>NC_092394.1:3195966-3519683 GCF_030028105.1 Mobula birostris
CCTGTGGACAAGACAGGTTCCAGTTGGGATCAGCAGTATCGTGACCTCTTCGAGGAATTCTTTACTTCAGGAAATTCTCTCCTAATTGACTGTATAAATCTCTTGGACTTTCGAATTTACCATTCTAAGAACTGTGTTCGAATTTACCCTTTTAAGAACTGTTCCAGAGTTGCCGTATAGCGGTTAACTTCCGGTTAAGTCAGTCGTTTAAATATATTTCGCTATGTTCTTGTGCAGAGTTTAATAAATGTTTGTTTGCTTTTATAAAACCTGACTCAATTGATATTCATTGTTGCCAGTCACGTGACATAAATCTGGGGGCTCGTATGGATATGTTCCAATTTTGAGTTTAAGTACTTGTTTAAGTATCAACCTGATTTGGAAAAGGGAAATACCCAATTCTTTTGATTGGTCTGTGGGTGGTATTCGGCAGCAATGAATATTGACAACTTTATGGAATCGCCAAACCTGGAGTTTTTAGCAACAGTGAGAACGGGTGTTGTATCCGAGATTGCTAGAAGGTTGGACCTTAAAGGAATTAACGAAGGTTGCAACAAAGCCAGTAATTCAGAGAAAAATCGCGGCACACTATAAAGAGTTGGGTGTTTTTGATGAAGAAGTGTTAGATAGGTTTCCACTGAGTAATCTAGAGATGCAGTTACATCTTGAACAAATAAAATTAAAGCAATTAGAAGCTGATTTGGAAAGAAGTCGGTTAGAAGCTGAAAATAACCAGAAGGAATTCAAGGCTAGAGAAGCCCATAGGAAAAGGGAATTTGAAGAAAGAGAAGCAAATAAAAGGAGGGAGTTTGAGCTAGAGATGGAGAAATTAAAGTCTGAAAATCAGTCCTCTGGTTTTAGGAAACAGTTTGTTGCTTGTCGAGAGGTTATGTTGGCTCCTCCAGTTAATGAAGCAGAGGTGGACAAATATTTCCAACATTTCAAAATTGTTGCTCTGAGTTTAGAGTGGCCGAAAGAGAGATGGCCAGTGATGTTACAAAGTGTAATTAGAGGCAAGGCACAACAAGTTTATACAGCTTTAAATGCTGAGCAAGCACTTGATTATGATATTGTGAAACAGCATATATTGAAAGTGTATGAACTGGTTTTGGAAGCTTATAGAGAAAGATTCAGAAATTTGAAGAAATCTGTGTAAAAAGCTTGCGTGGAATTTGCCTACAAGAAATCTGTGTGTTTTGAGAGATGGGTTTCCTCTAAAAATGTGAATGAGGAGTATAATAAATTAAAAGTGTTGATTTTACTGGAGGAATTTAAAAGGAGCATTCCTGTTGAAGTGAGGACATACTTAAATGAAAGGGACACTGCTACATTGCAGGAGTCTGCTAAATTAGCTGATGAGTATGTTTTAATTCATAAGAGTAAATTTTCTCCAGGTAGGACTTTTAAGAGGAAAAATAGCACAGAGCATCCAGGTAAACCAGAAATTAAATCTGAAGTTAGTGAGAAAGGTAAGGATGAAGGGAGATGTGAAGGAAAGACTTTTTGGTCTGATTTGTAATTATTGTAAGAAACCTGGACATGTAATAGCTAACTGTTTTCAATTGAAAAAGAAAGAGAAGGAAGAAGTCCCAGATGCTTGTGTGCAGCATATTGAAACACCTGTAAATCCACAGATTTCGATAAATACCAATGAAATTTTGTCAGAGTCTGACCAAGTTAAGAGGGGATATGAACATTTTATAACTTAAGGATTTGTATCCTTGAAAGAGGGATCCAATCCAGTACCAATAAGAATCCTTAGAGATACTGGAGCTTCTCAATCACTAATGTTAGACAGTGTTCGAAAGTTTAGTGACGAGTCTGACATTGGTGAGGTAAACTATATAAGAGGAGTTGGGAGTGCCCTTATGCCGGTATATTTGCGTAGAGTAAATATAAGATCAGGGTTAGTTACAGGGCTTGTTAAAGTAGGACTACAACCCAGTTTACCCGTGAATAATGTTTCTGTTTTGTTAGGGAATGACTTAGCAGGTGGACAAGTTTTTCCTGAAGTGCACTTGACAATCAAGCCTATTTCTGAGGAACCACAGAGGGATTCTAACACAGATTCTTCCTGTGTTGTAACCCGAGCTATGGCTAAAAAGACTGATGTACAGGATGAGGTTGTTATCCATGACTGTTCAACTCGGGATGTGAATTTTGAGGATGTATCAGAAATTTTCTTACCTACATTATTTGATCAGAATTTTGGTAGTAAGTCTGACCATGAAGATTTGTCTTTATCTCGGAAGGAGATGATAGCAGAGCAGGGTAGAGATCCTGAGATTATCAAATTAAAGGAACAAGCTCTTCCAGATAGTGAAATTGAGAAGGTGCCAGTAGGATATTATTTTGAAAAGGAAGTATTAATGAGGAAGGGGAGATCACCTACAATTCCTGCTAGTGAGGAATGGGAAGTTAATCACCAGGTAGTAGTTCCTGAAGTTTATTGAAATGAGATTATAACTATGGCTCATAGTATGCCTTTGGTCGCCATCAAGGTGTAAAGAAAACTATGAACAAGGTTTTTAAACATTTTTACTGGCCTAGTTTAAGAAAAGATGTGGTGACATTTTACAGGACGTGTCATACTTGTCAGATTGTGGGAAAACCTAATCAAGTTACTCCAGTGGCCCCACTGCAACCGATTCCAGCACTTGGTGAGCCGTTTTCCAAAATTATTATAGATTATGTAGGCCCGTTGCCAAAAACTAAAACTGGACATCAATATTTGTGGACCATTATGTGCACAGCGTCTAGGTTTCCAGAGGCAATACTTCTTAGGAATATAACAGCCAAAACTGTGACAAAGGCTCCTATAAAATTCTTTACTTATTTTGGGTTGCCTAAGGAAATACAATCTGATCAAGGTAGTAATTTTATGTCTGGATTGTTTCAGCAGATAGTTTATAAACTGGGAGCAAAACAGATTACCTCATCTGCATATCAACCAGAATCGCAAGGAGCCTTGGAGAGGTTCCATTCTACCCTCAAAACTATGATTAGGACATATTGTGTGGAAAATGAAAAGGACTGGGATGAAGGTGTACATTTACTACTTTTTGCAGTACGAGAGGCAGTATAGGAATCATTAGGTTTTAGTCCTTTTGAACTTGTGTTTGGGCATAGAGTTCGAGGACCTTTGCCCTTGTTGAAGGAACAGTGGATTAATAAAGAGGTACTGAAGCACCTTCAATAACTCCAAAAGACTGAAGCTGGGTGAAATACTGAAAGGCTTTTATTCACTGTACAATATGACCTCCGTGCTGATTGTCTGCCCCTGGACTGAGGGGAAGGGGCAAGGCGAAATCACCTTTATTCAGGATCTGTGGGAGGAGCCACAGGGGCAGTCAGCAGAGGGGCGTGTCCAGACAGTTAACCCAGTTACAACATATATATGAGGTTTACCACATTCATCCCTCCTTTTTTTAAAAAGAGTCCCGCGGGGTGAAGTGACTGGCAATATTTAAACAAGTATATTTACAGGTTAAGTCTATCAGGCAGTCGAGTCTGTCGCTGTGATCTACATAGCATCGGCGACGGTGGTTGTGCTGGCTCCAGCCTGACTTGAGGTGTTAGCACGTTAGGCGTCGGTAATACCTCGTGCGTGTGCGTCACGCCAGGTATGGGAGTGTCATGTAGGGTCTGTATAGGGTTTGGGGTGCACAGTGTCTCGTAGGTACATACATTGGTGGGTACGGGGTCAATAGTCACCACAGAGCGTTCAGGGTAGGGGCCCGGTGCTCCTGCGGGTGCCAGGTCGTGGATGGAGACTGTGTCCTCCCGCCCATCAGGTAAAACCACATAGGCATAGTGGGGGTTCGCATGAAGTAAGTGAACCCTCTCGACCATCGGTGAGTATTTATTGCTCCTCGCATGTTTCCAGAGCAGCACTGGCCCCGGGGACATCAGCCAAGTCGGTGGGGTGATCCCCGTGGTCGACTTTCTGGGAAAAGAAAAGAGCCACTAATGAGGGGTGGCATTGGTGGACGTGCATAACAGGGAGCGGACGGAGTGGAGTGCCTCGGGAAGGACCTCCTGCCAGCGGGAGACCGGCAGTCCCTTTGACCTGACAGCTAAGAGTGTGGCTTTCCACACTGTGCCATTCTCCTTCTCCACCTGTCCATTCCCCCGGGGATTATAGCTCGTGGTCCTACTAGTTGCAATTCCCCTAGCCAGTAGGTATTGGCGCAGCTCGTCACTCATAAATGAGGACCCTCTGTCACTGTGGATATAGCATGGGTATCCGAACAGAGTGAAGAGCTTGCGCAGGGCTTTTATAACTGACGTGGTAGTCGGGGCAGGGGATGGCAAAGGGGAACCGCGAGTACTCGTCGATAACGTTAAGAAAGTACACATTGCAGTCGGTGGAGGGAAGGGGGCCCTTAAAGTCAACACTCAGTCGCTCAAAGGGGCGGGTAGCCTTGATGAGTTGTGCCTTTTCAGGTCTGTAGAAGTGCAGTTTGCACTCTGCGCAGACTTGGCAGTCCCTGGTCATCGTCCTGATCGCAAGGGAGCAAGGGTTCCGGGCTTTCACAAAGTGGAAAAGCTGGGTGACCCCGGGGTGGCAAAGATCTACATGTAGGGCATATGGCCGATCGATCTGCGTGCTGGCGCACGTTCCCCGGGATAGGGCATCGGAGGGCTCGTTGAGCTTCCCAGGCCTGTACATGATGTCATAGTTGTAGGTGGAGAGTTTGATTCTCCACCTCAGAATTTTATCATTTTTGATTTTGCCCCGCTGTTGCTTACTAAACATGAATGCGGCTGAGCGCTGGTCAGTTAGCAGGGTGAACCTTTTGCCAGCGAGATAGTCCCTCCAGTGCCTAATAACTTCCAGTATGGCCTGGGCCTCTTTCTCTACCGCAGAGTGCCGAATTTCAGGGCCTTGAAGGGTACGGGAGAAGAACGCCACTGGTCTTCCTGCCTGGTTGAGGGAGGCAGCCAGTGCAAAGTCGGAGGCGTCACTCTCTACTTGGAAGGGAATGGCCTCATCCACCGCATGCATTGCTGCTTTGGCAATGTCCCCTTTTATGCGGTTGAAGGCCGCGCGGGCCTTGGCTGAGAGGGGGAATGTGGTAGACTTGACCAGGGGCGGGCCTTGTCTGCGTAGTTAGAGACCCATTGGGCGTCATATGAAAAGAAGCCCAGGCACCTTTTGAGGGCTCTGAGGGTGTTGGGAAGAGGGAGTTCCAACAGGGGGTGCATACGCTCGGGGTCAGGGCCAATGACTCCATTCTCCACGACACACCCAAGGATAGCAAGTCGGGTGGTCCCAAGTACACACTTGCCCTTGTTATAGGTGAGATTGAAAGCTTTGGCCGCTTGGAGAAATTTTTGGAGGTTGTTGTCGTGATCCTGCCGGTTGTGACTGCAGGTGGTGATGTTACCCAGATATGGGAACGTGGCCTTCAGTTGGCACTGGTCCACCATCTGGTCCATTGCCCTCTGGAAGACAGATACACCATTCGTGACACTGAAGGGGACGCGCAGGAATTGATAAAGCCTGCCGTCCGCCTCGAAGGCAGTGTAAAGGCGGTCCTCCCGGCGGATGGGGAGTTGATGGTAAGCGGATTTTAGGTCTATGGTCGAGTACACCTTGTACTGTACTATCTGATTGACCATATCCGCGATGCGGGGTAGAGGGTACGCGTCGAGCTGCGTGAACCTATTGATGGTCTGGCTATAGTCCACGAGCATCCTATTCTTCTCCCCGTTCCCAACAACCACCACCTGCGCCCTCCAAGGACTTGTGCTTGCCTCAATGACCCCCTCCCTGAGCAGCCGCTGCACCTCCGACTTAATGAAAGCTCTGTCCCCCGCGCTGTACCTCCTGCTTTTAGTTGCCACAGGTTTACAGTCGGGGGTCAGGTTGGCGAACAGCGGTGGGGGAGGGATCCTGAGGGTGGAGAGGCCGCAAATGGTGTCGGTAGTGTGGCAGTTGGCATGGTGTTGGGTGGGATGTGCGAGTCGGTGTGTGTGTGGTCAGTAGCGGGGTATGTGACGTATCTCTACAAAACTGGGGATTTACGACAGTAATTGGCGGGAGGGGCCCATCATACTTCATTGTCACGCTTTTCATGTGGCTCTGGAAGTCCAACCCCAACAGCACAGGGGCGCACAGTTGAGGCAAGACCAGTAACGTAAAGTCTCGATATTCTGTGCCCTGCACCACTAGTGTCGCTACACAACCCCCCCGGATGTCTGTTGTATGCGACCAGGAAGCCACGGTGACCCTCTGACTTACCGGCTATATCATGAGTCCACAATGCTGCACCGTGTCCGGGTGGATAAAACTCTCCGTGCTGCCTGTGTCAAACAGGCAGCTTGTCTTGCGCCCCTGCACCAGGATGTCCATCATTGACCTCGCGAGCTGGTGGGGAGCGCTTTGTTCGAGGGTCACGGAGGCCAGGGTTGAGTCACTGTCTTGGTCCGGCGCAGTGGGGTGCCCCGTGAGCACCCGTTGGTCGTAGGTGATGGGAGGGGGCACTGACCAAGATGGCTGCCCCCATGTCTCGCACATGGTGGCGGCGTGCAGAGAAGATGGCAGCAGGCAAGATGGCTGCCCCCATGTCTCGCACGTGGTGGCGGCGTGCAGAGAAGATGGCAGCAGGCAAGATGGTGACCCCCATGTCTCGCACGTGGTGCTGCTTGATCCCACTCGTTGTTTGGACTTACAGACCTTGGCGAAGTGGCCCTTCTTTCCGCAGCTGGAGCAGGTAGCTTGTTGAGCCAGGCAGTGTTTCCGGGGGTGCTTCTCCAGTCCGCAGAAGTAGCACTTTGCGGACTCACGACTGGCGGGTTGTGGGGTCTGCGGCGCCCACGAGGCCATCGGGGTATCGCGTGCCTGGAGAGCCTCAGAGTTGTGCAGAACGGCCTCCAGCGTGTCGGCCAGCTCGATCGCCGAACTTAAGGTAAGATTGTTTTTTTCCAACAGCCGCTGGCGCACATACACTGACCTGGTCCCTGTGACGAAGACGTCTCTCACTAGGAGTTCTGCATGCTGCACCGCCGTCAGCTCCTGGCAATTGCAGGCTCGCATGAGCGTCCGTAGGGCCTGGACGAACTCAGCACTTGACTCCCCGGGCCGTTGTTGCCGTGTCGCTAAGCGATGTCGCGCATAGACGCTGTTTATTGGCCGCAGGTATTGTCCTTTGAGTGTGCTCATCGCGCCATCGTAGCTCGGCTGGTCTCTGATCAGCAAATAGACCCGTGGACTGACCCTGGAGAGTAGAACTCTGCGCTTCGCTGTGAGGTCGGTCGCTTTAATCTCCTCTAGGTACGCTTTGAAGCAGGCCAGCCAGAGTTCGAAAGCGTTTCCAGCTTCAGGCGTTTGTGGATTGAGGTCTAACTTGTCAGGTCTCAGTGAATTTTCCATGCTTTAAAATTTACAGCGAATAAAATTGAAGCACCTTCAATAACTTCAAAAGACTGAGGTTGGGTAAAATACTGAAAGGCTTTTATTCGCTGTACAATACGACCTTCACAGTGAGTGTCTGCCCCCGGACTGAGGGGGAGGTGCAAGGCGAACACCTTTATACAGGACTCTGTGGGAGGAGCCACAGTCAGCAGAGGAGCGTGTCCAGACAGTTAACCCAGTTACAACATATATGGTTTACCACAGGTACACACTAATTTGCTAGATTGTGTTTTAAAATTTAAGGAAAGATTACATAAAGCTTGTAGCTTGGCCAAGGAAAATTTAAAATTGGCTCAGGAGAAGATGAAAACTTGGTATGATAAGGAAGCAAGAATGAGGTCATTTAAGCCTGGGGATAAGGTGTTGGTTCTTTTCCCGGTGCAAACGAACCCATTACAAGCTAAATTTCATGGTCCTTATGAGATTAAATCTAAAGTAAATGATGCGGATTATGTGATTAAAAACCCCAGATCGAAGAAAGGCAACACAGCTGTGTCATATAAATATGATAAAACCTTATTATGAGAGGGAGGTTGCTACTATGACTGTTATGGTCAATACCGAGTCTGATCTTCCTAAAAACTTAATGGATGGTTCATGTGAAACTCATTTTAAGCTCAACATTATTTCTGCCAGGTTACCAAACTGCACAATTCTGGGAAATATTGATGAGAAATTAGCTCATTTACAGCCAGAGCAGAGAGAGCAGATGAAACAGTTAAATTTTAAATATAGGGATTTATTTCCAGACGTTCCTAGAAGAACCACCATAGCTTCGCATGATGTAGATGTTGGAGATGCAAAACCCTTAAAACAACATTCGTATCGGATGAACAGGGAAAAATGTGAACTTGCTGAACAAGAAATTAAGTATATATTAGAGAATGATAATATTAGACATTCTAATTCGAATTGGAGTTCACCGTGTGTTATGGTGCATAAGCCAGACAGTAGTTTTGTACAGATTACAGGAAGGTGAATGCTGTGACAAAAACTGATGCATATCCAATCCCTAGGGTAGATGATTGTGTGGATAAAGTTGAACAAGCAAAGTTCCTTACAAAGATTGATTTGTTAAAAGGTTATCGGTGTGTTCCATTGATGGATAGAGGTAGGGAGATTTCTGCATTTGTAACCCCATCTGGGTTATATGAATATGATGTTCTTCCATTTGGGATGAAGAATGCACCAGGTACTTTCCAGCAGATGATTAATAGTGTGATTCATGGGTTAAAAGATACAGATGCCTATATTGATGATTTAGTTACAGGAAATAATACGTGGAAAGCCCATATTACTGCGGTGGAGAAACTATTTGAGAGACTTTCAAAAGCTAACTTCACTACTAACTTAGCTAAAAATGAATTTGGTCATGCCACTGTGACTCATCTTGGTTCTGTTGTAGGTCCGGGCTCAGTTGAAGGAAATGCTTAAGGAAATAAATCAAACTCTAATTTAGCAACAAAGTTTGATGTTACAGGAGTATAATATTTTGATAACTCATATTAAAGGTAAAGATAATGTGATGGCTGATTGTCTATCTAGATGTTAAATGTACAATGTAAATTTTTTTATGGAGTGATATTTTAACCTTTGTAACACTCCTACTGTATGTTAGTTTGCAAAATGCTGTATGATAATACTGTGTATGTTGTAAATTTTATACATTTGTATTTTTTTGTAAATAGTTAATTGTTAAAATTTTGCTCTTAAAAAGACCAAAATTTTTGTTTTTGGAGGGAGGTGTTACATACTTCATTGATATCTTGTGACTGTCTTAGGATGATGTAATGGTCTTGTGGAGGTCACATGATGTAATTTTCCTGCTGATGTGAGGTCACGTGATGACATGTTCACCAAAGGTTTATAAGGAGAGCCCTGATGTGACGCAGTTAGTTTTCAGTTTAGATCGTCAGTCAGATACTCTGCTATTCTGCATATTCGGCTCATGACGCAGTTTTGTTTTAAAGTGGAGTTCTACTCTCTATTGTAAGTAGTATTGGAGAGTGAAGACCTTACCAAAATACAGGAATTCGCCGAGTCGGGTAAAGCTGATATCGTTTGGCGGTTTTGGAGAGGATCGACCTTTATTGAATCTTTGCTCAAGTAAAAGTGACCTGCAACTGAGATATCCCCTGCTAAAGTAGGAAAGATAGTGCAGTGTCTATTCGTCAGAGGAAAAGGTCAGTTCCTTTAAACCGTTTTATTTCCGTTGTTGTGAATCCTGTGGACAAAGCAGGTTCCGGCTGGGATTAGCAATAACGTGACCTCTTCGAGGAATTATTTACTTCAGGAAAGTCTCTCCTAATTGACTGTATAAGTCTCTTGGACTTTCGAATTTACCGTTCTAAGAACTGTGTTCGAATTTACCATTTTAAGAACTGTTTTTGCATTTACCCTTTTAAGAACTGTTCCAGAATTGCCGTATAGCAGTTAACTTCCGGTTAAGTCAGTCGTTTAAATATATTTCGCTATATTCTTGAGCAGAGTTTAATAAATGATTGTTTGTTTTTATAAAACCTGACTCAATTGATATTCATTGTTGCCGGTCACGTGACATGGCTAACTAAAAATTGAAGGGGATTGTAAATATTCAGCAGGCTGGTTGCAGAAATTTAAGAAAAGACATTGCATTGATTTTTTTAAAGATTTACGGTGATGAAGCATCTGCTGGTGACGAAGCAGCAGAAAAATTCATTGCTAAGTTTGCCAAGATCGTCACTGATGAAAATCTAACACGCTGAATGGCTGCCTCAGTACGTATGTGTGATGAACAAATGTAAGGCAAAGACTGCTTGCTGGTAGCACATAAATTCTGAGCCAGGAATGATGGCGATCCCAAAATATATGACATATTCTGAAATCTGAAACACTTAAACAAAACAGCATTCCACTGGGGCCAAGGTGCAAAACACAGTCACACACAGCACGCATAGTTACAGTACACATGCAGTCACAGAAAGTAATGTTAGCTCTAGTCCCTGAGTGGCATGACCTGTAGATTGATGGTGCATGGGATGTTGTTCTGGAGTCACACTTCTATAAGAACAAGCACACAGCAATTCCTCATCCCACGTGAGTGCAGCTGCAGGCAAAGGCAATCGGCTTGTCTTCCAGGGAGCAAACACTAGAGCGCAGCGTCAACAGGAGGCGCAAAGTCCCCAGCCTAGCGCATTTGCTGCACGTGTTCTGCCCCACACCGCCTCCGTTGCCTCCTCCCCTGGGAGGTTGTAATAGGCATGAGGGCATTGTCTATGCATCAGCTGAGGCCACGCATCTCCCTCACCATTTCAGTTAGAACGTTATGAACCAAACTCTGGCGAGTAGAACTAGCTTGGATGGACATGGACCAGTTGGGCCAAAAAGCCTGTTTCTGTGGTTTATAACTGACTATCAGTGAAGGCAAGCTGGCTTTTGTGGATGTCTTACTATTGCTTTATAATTTAAAACCAAAGATTCAAGTGCTGGGTACATGTAAAATGGAAAAGTAGACTTTTCTTTGAAAAGTAAGAGAATGGGAAATATTGGTATTTAGAGAGATTTGATCCTTGTACATCACCCCCAGCAAATTAACAAGCAAGAATAAGAAAGTATTGCAGCCAACAAAAGATGTGTCATCATTTTGCAAAAAGAAAATAGAGTCCAAGAGTTAAAAAGTGTTTCTGCAATCATCTTGGGGTCTGTGTGCAGTTTTGGTATTGTAGACTTCACTGTAACAGGCCCTTCAGCAGACCGCCGTGCCTCTCGGTGGTCATCCTATTTGCCCAGCTCAGACCTGGGGCTCTGTATGCTTTTCCTGCCAAATTCCATTTAAACATTGTAATTGTATCTACCCCACCACCTCCTCAGGCAGCTCATTCCAGATATTCACCACCAACTGTTTGGAAGGACTTACTCCTCAGCTCACCTTTAAAATTCTCCCCTCTCACTTTGAACATGTGCCCTCTATTCTTGGCTGACCTGACCTTGGAAAAAGACCCAATCTGTTGCATAGCGGTTATCACAGCGCCTGCAACCCAGGCTGACCGGAAGGAGTTTGTATCTTCTCCCTGTGACCACGTAGCTTTCCTCCGGTTGCTCCGGTTCATCCCACATTCTAGGCGTATTGGTCAGCGCGGGCTCATCGGGCCTTAGGGGCCTGGTACTGTGCTGTATTTCTAAATTAAAAAATTTTTAAAACATAGCATTTTATGAAAAACTACACATAAACAAAGACTGACAAACAACCGACGTGCAAAAAACGACAAACTGCAAATAAAAATAATACTAAGAACATGAGTTGTAAAGAGTCTTTGGAAGTGAATCTATAGCTTGTAGAATCCATTCAGAGTAAAGGTGGGTGAAGATATCTACAGTGTTGGTTGAAGGATAATAACTGGTGTGGGCTGTAAGGGTTCTGTACCTCCTGCCCAATGGTGATAGTAAAAAGTAGGGAAAGCCTGGATGGTGGGGGTCCTTGACGATCAGTGCTGTCTTCTTGTGATAGCACTTCTCGTGGATGAGCTCAACAGCAGGGAGGGTTTTTCCTGTGATGGACTGGGCTGTATCTACCACTTTCTGTCGTCTTTTCCATTCCTGGGCATCGGTGTTTCTAAAACAGGCTGTGATGCAACCAGTGAGGATCTTTGTTACATAGCCTGTCCTTCCCACTAAAGAATGATTTATTGTTACATTATCCAACTGAGATCACTGCCACACAGTTCTTAAATCCTCTGACCACTTCCATCCAACACCATTTACAATCATAAACGTGGGACGCTAGAATTCTGGTCAGGCAGCATCTACGGAGGGAAATAAACAGTTGACATTTTGGGCCTGGTCTCTTCACCAGGACTGGACAGGCTTCTTTCTCTTTCCTTTCCAGTCCTGATGAAGGTTCTCGGCTCAAAATATCAACTGCTTGTTCCCTTCAGAGACGCTGCCTGGCCTACTGTTTTACTTGTATTTTATTTAAAGATGCAGTACAGCAACAAGCCCACACCATCCAAATACACCCCTGTGAGCAATTAACCTACTAACCCGTGTGACTTTGGAGTGTGGGAGGAAACACACGTGGTCACAAACTCCCTAGAGACTGAACGCAGCTTGCTAGCACTGTAACAACGTAATACTGCCATACCACCCCTGAGTTTCTCCAGTACTGAGTGTGTATGTTGCTACCATTTACAGACGGTTTAGCCAGAAATCTCAGTTTTAAGCTGAGAAGAAAGTTTTTCTTGCACAGGATTATAATTCATTGGAATTGTCTTCCCCTTCAAAGAGCTCAGGGGTGATACTGATTAACAGTTGTACATTCAGGGAATCGACATGTGTGGGTGAAGAACAAGGTACAACTGAGGCAGAAGGTGATCTTGCTGTTGTGACTGGAGGAGGCAGTCTTTAATACACACACATCAAGGCCTCAAAAATCATGTTCTCGTTCAGCGAGATCACTCCTTGTTCTTCCCAACTCCAGAGGGTCTGCAGGATGTGTGAGTGGGTGATCATCAAGCTCGTTGCCGTCTCTGCAGCTTGGAAGCAACAGCGATGCTTTATGTCATCACTTCCAGATTTGCTGAGACTTCTTTACAGGAGGGATGCCAACACTTTGGAGAGGGTACAGAAGAGGTTTACCGGGATGCTGCTTGGATTAGAGGGCGTGTTCTATAATGAGAGGAAACACAAGCATTCCACAGGAAGGATATACGAATTCCTTACAGAGGACACTGGGATTGAACTCAGAGTTCCGACCAGCCCGAGCTGTAATAATGTTGTGTTAACCACTATGCTACTTTGTCACCCATTAGTGAAGCCCTTTCCCATCCCTCATCCAACCAATCCCCGCAGCCATGTGGCCCTCATTGCCGACTCTCGACCAGCTCCAGAACTCAGCCTCCCCCACCCTCCCCAACTCAACTCAGCCTCCCCCACCCTCCCCAACTCCAGAACTCAGCCCCCCCATCCTCCCCAACTCCAGAGCTCACCCTCCCCCACCCTCCCCAAATCCAGAACTCAGCCCCCCCCACCCTCCGAACTCCAGAACTCAGCCCCCCCACCCTCCCAACTCCAGAGCTCACCCTTCCCCACCCTCCCCAACTCCAGCCCTCTGTCTCCTACACTTACTAGCACATAGAAAGTGCTGGAGGAACTCAGCAGGCCAGGCAGTATCTCTGGAAAAAAGTACAGTTGACATTTCTGTCAGAAAATCTTCATCAGGACTGGGGAAAAGGGATGAGGAGTCAGGGTAAGAAAGTGGGGGGGAAGGGAGGAAGAACCACAAGGTGATAGGTGAAACTGTGAGTGTGGAGGGGTGAAGTAAGGAGCTGGGAAGTTGATTGGTAAAAGAGATACCAGGCTGGAGAAAGGGGAATCTATTAGGAGAGGACGAAAGGCCTTGGGAGAAAGAGTGGGGGAGCACCAGAGTAAGGTGATATGCAGGTAAGGAGATAAGGTGACAGAGGGAAAAGGGGATGAGGAATGGTGAAGAGGCCGGGCATTACTGGAAGTTCGAAAAATTGACGTTCATGCCATTCGTTTGGAGGCTACCTGGACGGAATATAAGGCATTTCTCCCCCAGCCTGAGTGTGGCCTCATCGCGGCAGTAAAAGAGGCCATGGATTGACATGTCAGAATAGAATTGGGAAGTGGAATTAAAGTGGGTGGCCATTGGGAGATCCCACTTTTTCAGGCAGACGAATCTTTGGTGCTCGGCGAAACAGTCTCCTAATCTACATTGGGTCTCACTAATATACACCCAGGAGCACCAGATACAGTCGATGACCCTAACAGACTCACAAGTGAAGTGTCACCTCACCACCAGCTCCAGGGCTCTGCCTCCACTCTCTGCCCAGCCACTCAGTAAAACAAATGATAAACTGGTTTTATTGCATTTCTTGCAGGAAGACTGAACCGGGGCTTAGGGGAAGGAACTAACAGGCGTTATCACAATGACCAGCACGCACTATGTGGATCAAATGGGGAACTGAGGCTGTTATCTGCAGAGACAGAAGTGTTTAAAGACCAGGAGAAGGAGCTCTGGATGGGTTGTCTATAATCTTCCAAAGTCTCAAAGGGGGAAAAAAGAGGAAGTAAATGCTGTGTGTGTGGCATTAACAGGAATGCATCAGTGAAGATAAAGATGAGCTTTATTTGTCACATGTACGTCGAAACATAGTGAAATGCATCGTTTGTATCAACGACCAACAAAGTCCGAGGGGGAGGAGAGGGGCAGCCCACAGGTATTGCCATAGCATCTCCACAGCTTGTTAACCCGAAACAGTACATCCTTGGAATGCATGAGGAGACCCACGCGGTCACAAACTCTTTGCAGACTGCGGTGGGCGTTAAACATCTGTGGAGGCGCAAGGATGGTGAATGTTCCGGCTTGAGACCCTACATCAGGAGATGTTGCCTTTTGTTCTGGGGTTGGACTGAATATCAAGACAGGCACTCAACTGGCAGCCAACCGGAAATCCACAGAGGGAGCGTCCAGAGTCTGGATAAACAGTGGAGGGCAGGGATTGAACTGTGGAGCTGGTTAACATCGTTGGATAATTTTTTTGCATACCAGGTGAATTCGGGTTATAGGGAAAAGTTTAGATTATGAAGACACGTAGTCCTCTTTTATTGTCATTTAGTAATGCATGCAAGTTAGGTAGGTAGAGCTGAGTCCAAGTTCTTATTGATCTTGCTGAATGGTAGAACAGTCTCTTCAGGCCCGATGGCCGACTCCTGCTCCTATTTCTTATGTTCAAAATACCCAACAGCAAGTTACAAATCAGCCTGAGGCAGATGACAAAAGCTGCAGTTGCCAATGCTAATGTACAAAGAGGAACAAGTCCTCTTGGCCAACATGAGGACAGCAGTCTGCACCACATCCTCCACTCAGCCAGGTCACTGCTGGGGCTAGAGAGACTGTGGAGTGGGCCTGGTGAAGCCAGATCATTGCTCGGGATACAGAGCCTGGACTGGGCCTGGTAAAGCGTGTTCTCATTTTCCTGAGTCACCAGAGGTCAGTGCAAGCCGCAACTGCTGCAAATCAGATTTAATGCAACATCTTGCACACCACTGAAACCGTTCAGTCCTTCGTCCTGTTCTAGTGTTAAAACAAGGTCATTTCTGGGCCCCTCTATCCCAAAATCAAAGTCAAAGAAAAATTTATTCTCAAAGTACCTTGAGATTCATTTTGTTGCAGACGTTTACAGGGGATAGAAGAAATACTATAAAATTCATGAGAAACTGTACATTTCATAGACAAACAACCGATGTGCAAGAGAAGACAAACTGTGAAATAAAATAAATAATACTGGGAACATGAGTTGTTGAGTCCTAGTCTGTAGGTTGTTGAATCAGTTCAGAGTTGTGGTGAGTGAAGTTATCCACACTAGTTCAAGAACCTGATGAAGGGTCTCGGCCCGAAACGTCGACTGTACCTCTTCCTAGAGATGCTGCCTGGCCTGCTGCATTCACCAGCAACCTTGATGTGTGTTGCTTGAATTTCCAGCATCTGCAGAATTTCTCGTGTTTAGTCCTTTCAACATTTATTAGGTTTCAATGAGATCCCCTCACATTCTTCTAAATTGCAATGAGTACAGACCCAAAGCTGCCAAACCCTCCTCATATGTTAACCCCTTCATTCCCAGAATCGTCTCATGAATCTCCTCGGGACTCTCTCCAATGATAACACATCCTTTCTGAGATACGGGGCCCAAAACTGTTGACAATACTCAAAGTGCGGCCTGATCAGTGTCTTATAGAGCCTCAGCATTATCTCATTATCTGTTTGCTTTTATATTCTATGCCCTTGAAATAAATGCCAAAACTTCATTTGCCTTCATTACCACAGACTCAAACCTGTAAATTAACCTTCTGGGAGTCTTGCACGAGGATTTCTAAATCCCTCTGCAACTCTGATGTTTGAATCTTCTCCCCATTTAGATAATAGTCTGCATTATTTTTCCTTTTACCAAAATGCATTATCATCCATTTCCCAACACTGTATTCCATCTGCCACTTTTTTGCCCATTCTTCCAATTTGTCTAAGACCTGTTGCAATCGCATTGTTTCCTCAGAACTACCTACCCCTCCACCTATCTTCATATCATCTGCAAACTTTGCCACAAAGCCATCAATTCCACTATGTAAATCACTGACAAACAATAAGAAAAGCAGCGGTCCCAATACTGACTCCTGAGGAACACCAGTAGTCAATGGCAGCCAACCAGAAAAGCAGCCTCCCTTTATTCCCACTCACTGCCTTCTCCCTGTCAGCCATTCCACTATCCATGCCAGTATCTTTCCTGTAACACCATACTGTTTTATCTTGTTAAGCACCCTCATGTGTGGCACCTTATCAAATGCCTTCCACTGTCTCTCTTTTGTTCACCCTGCTTGTTACTTCCTCAAAGAACTCTAACAAATTTGTCAGGCAAGATTTTCCTTCACAAATTTCCCTTTGCTGACCTTGCCTTATTTTACCATTAGTCTCCAAGTACCCCAAAAATGTCATCCTTAATAATGGACTCCAACACTTTCCCAACCACTGAGGTTAGGCTAACTGGTCCATAATTTCCTTTCTTTTGCCTTCCTCCCTTCTGAAAGAATGGGCAACCTTCCAGTCTTCCAGGACCATGCCAGAATCAAGTGATTCTTGAAAGACAATAACCAATGGTTCCTGGCACTCCAGCCAAGGAAATCATCAGTTTCATCCATCCTGTTAACTCTTTAGTGAGATCCCATGGTCAATGGTGTGGCCAGGGACAGTGACTCCTCCTCACCCCCACCCCAAGGTCAGCAGGTCCCGGGATTGGAGCTCCATGCAGACAAGAGCCACAAGGGTCGGGGGACCCAGGTTGGTGAATCCCAAGGTCAAGGTCCATGAGAGTCCAGAGGTTGAGGCTTAGAAGTCATTGTTCTGTGATGGGCAAGTCCTGGTGTCGATACCCAAAGGTTGGCAAAGTCTAGAGTCAAAGTCCAATCCAGAAAATGAAGCCTGAAGGTTGCCGGGTCAGCCCCAGATCGGCGAGTCCCAAGGTTAGAGGTCTGTTTGGACAGGAGACACGAGGGCTGAGGATGAACACATAGTCAGTGACTGAGGTTGTAGGCCCCGTAGACAAGGCATGGTAATCTCCCAGGTTGGTGAGTCCAGTGGTCAAGGCTCAAACGTCAAAGCCCCTGGGACAGCGGTTCCAAAGGCCAAAGTCTGCATATCTGAGAGTCCGGGGCGAAGGATGGGTGGCCAGAGGCCCAGAGATGCCATGTACTGGGTCTGTGTGTGAATGGGTGGGTGGGAAAGGGGCTTGTTCTGCTGCCCGCCCCTCTTCTTCTATTTCCCATTCTGGCCTCTTATCTCTTCTGATCTGCCTATCACCTCCCCCTAGGTCCCCTCCTCCTTCCCTTTCTCCTATGATCCACTCTCCTCTGCAATCAGATTCCTTCCTCTCCAGCCCTTTACCTTTCCCACCCACCTGGCTTCGCCTATCACCTTCCAGCTGCCCTCCTACCCCTCCCCCAACATTTTTACTCAGGTGTCTTCCCCTACCTTTCCAGTCCTGATGAAGGGTCTCAGCCTGAAATGTCAACTATTAATTCCCCTCAATAGATGCTGCCTGATGTGCTGAGTTCCTCCAGTATTATATGTGCATTGCTCTGCTGTTGTTTTGTTTTGTTACTGCTTGTGTCGTTTTGCTGAACATGGTGGGTACATTATGTTGGTGCCAGAATGTGTAGTGACACTTGGGGGCTGACCCAGTGCGTCCGTGGGTTGTATAGATTGTTCATACATTTCACTGTATGTTTCAATGTACATGTGCTTAGTAAATGAATGAATCTAAATCAGAATCCGAGATCACATCTCAATCCTCTGAGCTCCAGATAGTCCATATCCCGTCTGTTTAACCTCTCCCTGTTCAAAAAAATCTGCCATCCAGGGAATTAGACCAGTGGAGGAACAGAGAGAACTTGGAGTCCGTGTCTACAGATCCTTCAAAGTGCCACACAAAACGATAGGGAGGTTAAGAAGGTAAGTGGTTTATTGACTTTCAATAGTCGGGGGATTAAGTTCAAGAACCATGAGGTAATATTGTAGCTCTATAAAACCATGGTTAGACCATGTTTTGGAGTATTCTGTTCAGTTCTGGTCCCTTCATTACAGGAAGGATGCGGAACATTAGAACTGATACTGTAAAACTATAGGAGATAGGAGCAGAATTAGACTATTCAGCCCATCGAGTCTGCTCCACTGTTTCATCATGGCTAATCCATTTTCCGTCTCAACTCCATTCTCCTACCTTCTCACCTTAATCTTTCATGCACTGACCAATCAAGAATCTATCAACCTCTATCTTAAATATACCCAAGGATCTGGTCTGCACAGCTGCCTGTGGCAACAAATTGCACAGATTTACTGCCCTCTGGCTGAAGAAATTCCTCCTTACCTCCATTCTAAATGGACATCCTTCTATTCTGAGACTCTGCCCTCTGGTGCTAGACTCCCCCATTATAGGAAATATCCTCTTTACCTCCACTCTATCTAGGCCTTCCAACATGCAATATGTTTCAATGAGATTTCCCTTCATTCTATCAAATTACAATGAGCACAGGCCCAGAGCCATCAAATGCACCTCATACAATAACCCTGTCATTTCCAGAACCATTCCCATGAACCTTCTCCAATGTTAGCATATCCTTTCTTGGATAAGGTGCCAAAAACTGCTCACAATATTCCAAGAGAGGCTTCACCAGGGCCTTATAAAGCCTCACATTATATCCTTGCTTTATATACTAGTCCTCTTGAAATGAATGCTAACATCGCATGTGCCTTCCTCACCACAGACTGAACCCGCATACTAACCTTTAAGGAATCCTGCACAAGGTCTCCCAAGTCCCTTTGCACCTAAGATTTTTAAATTATCTCTCCATTTAGAAAAAAATAATATATGCTTTTATTTCTTCTACCAAAGTGCACGACCATACACTTCCCAACACTGTATTCCATCTGCCACTTGTATGCCCATTTTCCTAATCCATTTAAGTCCTGTAGTTTCCCTGCTTCTTCAATCTTGTATCGATTGGTAGCTGCATACCTGACCAAACAAAAATGACATGCGGAGTGCCTTAAGGGTCCATACTAGGGCATCTCCTGTTTAATCATGGCAAGCAACAAGATATCTTGCCTTAATCATACCGATGACACTCAGATTTATATAACAGTGTCACCAAGTGACCATGGTCCCATACGATTACTAAAAAACTGTATTGAACAAATCACTGATTGGATGTGCCAAAATTTCCTCCATTTAAACAAAGAGAAAACTGAAATAATTATTTCTGGTGCCAAAAAGAGTTAGTGCTCACTTAGAATCCCTGTCATTATAAACCACAATGCAAGCCAGAAACCTTGGTGTTGTGATGGACTCCGACTTAAATTTTAACTGCCACATTAAGACAATTACAAAGCCGCCTACTACCATTGTAAAAGTACAGTGAGAGTTAAAGGGCTTATGTCTCAGCAAGATCTAGAAAAACTCTTCCATACATTTATTTTTAGTAGGCTTGACTACTGTAATGGCGTTTTCACAGGTCCCTGTAAAAAAAATCCCTCTGACAGCTGCAGCTCATTCATAACAGTGCCTCTAGAGTCCTCACTAAGACCAAGAAAGCAGAACATATCACTCCAGTTCTCAGATCCCTACACCGGCTTCCTGCCCATCAGAGGATTGACTTTAAAATATTACTAATGGTTTATAAAGCACTGAATGGTCTATGGCCAAAATACATCTCCGATCTTCTGCTGCATTGTGAACCTTCCTGAGCTCTCAGTTGTCTGGAGTGGGTCTGCTTGTCATCCCCTGGATCAAAACTAAACATAGTGAAGCAGCTTTTAGTTACTCTGCTCCACATATCTGGAATAACCTTCCTGAGGATCTGAAGTCTGCCCCAACTTTAAGCTATTTTAAATGGAGGCTTAAAACTTTTCTTTTCACTGTAGCTTTTATTTAGAATCTCCTGCACTGTAACTTCTATTTATCATATCTATTTTTGTGATTTTATACACTTATATGTTTTATGCAATTTGATGTTTGATTTTTATATCTTGTTCTATGTAAAACACATTGAGTTACCTTGTGTTTGAAAAGTGCTGTGCAAATAAACTTGCTTCCTTGCTCAATTCTACCTACCCCTCCACCTATCTCCGTTTCATCTGCAAACAATCACAAAGCCATCAATTCCACCATCCAAGGAATTGACATAGAGTATAATGTCAAAAGAATCGGTCCCAACACAGACCCCTGCAGAACACTACCAGTCACCTGCAGCCAGCCAGAAAAGGCTCCCTTTATTCCCACTCTTTGTCTCCTGCCAACCAGCCACTGCTCTATCCATGCTAGAATTTTTCCTGTAAAACCATGGGCTCGTATCTTGTTGAGCTACCTCGTGTGGCATTTTGACAAGGGCTCTCTGAAAATCCAAATATATTACATCAACCAATTCTCCTTTATCTATCCCGCTTGCTGTTCCTTCTAAGAATTCCAACAGATTTGTCAGGCAAGATTTTCCCTTGAGGAAACCATGCTGTCTTGGGCCTATCTTATCTGCTGCATCCAAGAACCCTGCAACCACATCCTTAACAATTAAGTCCAACATCTTCGCAACCATTGAGGTCAGACTAACTGGACTATAATTTGTTTTCTTCTGTGTCTCTCCATTTTTAAAGGACAGAGTGATATTTTCAATTTTCCAGTCCTCTGGAACCATTCCAGAATCCAATGGTATTTGAAAGATCAGTACTAATACCTCCACAATCTCTTTAGCTACCTCTTTCAGAACCCTGGAGTGTAGACCATCTGGTCCAAGTTACTTATCTGCCTTCAGACCTTTCAGTTTCCCAAGCACCTTCCGCCTAGTAATGGCAACTTCACACACTTTTTGACCCCTGACACTCTCGAACTTTCAGCATACTGCTAGCATCTCCCACAGTGAAGACTGATGCAAAATACTTATTAAATTCATCTGCTATTTCTATGTCTCCCATTACTTCCTCTCCAGCATCATTTTCCATATACCCTTGCTTCTCTTTTCCACTTGATATATCTGAAGAAACTTTCTGTATCCTGTTAAATATTATTGGCCAGCTTACCTTAATATTCCAACTTTTCCTTCTTTATGACCCTGTTAGTTCCTTCTGTTGTTTTTTTTTAAGCATCCCAATATTCTAACTTCCTGATTACTTTTTGCTCCATTATATGCCCTCTTTTTGGCTTTTGTGTTGGCTTTGACTTCTCTCGTCAGCTATGGTTGTGTCATCCTGCCTATACTACTTCTCTGGAATGTAAGTATTCTCTGCCAGAAACTGCAGCCATTGCTGATCTGCCATCATCCTTGCTAGTGATCCCTTCCAATCAATTTTGGCCAATTGCTCTCTCATGTCTCTGTAATTCCCTTTACTCCACTGTAATACTGATACACCTGACTTTAGCTTCTCCTTCTCAGAATAGCTGATCCTCCAGTGGGTTCAACAATGAGCTGCTCTAAAAGCCATTTTGGAGGCATTCTACAAATTCTGCCTCTTGGAATCCAGCACCAAACTGATTTTCCTAATCAACCTACATTTTGAAATTACCCATGACTATCATACCATTGCCATTTTGGCATGCATTTTCTATCTCCCGTTGTAACTTCTAGACCATATCTTTACTACTGTTTGGAGTTCTTTACAGTGGTGCTAGAAAGTTTGTGAATCTTGTATGATTTTCTCTATTTCTGCATAAATATGACCAAAAACTGATCAAATCTTTGTGTAAGTTCTAAGTCCAGATAAAGAGAACACAATTAAACAAATAACACAAAAAATTATATTGACTTCGTTAACTTTGCCTCCAACTTTCACCCTGCCCTCAAGTTTACCTGGTCCATTTCCGACACCTCCCTCCCCTTTCTTGATCTTTTTGTCTCTGTCTCTGGAGCTTATCTACTGATGTCTACTATAAGCCTACGGACTCTCACAGCTACCTGGACTATTCCTCTTCCCACCCTGTCTCTTGCAAAAATGCCATCCCCTTCTCGCAATTCCTCCGTCTCCACCGCATCTGATCTCAAGATGAGGCTTTTTATTCCAGGACGAAGGAGATGTCTTCCCTTTTTTAAAGAAAGGGGCTTCCCTTCCTCCACCATCAACTCTGCTCTCAAATGCATCTCCCCCATTTCACACACATCTGCACTCACTCCATCCTCCCGCCACCCCACGAGGAATAGGGTTCCCCTTGTCCTCACCTACCACCCCACCAGCCTCCAGGTCCAACATATAATTCTCCGTAACTTCCGCCACCTCCAACGGGATCCGACCACTAAGCACATCTTTCCCTCCCCCCTCTCTCTGCTTTACGCAGGGATTGCTCCCTATGCGACTCCCTTGTCCATTCGTTCCCCCCCCCATCCCTCCCCACTGATCTCCCTCCTGGCACTTATCCGTGTAAGCGGAACAAGTGCTACACATGCCCTTACACCTCCTCCCTCACTACCACTCAGGGCCCCAGACAGTCCTTCCAGGTGAGGCGACACTTCACCTGTGAGTCGGCTGGGGTGATACACTGCGTCCGGTGCTCCCAATGTGGCCTTCTATATATTGGCAAGACCCGATGCAGACTGGGAGATCGTTTCGCTGAACACCTACGCTCTGTCCGCCAGAGAAAGCAGGATCTCCCAGTGGCCACACATTTTAATTCCACGTCCCATTCCCATTCTGACATGTCTGTCCACGGCCTCCTCTACTGTAAAGATGAAGCCACACTCAGGTTGGAGGAACAACACCTTATATTCCGTCTGGGTAGCCTCCAACCTGATGGCATGAACATTGACTTTTCAAACTTCCATTAATGCCCCACCTCCCCCTCGTACCCCACCCGTTATTTATTTATTATCCCCCCACCCTTTTTTCCTTTTTTTTTTCTCCCTTTGTCCCTCTCACTATAACTCCTTGCCTGCTCTCCACCCTCTGGGCTCCCCTCCCCCTTTCCTTTCTCCCAAGGCCTCCTGTCCCACAGATCCTCTCCCTTCTCCAGCCTCGTATCCCTTTTGCCAGTCACCTGTCCAGCTCTTGGCTCCATCCCTCCCCCTCCTGTCTTCTCCTATCATTTTGGATCTCTCCCTCCCCCTCCAACTTTCAAATCTCTTACTAACTCTTCCTTCAGTTAGTCCTGACGAAGGGTCTCAGCCTGAAACGTCGACTGTACCTCTTCCTAGAGATGCTGCCTGGCCTGCTGCGTTCACCAGCAACTTTTGTGTGTGTTGCTTGAATTTCCAGCATCTGCAGATTTCCTCATGTTTGCGTTGAAAGATTATATTTGTTCATTTATTTATCGAGAAGAATGACATGTATTTGTTGGAAAAAGTATGTGAAACTTTGCTTTCAGTAACTGGTGTGACCACCCCTTGTACAGCAATAACTTAAATCGAACGTTTTCGGTAACTGTTGTTCAGTCGTGCACATCAGCCTGGAGGAATTTTAAACTATTCCTCCTTACAAGACGGATTCAACTCTGGGGTGTGGGTGGGCTTCCTTGCATGACTGCTTGCTTCAGGTCCTTTCTCATTATTTCTCTAGGATTAAGGTCAAGACTTGAGTTGGCCATTCCAAAACACACATTTTCTTCCTCCTAAACCATTCTATTGACTTACTCTTGTCTTTTGGATCATCGTCTTGTTGCATTATCCATCTTCTATTAAGCTTCAGGTGGTGGACTGTCATCCTGCGGGAGTTCTCTTTATCTAGGTTTAGAACGTGTGAAAATCTGATCATATTTCAGGTCATATTTATGCAGAGATGGAGAAAGCTATACAGGGCTCACTGACTTTCTAGCAGTACTGTATAAAGCTCCAAGGGTCTTTTAACCCTTGCAGTTCCTTAGCTCTATCCACAACAATTCTACACCTTCCAATTCTGTCACCACTTAATGACTTTATTTACTTATTACAAACAAAGCCATGCCACCTCTCTGCCTACTTGCCTGTCCTTTTGTTACAAAGTGCATTTTAGATGTTAAGCTCCCACCTATTATCACCTTTCTGCCACAATTCAGTGATGCCCACAATGTCTTACCTGGCAATCTGTAGCTGTGCTACAGGTTTCTCTAACTTATTCTGTATACTGTGCATATTCAAATATACCACCTTCAGTCCTTTTCAATTTTGTCCCCCTTTTACACTGTACCTCAACTCATTCACCGCAGTTTTGCCCTTTCCTTGACCTCTCCTTGTCTCACTACACACACCCATCCTCAGCACTGTCAGTTAGATTCCCATCCTCCTGCCAAATTCGTTTAAAGCTTCCTGAACAGCTCTAGCAAACCTCCTCTCAGGCTCAGGTGTAACCCATCCCTTTTGTACAGGTCACACCTTCCCCAGGAGAGATCCCAATGATTCAGAAATCTGAACCGCTCCCTCCTGTACCAGTTCCTCAGCCACACATTCATCTGGCAAATCGTCCGATTCTTACCCTCACTGGCATGTGGCACAGGCAGCAATCCAGAGATTACTACCCTGGAGATCCAGCTTTTCAGCTTTCTACCTAACTCCCTAAACTCTCTCTTCAGGACCTCTTCCCTTTTCCTACCTATGTCATTGGTGCTGTTATGAACCAAGACTTCTGGCTGCCCACCCTCCCTGTTTAGAATGCCTCAGACCCAATCCAAGACAGCCAAGACTCTAGCACCTAGGAGGCAACATACCATCCAGGTGTCTTTTTCACATCCACTGAAGCTGATGTCTGTTCCTCTAACAATGGAATCACTACTGCAGTCCTCTTCTCCCTCCTTCTTCTCTGAGTCAGTGCCTCCCTGGTAGGTTGTCCAGCCCAACAATTTACAAAGTGGTATACTTACTATTGAGGGAAACAGCTGGAGGGGTACTCTGTACCCGCTGCCCATTTATTTTCCCCCTCCTGACAGTCACCCAGGTACCAGCCTAGGGATAGCTACCTCCCTGTAGCTCCTATCTAACACTTACTTCGTTTCCCAAATGAGCGGAAGGTTACTGAGCTGCAGCTTGGTGAACCTGGTGCAGGTGTGGTTTCTTCACTCTCCCAGAATCTCCACATTTCACACACACAGCACAACACAGCCCTGGAGCCATTCTTACTGCTCCACCCATGTACTGCTAACGGACGAAAAATGAAGAAGTTGCAATCTAACAGAGATGTTTAAAATGATTAAAAAGCTACTGTACATTTAAAGCAGAGGTTGATAAGGGTGTCAAGGATTACAGGCTGAAGGCAGGAGAATGGGATTGAGGGGGTGATGAATCAGTCATGTTGAATGGCAGAGCAGACTCAATGGGAGAAATGGGCTACTTGTGCTCCTACGTCTTATGGTCTTGTATAGGAATTTATTTTCTGGGAGGACAGCAACCATTTGCTCTACTGGAAGAATCCAAAGCAACTTTCACATTGGAGCTATGTCTTTTTAAGATTAATATTGTAAAGCATTTTTTGCCTTCACAAGACAATATATACTTGGGTCTGGATGGCACCAAAACAAAGTTCCCCTCCACCCGGGATAATCTCTCTTCTCCGCACTTCCATTTGGGGAAAGAAATGTGTACCACCATGCATGAACATCAATTTCTCGAACTTCCGGTAATCCCCCCCCCCCCACCATTCCTCCTCCCCTTTTCCCCTCTCGCCTTATCTCCCATTTGGCAGGACTGGAGAAAAAAAGCAGAGTATTCTTACTACTCACCTTTTTTCCTCCAGTCCGGCAAAGAGTTTCGGCCCGAAACATCGACTGTACTCTTTTCCATAGATGCTGCCAGGCCTGCTGAGTTCCTCCAGCATTTTGTGTGTGTTGCCACCATGCTCAAGGACAGCTCTACGCCACTGTTATCAGAATATTAAATGGTTCCTCATACGAGAAGATATACTCTCGACCTCAGTCTACCTTGCACCTTACTGTCCATCTGCATTACACTTCCTCTGCACTCTGTCATTGTTTTACCTACTCCCCCCAATACACTGTGGACACTCTGTCTGCAAGCTCAGCTTTACATTGTCTCTCAATAGATGTATCAAGGGATGTCAGTCAAAGGTGACTACATGGGGCTGGGGTAAGTAAAGATTCTGTCACTGATTGGTGGAAGGGGTTTAAAGGGCAGATCTTTAATTCAAATCATAGCTCATAGATGTCGTAGGCAACTTACCCCCAGTTGGCCTCAAGGTGGTAGTGGTAAGCTACAGTCCACACGAAGCTGTGGGGAAGGCAGTTCTAGCAGAGGAACAATATTATTTCCAGGTGTGGAAAGTGCAGCCTAGAAAGGTTCCCACAGTAATTAACTCTACAATTTGTGAATAGGCTTACGGGCCGACCAGTTGGAGCACTATAAATATAGGAACAGAACTGGGCCATTTGGCCTGTCAAATCCGCTCTGCCATTTGTTCATGACTGATTTATTGTCCCTCTCAACCCCATTCTCCTGCCTTCTCCCCGTAACCTTTGATGCCCTGACTAATCAAAAATTTATCAACCTCCACTGATGACCTGGCCTCCACAGGAGTCTGGCAGTGAAAACCACAGATTTATCACCCTCTGGCTAAGGAATTTCCTCCTCATCTCTGTTCTAAAGGGATATTTGATAGGTGATTTGATAGGTTCAATATTTGATAGGTGTCCATGAGATTTCCCCTCTTTCTTCTAAACTCCAGTGAGTACAGGCCCAGAGACATTAAATGCTCCTGTTACATTTAACCCTTCTATTCCTGGGATCTTTCTCATGTACCTCCTCTGGATCATTCCCAATGCCAGCACATGTTTCCTTATGGGTATACGGGGCCTAAAACTGCTCACAATACAACAAATGTGGTCTGATCAATGCCTTATACAACCTCAGTATTACCTGCTTGGTTTTGTATTGTAGTCATCGTTTTAGGAAGTGTTAAGTAACTCAGTGTGTTTGTTGTTAAAAATACTCCTCATGTTGCATCAGCAAACAAGGAAAGTTAACGTGGTGTCAGTTTGTCCCGGACAGTGACAATCGATCAAACTGCATTCCTCAAGACTGGTGCCTCTATATTTTGGACAACTGTTAAAATGAACAAGCCTCCATTTAAATGGTCTTCAGCTGTTGCAGCTGCCCTGGGGAGGAGACACTGGACCTGCCTGCTGATGTTGCTCTCCAGTGTTCATTCTCTGGCTTGTCTTCGGCTGCATTAGCTGCATGGTGTGTATATTTGTTTTTTTTTTGTGTGTGACTATGTTTTTCTATTGTAACTATTTGTGCTACATGCTGCATGTGGCTGTTGGCACTATGTTTTGTACCCTAGTTCCAGAGGAATGTTGTTTCATTTGGCTATGTGACAATCAGACTTGAATTTGAACTAAATGGTCCTCTGCTGAACCAATACTTTCAAACCAAATAAATGCAGAATGTCATAGCCAGTTTGTATGTAGTAAGATCTCACAGGGCCGTTGAAACAACAGGATATCAAATGAGAAAACAGAACCTCAGAATTTATTCCAAAAAGGACCATAGGGAAAAGCTAAGAAACTACAAGTTGTGCATCAATAGTGGGGAAATTGTTGGGAAAAAAAATTCTACAGGACACCAGTTGTTGGAAAGACAGGGATTGATTAGGAGTGAACATGATTTTGTCCCATCTCACAGGTCAAATAGTTACCACCTCAACAAAAACTAAGAAGATTGATTGCACTCCTAGGAAGGCTGCGGAAGCTTTAGAAGGGTTGCAGAGATTTACCAGGTTGCTGCTGGGTAGAGAGCATGCCTCATGCGGATAGACTGATTTCTCTTTGGAGCAAAGGATAAGAGATCACTTGATAGAGGTGTGTAAAATGATGAGGCATAGATAGTGGATAGGCAGCAACATTTTCTTCAGGGGAAATAGCTGATACAAGGGAGCATGATTTTAAGGTGGAGGAAAGTATAGTTACAAGGGAGGGGGGAAGAGAGGGAAGATGTCAGAGGTAAGTTTTTTTTTTGCAGAGTGGTGGGTGTATAGAACACACTGCGGGGGTGGTGGTAGAGGTTGGACAGACTGCATTTATTCTCACTGGAGAGGTGTCTATAAGGGACATAAAGGGTAGTCACAATCTTTTCTCAGAATTTGGGGAATCTAAACTAGGCTTAGAGTGAAGGATGGACACAGATTTAGGGTAAGGGATTAAGAGGGGATCTGTGGTTACCTGGAACACTGCCAGAGAGAGCTACAGAAGCAGTTGCTAACAGCAATTGAATTACTTTGATACCAAAGGCTACAGGCCAAGTGCTGGGAGAGGGAATTAAAATGGAACGTATGTGTAGACCTAATGCCCCATTCCTAAATCGTGACTGATCCCACCTTCCCTGGGAGAGAGCCCAATAATCCAAAAATTTGATGCTGTCCCTCCCACATCAACTGCTTAGCCACAAGTTAAACTTTATAATCTTCCGAGTTCTGGCCTTATTAACACGTGGCACAGGTAGCAATCCTGAGATTCTGCCCTTTAACTTAACACCCAAGACCCTATGCAGAACCTCACCACTTGTTCTACCCATGTCATTGGTATCTACATGGAGGACTTGTGGCTGTTCACCCTCCCACCTAAGAATACTGAAGACTCAATCTGAGATATCCAGGATCCTGGCACCAGGGAAGCAACATACCATCCAGGAATTAAATTCTCAACCACAGAATCTCCTGTCCATTCCCTATCACCCCAACCCACCTCTTCTTCCCCCCTTCCCTTCTGAGTCATGGAGCCAAACTCAATGCCAGAGACCTGACCACTCACTTTCCTCTGTTAGGTCATCTCTCTCTCCCCCACCCACCCCCCACCAATAGTATCCAAACTGATACATCTATTGTTTGGGGGATGGCCGCAGGGGTACTGCACTGGCTGCTTAATCCCTTTTCCTTTCCCGACTGTCACCTAGTCCTGGTTTAATACCAGGTCCTACCTATTCCCCCCCCCCCCCCAACACCCACCTACCGAATGATCCCGAGTTCATCCAGTTCCAGCTCCAACTCCGTAATAGGGAGTGTTAGAAGCCACAATTGGATGCACTTCTTGCAGGTGTAGTCATCAGGGACACTGACGGTTTCCCCACATCCACAACAGGAATATTCAACTATCCTGTAACTAAACAACAAACAAACTGTATCAAAGTAAATATGGAAACAGATAGGTCTAGTCCACAGGTTCAGTTCTAAATTGGAGAAAGGGCAATTTTGATGGCATCATAAAGGATTTGAGAAGTGTGGATTGTGACAGGCTGTTTTCTGCCAAAGGCGTAGTTGGTACGAGGGCAGCCTTGAGAAGTGAAATTGAGAGCACAAGGCTTGTATGTACCTGTCAGAATAAAAAGATGAAGATAACAGGTTAGGGGAACCTTTGTTTTCAAGAGATATTGAAGCTCTGGTTAAAGAGAGAAAAAAGGTGCTGATTACAAGAAATGCAAAGACAGCTAAAAGGCTGCATGAGGTTGTCCCAAAACACAAGGAAAGGAGAATCTTTAAGGGATTCTGCCGATACGTAAAGGGCTCAAGGATTGCAAGCAACAAAGTTAGTCCCCTGGAAGATCCAAATGGTAATCGATGTGTGGAGCCAAAAGAGATGGGGAAAGATCTTAAATGAATGTTCTACATCTGAATTTACTCGGGTGATAGACTGAATTTATAGAAGCAAGGCAAAACAGATTGCACAGGAGGCAGTCTTTGCTGCCTTGAGGCAAATTAGGGTAGATAAATCCCCAAGGTTGATCCTCAGGCCCTGTGGGAACTAAGTGCAGAAATCACAGGGGTCCTAGCAAAGATACTTAAACCATTTAAGAAAGGCTCTAAAAATAAACCAGGAAATTATAGGCTGGTGATCCTGACATCAGTAGTGGGGAAAATAATTGGAAGGCATTCTAAGGGAGCAGGTATTATATTATCAAAGTACGTTCCAATGAGATGGGGAAAGGATGGTAGGGTACAAGAACCGTAGTGTACAAAGGTTGTTGAAAATCTAGTCAAGAAAAGCTTTAAAAAGGTTAAAACACACAACTAGTTAATGATAGAGATCTAGAAGATAAGGCTAGCAGGATTAAGGAAAACCCCAAGGCATCCTACAAGTATGTGAAGATCAAAAAGGTAAGACGTGAGAGAATAGGACCAAGTGTGACAGTGTAAAGGTGTGTATGGAACCGGAGAAGAGAGCAGAGATACTTAATGAATACTTTGCTTCAGTATTTGCAATGGAAAAGGATCTTGGCAATTGTAGGGATGACTTACAGCAGATTGAAAAGTTTGAGCATATAGACATTAGGAAAGAGGATGTGCTGGAGCTTTGGGAAAGCATCAAGTTGGATAAGTCACCAGGACTGCAGGAGATGTACCCCAGGCTACTGTGGGAGGCAAGGGAGGAGATTGCTGAGCCTCTCGCAATGATCTTTGCATCAATAGGGATGGGAGAGGTTCTGGAGGATTGGAGGTTTGCAGTTGTTGTTCCCTTATTCAAGAAAGGGAGTAGAGATAGCCCAGGAAATTATAGACCAGTGAGTCTTACTTCAGTGGTTGGTAAGTTGATGGAGAAGATCCTGAGGGGCAGGATTTATGAACATTTGGAAAGGCATAATATTATTAGGACTAGTCAGCATGCCCTTCTCAAAGGCAGGTTATGCCTTATGAGCCTGATTGAATTTTTTGAGAATGTGACTAGGCATTATGATTAGGAATAGGCAGCAAGGCATAATGATTAGGAATTAGGAACAGTCAGCATGGCTTTGTGAAAGGCAGGTTGTGCCTTACAAGCCTGATTGAATTTTTTGAGGATGTGACTAAGAACACTGACGAAGGTAGAGCAGTAGATGTTGTGTATATGGATTTCAGCAAGGCATTTGACAAGGTACCCCATGCAAGGTTTATTGAGAAAGTAAGGAGGCATGGGATCCAAGGGGAATGCTATGGTGCTTAGGATAAGAAAAAAATTGGAGAGGAAAAGAGATAGGAGTTTAGTGCATATCTTTGACTTAACTCTTACTCATTTATAAATAAAATGTTATGTTCACTTCACAGTATATAGGACCTCAAGGACCTCAAAAGGTGGAACACCAGAATGGATTTGGACATTTTCAAGTGGGATGTTCCATGATTGCCCTGAAGTGGCACATGGAACTGTGCTTTGGGACAGTACCCTGGACAATACAAAAATCTCACCCTGAGATAATGTCCTCGAATGTGGAGGTTCTGAAATTGTAGACACTTTGTGCTTAGGGCAGCGTTTTAACCCAGATTGAAGCAGACATCACAAAGTAATTTCCAAAGTGATTTATTTGCTAGGTATAATAAACATACATTACAATACATGCTACAGAAAATAAAGATGTATTTTAATTGTCATGGAGAATATAGTGTTGATGGTTCATCTCTTCATATTAACAATGCAATAACATTTCCACAGTATTAACCCAGAATTCCCCCTCCCGACAGCTTGACAAAGTACAGTATAATTACAAAAATAAGAGCATCTTAACACATTTGCTGAGGGTTGAAGTCTGCATGGACATTGTTTTTGTAGGAAGACAAAGTCAAACCCATAATTCAACCAGGATTCCTCAATTTTGATCTCTATGAGTGGATAGAAATGATGGAAATGTGTTAACTTAATTTTGTTTTAATTGCTTGCATGTCCTGTAATAACTGCAGGTCATGTTTGGAATGAGGCAGGCTTAGTCCTTAACAGAACCCCAAACTGAGGTCTGAATGGAGAAAATTTGTAATGCTTGGACAATTCTTTTGTCAGTCCCATAGACAATGATGAAATTAGCAGCGGTGTGGTTACAGCCCACTGTCTGCATTAAGTTACTGCTACCCACCACAGGTCTGTAAACAAATCCCACTCCAAGTTCCTTATAACCAGCTACAGGATGGGATACAATTGCAATCACACCAGCAGCACCCTGCATTTACCCAAAATGCCGGCCAGCTGTTTAACACAGGTTCTTGGTGATGGCAGCATAGACCACAGTGAAGACCTCGTCTTTCCCCCCCATTTAAACTCCAGCTAATGCCTTGCTCAACCCTATTCAGTTGCGCAAATGGGTAGTGGCACCAGGCATACAATTATTCAGCACAGAAACAGGCCATGAGCCAAACTCATTCCTGTAATATAGCCCTCTATGTCTAACAAATACGTCAGGCATGTAGAACTTAGAAATCCAAAGTAACAGAAAATGCTGGAGAAACACTCAGATGGCATCTGTGGAAACTTGAAGGGCCTCAGCCTGAAATGTTAACTGTTTATCCCCTCTTCAGAGATGTGTCTGATCTGCTGAGTTCTTCCAGCTTTTTGTGAGATGCACAAGACAAGTATTCAGTAGAGATGTGTTAAATACTGTCAATATCCTAATTTCAAATAATCTTGCAGGCCGTGTACTCCACAAGCACTGGTACATGGGAATGTGGAAAGAAACCAGGGCATCCAGAGGAAACCCACGCAGTCACAGGGATTCAAGATTGTCACCTACTTTCCTGACTTTAGTGTCTGTACTACAATAAAACCATGTTTTGAACTGTAGAATGTCAGTTTTGAAAATAGCGTTTCTTCAGTCTCTTCCCTTTGTACATGATGCAGTTATAAAGTCAAACAGCCCTTCAGCCCATCCTACCTATACTAAACTGTGATTCTGTCTAATCCCATCAACCTGCACCTCACATCCATATACTTATCCAAACTTCTCTTAAATGTGAAAACAGAATATGCAACTTTTTATCTTCTGGGATGCAATCCTACTAATGGGTTAAAAACTTAAGGTGCAAAGTAACTCCAGCTAGTGGACAAAAGCCTTGATAGTCATACTTTATTGATCCCGGGGGAAACTGATCCCAGAGTATTTGGATTAACAATGGCCAGAACAGCCAGCTGATTGTACAGACGCCCATTTTTCAGTGCAATCTGTTGGGTTTTCAAGTACCAAATGATTGCCTTGAACATGGCATTCAGTCAATCTCACCTGATGCAGAGATTGGGAAGGGATAGGAATCTAAGATTCCCACCTTGGTTCAGATACCCAAGTAGGCTTCACGCTTAGTCACGCAGGCTTCACTCTCAACACTGTCTTATAGCACAGATAAAACAGATTAATATGGCTCCAATTATAGATAATTAAAAATTGACAAATGATAGGGACAGAGGCCAAAGCTCTCCCATGCAACGCTATACTCCCATTTCACATGGGAGACTTTGAATGGCATAAGGTGAAACAGCTAAATTAGCATGCTTTGTCACTGGTCCCTGATGGGTGGGGCAGCAAAACAATTCCTTTCATCCCCATTCTTCCATTTCAAGATTAGCTCAGACTATAATCCTGCTCAGTACCCAAACAAGAAATACTCTCAACGACTGAGCTCCAGGGAAATGTAAGAGTGTATTTCTTAATTGTCAGGATGGCTTACTTTGCCATCTTCCAGTAAAGGAAACAGTCTCATCAGCAAACATTAATAGAGCAGATCAGAGACAAAGTAATCGATGTTTTACTTCTCCACGTACACATTCAAACTGCATACATGTTGGAGGGCCAGAAGTATTATGCGGCACAAAGCACTGCTCCATTGATCATTGCGGAGAGGGGTCCAGTATCAGAACATTAGAAATAGTTGGTCCTGTGCAGCATCACAATGTCATGATAATCCAAGGTCTTTCCTCTGTGCAACCCTCTCACTCCAGACTGTCTACTCCCCGCCCCCCCCCCCCAAAAATGCACACTTGCCGTCACTTCTAGGTGATGGAAAATGCACACTGCACATCTTTCAAATGCTTCATTAATATTCCCTGCCTGTTTGTAGCAGGTTTATAGCAAATCTGTGGAGATATTTGAGAGATTATTAGATAGGCACATGGATGAAAACATAGGGGAAGGATCCTGGAGTAGGTTCCTGACGAAGGGTTCCGGCCCAAAACGTTGACCGATCTTTTCCACTGATGCTACCCGACCTGCTGAGTTCCTCCAGCATGTTGTGAGTGTTGTTTTGACCCCAGCATCTGCAGATGATTTTGTGTCTTGGAGTAGGTTAAAGGATTGGCACAACATGATGGGCCAAAGGGCCAATATTCACAGTTCCAGCATACAGCTCTGAGGTACTTACTCATGTTACACTGACTCAGGGAGATAAGGCCTCTGTAGTGGCAATTGTTGTTGTTGTTCAATGATTTCCTCAGAAAGTCCAACATTCACAACAAAAATATCAGTCCTGCCAACTGGTCAGACACTACTTGTACTTTATAATAGTGAATATCCCACCCCATCTGGGACTGACTATTCATCGGCCTTTTTTTTTGTTGACTACTGGTCAGTCATGCAGGACATACAGTCCCCTACAGGTATGTGGTTAAGGGTGCACTGAAACCAAGCACTGCAGCTGAGGAAGTCCATAGGGAAGGCCTATATTCCCATTTGTCTCTTCCAGCAGCAAAACTATTTGCAAGTTCAATTCAGGACCTCTCCACCTCAGTGGCAGGGTATAGTGTAGAATCAGGGAAGGACGTTGGTCCTCCTTACTAGTCAACACTGAACATTTCATTTCAGTCATTAAACCATTGGAAAATTTAGTGTTAAGTAAGTATTTCAAAACAAACAGCATTTAGTTTTCATTGGATATGTAAAATAGTGGCCAAATGGAAGTTGGCAAAAAGGATTCTTCCATGCATGTGGCTGTGAGTTCAACACCTTAGTCACTTTGACTATTTGCAGCAATGGGCTATTAAGCAGGACAAACCCGGGCTGTGTTTCTTAATTCATAATCTCCAAATAATTAACCACAAAAATTCTTAAATGCCATAACCAGAACCTTAAACAAGATTTTATAGATGGCATAGAGTTTAATGATAGTTTCATTTGGTGTAGGAAGTAGAAAGAACTGCATCTACAGAAATTAAATTGGAATTGAATTAAATATGTAAGAAAAGAGACGAAGGAAGAGCTATTATATCCTCAATATATGTATCCGCACCAAATGGCTTCTTGCAATAATGTCATATTCAGCACTCATCACAATGCTTTGATAGCGAAGTCTACACATCAGCTATGCCTATAGTTTTATCCGGGATAATTATCTTCCCCAAATGACAGGTTTAAACTCCGATCAACTTTCATGCATCAGATATACAAGGGCAAGCAGGGCAAGGAAATCAAGACCTCCCCACCATCCCAAATAGGCTAAAGTGGAACTCCTGCAACAGTCCCGCAAGTAAAAGGCCCGAAACACTCAAATAATTTTACTGGAGGGGCAAAATACAACACCAGAGACTTATCAGTTGCTCAGTTCATTTCTACATTGATATTTTAACCACAGGAACTGTAGGAGAGAGTTTAAAGTTACTGGCCATGAAACCTGCAGTCTTTAATGGGCAGAAACAGAAACTTCAAATACATGTAATAAACTGATTTCAGTCATTGCTTTGGAGTAACACTGGCATTGGAATATCAATAACACTTTGAATTTTAACACAAAAGTGAAACCTACTGTGCAAATTTCCATCAGTTTCTAATCAGGGCAACTCACTCAAATAAGCAAGTTCTATTCTTGCCCGGCAAGAAAATAAATTAAATCTGCAAATGAAGCTGCCACCAGGAGAGACTCGAGAAGTTTTGGCTCCACAGACCGTACGTGTGCTGTTGTGATATGGAATTGTTTCCACATTTCCTCAACCTCAGTAGAAACTACAACTGTCTCGTTGTTCATCTAGCATGCCTTTGAGAGTGATAATGTTAAATAGACTCCACCGGCTCTTTGAGCAAGCATTGGCAGGTAATCACCTGCAGATGCTCTCACTATTTTCCAGTCACTAACAATTAGGTATGGTAATCCTGCCAGAGATGGGTAGAGCTACCAACAATATGTCCATGGGGAAAATGCACACATTAACAAAACTGTAATAACCAGGACTTAGTGCGAACTCAAGCTGAAATAAATCACATTTAAAACACTTAACCAATGAATCACTACGTTTTACAGGCAATTCCAGAATGTAATAAGAATACACCCATTTCTGGAAAGCGAGACAGCTATTTGGAAAGCTGTATTAGCTTGCTGACATGCTTGTGTCATGGAGGACCAGAGGACAGACAAATAGATGGACATCCCTTTAGAATAGGAGATGAGGAGGGACTTCTTTAGCCAGAAGCTGCTGAATATGTGCAATTTATTACCGCAGAGGGCAAATCATTGGGTATATTTAAGGCGGAAGTTGATAGGTTCTTGATTAGTAAGGATGTCAAAGGTAATGGGGAGAAGGCAGCAGGAAGAGGCTGAGGAATAATAAATGAGCTACGATGAAATGGTGGACTCAATGGGCCTAAGGCTCCCATGTATTATGGTGTCAGCAAGAGTCAAATGAACAAGTCCCAGATTTGCAGTATTCTTTACATCGGCTGGTAAATGGAAAGGTGGGCAGCAGCCCGGGAGCTTCAGGTTCTGAGATATTCCACACAGTAGCAATGCAAAGTAATTCTGCATTGGACAGTCCCAAGCCTGGCTGCAAAAGGAGGACAATTTGGTATGGGGCTAGCAACCCCATAATCATGTTACAGGAACACCAACAGAAGCTTCAAAGACCTCACCCCAGGGAGAGCCGAGGAAAGATATAGCAACCTGGAAACCCCTGAAAGACTGGTGCAGGACAGAAGAGCAGAAGACTCTGGCAAGCAGCTGTCGGCAGCTTATGTCCCTGCAGGGTGACTGATGGGTTTAAGAAGCAATGCAAAGTGATCCACAGGAAAATAAGAGCAAAAATTAACTCATGGGCTTCACCCAATGGTTTTGCCCATGCACCGGCAGTAAGGGGAAAGTTACCATTTGTCTTAAAAAATGTCCCAGACCCTCCAATGATTCAAAACCTTCGTTCGGCTGGTTCCATTTTCACTTTCAACCAACTGAGGCTACTGACTGATTGCAACAAAGGACAGTGAGCTAAAGGTGAAGGAATTTGGTGATAATGAGCAGCACTGAACCATCATTGCTTTGTAGAAAAGGTGACCTAAGCTCAGAGGGTTGGCTCAAATATTAAGACCCCATAATTATAAAATTTCTGTAACTACAAGATCTTCTTTGAATTATAAACTTAATACTGTTCATATAATTTCTACTAGTAATAGTATTTTCATACAAAGTGTGAATTTGTACAGACCAACCATGATTGATGGGTAATATCACAAAGGTGGGGAAACTAACAGGAAATCAAGCCTACACCACTAATACTTTCAGATCACTTCTTCCAGCTTTGGTGTATGTTTTTTTTTAAAAAAACAAGGTGTAGTTAAGTACAGAAACCAATCAGCACTAGTATATAACCTCCTGTCTCCAAGGAAGCTCATCCTGACGATTCCCATTTTCCCTCCAATTGCCTTATAAATTAATGTATTTGTTACCTGGTAGCAGCCATCCAAAAACTTGTATACCAGTTTTTGTTTGGGAAATGTGTATGCTGTTCTAGATGTGCTTTAGAACTGAAATTCATTTAGGCTTTGGAAGTCAATGCATATACCAAAAGTCAAAGGCATCCATTGCTGTTGCCTCTTCCCCCACGACCCGCAGACACAGAAAACAGAGTCTGAAAATGGACATGTGTTACTCACTCACTCTTCTGCAACTAACATCAGCCTTTCCAAGGAAAGTGTGGACACAGGTAATTCAAAGAAAATCCTTTAAGCACATTTTCAGGCCACAATTATTCACTATTCTCAGGTAAAACTCGAGAACCAAGCTATCAATTATGTCATTGCTTACTTTCAATGTGCATGTAAGGGGGATACAAGGGAGAGGGTGAGATTTTAAAAACTCATGTGCATCTGAGACACGTCCTGATGTGATGTCTCCTGCATTTTAAACGACAGATGGGAGGTAAAACCACTGATCCCTTTTCATTTCACAATCTCTATCAGATGAAGCAACACACAAGGAGATAGTCAGGTTTAAATTTAACCACAGAGTACTGATGGCCAGTGAGAAATGCAGAGGGATGTCACAAATCACAGGGCTGAATAAAACCTTGTTTTAATGGACATCATACTGCTGGATGGGGTGGGGGGGGGAGCAGAAAAGAAGCCCACTTATTAAACTACCAGAAACAGGCCTGAAGTGACAATAAATTGCATAGAAATGTTTGGCCACTGAATATTTAGGTGAGATGCTCATTTCCCCAATGAACACAATTCTCCCTGCCATCCCACTTGTTTCACATCTCCAGCCTTTGCCAAAAATCAGTATGACAAGCAGGTCCTAATGCCACCACTGGCTACCCGCTCCACACACCACTCCCAGCTATTGGCGTTAAGGAAAAGTGGTCACAGCAACCCTATAACAATAAATACAAGTCTAGATTTTGTTACACTGAATTAAACAAAAACAATTTCAATATAATCTGAAATCAGAACAGAAATTGAACAAAGGTTAAAAATAAGGAAAATAAATTTCAGAGAAGACATTTGTAGAAGCGTTAGTACAGCTGCTATGTTTAACTGTGCTGTATGTCAAACGTAACATGAGAGATTAAGATGCAGTTCAGTCCAGAAGATGAAGTACGTGTTGTATGACGTCTTCCTGTACAATTCATTAGATCGTTATTGTGTCATGGAGCAACGAGGCTTCATATAAAGTAACAACTGGAAGACTGTATCTTGGAGTCCATTATGCGTCTGAGAGAAGGAACCATCCAAGGAATGTGCCAAGATGTAGGTAGTGTATGATAAAGGAAAACATTTTTCATTAACGCTGTTGAGAAACATGGTTCTTTGCTTTGGAATGCCAAAGCGTACATTAATAATTGGTCATTAGGCACTGATTGATCAGAAGACAAACAAACATGGTTAATTCATTGCCCCTGTCCCCCACCATAAACTTGCTGCACACTATCAGCACACAAGATCTAAACTTGCTTTAAACCCTCCCAAAATCAAGCATTAATCTTTTGTAGTGTTTCCTGGTTTATGTGGCAGCAAGTTTACAAAAAACACTTGCATCTCTTCTAAAAATCCTAAAATTACTTAGGTTTGTTGCTTGGCAAAAGTCAGTATCTTGGAAAAGGCCTGCAAGACTAAGTGGCATTTGATGTTTACAGATCAGACAGCCAAATGTTCAAAATGTCACCAAGATATGAACATATCTAACAGCCATTAAGTCAATATCGGTGAACATTATCAGTTACCCAGACCAAAAGTTAGTGTCTCTTTAATGGTTACTGCAAAATAAAAGCATTTACCATATTCACAAAAGATTTTACAGATGCTTGAGTTCCAGGGTAACACACACAAAATGCAGCAGGAACTCAAGTCAAGCAGCATCAATGCAGGGGGTTTCCTGATGAAGGGTCTTAGCCTGAAACATTAACACTGTTAATGTTTTCCATACATGCTACGTGACCTGCTGAGTTCCTCCAGCATTTTGTGTTACTTATAAACCCTACTGAAGTGATACACATAAATGATCTTAAACATTTGCTTAATATTCAGCTAAAGGTCCATCCCTATGCAGACAAAATGCTGGAGAAACTCAGGTCAGACAGCATCCATGGAGAAAAATAAACAGTCGATATTTTGGGCCAAGAACCTTCATGCCTTTTCCGTAAAAAGCAGCAACATTCAAAGGATGTCAGCCTGAAATGTCAACTCTTTATTCCTTTCCACAGAAGCTGCCTTACTTGCTAAGTTCCTCCAGTATTTTGTGTGTTAATTTAAATTTCCAGCATCTGCAGGACCTCTTGTGTTTACATCCCTATCCAGTAGTGTTTAGTAATTGCAACCATGAACCTTGATGTTGTGTGAGATCGTGTAAGAGGCTTATCGTCACTTCACCTGCTCCACTACCTTGATACTCCCTGCTACCAGCTGCGTTCAAGGTATAATTACAGACCTTGATCCGACCTTCATCCAAAGACCACAAACTGGCTGTTGTAGAAGGGCTACTGGATGACTTGGGCTGGGTTGAATCTCTTCTTCACTCCCTTTTCTAATTTAGGGGCATCAAAGACAAGACCAGCAAAGTACAGGGCTGAGATATGATTTAGTGTGGTACTGCAACCATCATTGCCCACTTGGCCATAGGAGAGTTCCATTTGCCCTTTACAAATCTCACACACACATCCAGATCAACAGCCACAATATACTTGCAGGAACATTGATTAGTTAGGAAAGAAACTCTGATTGTTCTCAGCTCCGAATGTGCCCATCATGTGAACATTACTCACCGATGAGTGCAACCGTTAAAGCATACACCAGAACCGCGGCTGCAAACCGCAACCTAAACAGTTTCAACAGTTCCATAGGCAAGTTAACCGCAATCTCACTGGGCTAGTGTAAACATTAGACGGCCAAAGTCTCCGGGTGTGGGCTTGGGCGGGGACCAGTTTGTTGGAAAATGGAACTGTAGAAAGTTTATTCCCATCTGAGACTCAAATCATTTTGTTGCCTAAAACAGATCCACTCAGCTTAGGTCCTCCTCAGGGTTCTGTTGATCAAGAAGTCGGACGTGGGTGAAAGGGAAGTGACCGTGTTTACCGTTACATTCTCCTTCCCACTGGCCATTCACGTTGATCTTGGTTACCTTCACTAGGTCACCAACCTACAAGAACAATACAAGGTCACAATCAGTTACTGTAAAAGGAGAATATCACAGGAATGTAATAGACATGATTCATAGCAGATTTCTCACTTTACACTTCCTTATGAAACAAGGTGGCCATTTGGCCCATCAAATCTATACCAGCTTTCAATTTAATCCTTGAAACTTATTCTCTCTCATGAGCCCATTAATTCTCAGCCACACTAGGAGTAATCTACTTTTTTACCTTTGGAGTTCCAACCATCCTGCCCATCAGTGATGAGTGCAAAGATTAAAATAATCTTTTCAAACAGGAAGGTTAGAATAGCATATTAGGAAGATCTAAACAGAGGGAGATTTGCGAAGGAAACTTCAAAACTTAGGATTGAGGACTAGAATATAAAATCAAGGATGCATTGCTGAGTAACACACACAAAATGCTGGAGGAACTCAGGCCAGGCAGCATCTGCAGAAAAGACATTTCAGGCCCAGACAATTCATCAGTCCTTGGAGTATTGAGAGCAATTTTAGGCCCCTTTTGTAAGAGTGGGTGCTGGCATTGTAGAAGGTTCAGAGAATTAACCCATGAATGAGCAGCGTTCAGCAGCTCTAGGCCTGTACTCGCTGTTTAAAAGAATGAAGGAGTGTTGAAACCTATCAAATATTGGAAGGCCTAGACAGTGGGTGAGGAGAGAATGGTTCCAATAGGACCAGAGGGCACAGCCTCGGAATAGAAGATGGCCCTTTAGAACAGGGATGGAGGAGTTTCTTTAGCCAGAGGGTGAGAAATCTGTCGAATTCATTGCCTCAGACAGCTGTGGATGCCAAGTTATTGGGTATCTTTAAAAGAGGTTGATAAGGAATCAGAGGTCACAAGGAGAAGGCAAGAGAATGGGGTTGAGGGCAATGATAAATCAGCAACCAGGGGGCCGGAATCTGCTCACAATAATCCTAGTGCAGTCCGACAAAAGCTTTTAAAGAGCTGGTCACTAACCACAGCCACCACTTATTCTCGCCCACATTGCAACAAAATGTGGATCTCAGATCAGCCTCTACAGCCACCTGAAGACCCACCAGTAAAAATGCTTCAGAATGTCATACTGGATTCAAGTGACTGCACTACTAAAGCCCCAGCATTACATCCTTGCTTTTATATTCTGATCCTCTGCCTTCTTTGCCACCAACTTAATCTTTAGGGAACCCTGCACAAGGACTCCCAAATCCCTTTGCACTTCTGATTTCTGAAGTGCTCTTATTTGGTATACTGGCCTCACTGATTCTAACTATGTCACTGTTACAAAAGCCCAAAAGTTCTGGAATTCCCTCCTACAACTTCTTCCTGCTTTCGAATTCCCCAGAAAATCCTTTTTTAGCTTTGAGCAGATGTACTATATCTGCTACAAAGACCACTCGAAAAAAAACACTGGAGGGCTCCTGACATACTAAGAAATACTTCAGGAGGACAGAAAGGGTAAAGTTAAAACACAGGAAAGCTGGATCAATTTAATTGCATTCAGCACAAAAGCAGGATGGGGACTATATGGATCAGATGCAGGGTTAAAAAGAAATTATGGTAATCTTAATATCTAACACCCACATGAGTAAGCAAAACCCATCCATCTTAAATCCTTATCTAGCTACATTCTTTCAGGCAAAGGAGTCAGACGTTTGAAATACAGCAGGTCGAGACTGATAAATTGCCTGGCTGTTCCTACGTCCTTGCACACAGAATCAAATGAGGGCTGGCTGCTACCAGTCACAGCCGCATAAAGTGTGAGTCATTGCAGTGGGCAGCCGTCAGGGCAACACCCAGCGCGTTGAGCAAAGCAGACTATAGCTAAAACATTCCTTTGTTCCAAATACTTCTCGTTTAGCTCTTGAGCAGAATTTGTGTTTACCCCTCAATTCTTTTCCACACTTATACTGAGTTTAATTTCTGAATGTTATAATTGAGCTTCCCATCTCTACTCAGCCCAAGTGCCTCCATGTTACCAAAAATAGCTATTTTGCCCTTTTGCCAATCACCTGTCCAGCTCTTGGCTCCATCCCTCCCCCTCCTGTCTTCTCCTATCATTTCAGATCTCCCCCTCCCTCTTTCAAATCTCTTACTAGTTCTTCTTTCGGTTAGTCCTGACGAAGGGTCTCGGCCCGAAACGTCGACTGTACCTCTTCCTAGCGATGCTGCCTGGCCTGCTGTGTTCACCAGCAACTTTTGTGTGTGTTGCTAGGTAACTCTATAGCTTGCCCAGGATTCAATGGTCAATTTGTGCTGTTGGCTTTAACCATTTTTCTCCTCCATCAAACAAGAAATATTACATTCAACCGTGCAGTGCCAAAGATATTCAAGGACAGAAACTGATGACACTGGAAAAGCCCCTAATCAGCCAAAATGGCAATGGAAACACAAGCGAGCTGGCTACTTTTTAAAAAGCATGGAACCTTCTAGATGTACACTGACTGTTTGCATCACAATCTGGTATGGAGACATACCGATGTATCCTTGAATGGAAAATCCTACAAAATGCAGTTGATACAGCCCGGTCCATTACGAGTAAAGCCCCCCCAATCACTCAATGGAGCAGCGCTGCAGGAAAGCAGCATCCACCAATGACTCCCACCACCCAGGACACGCTCTCTTCTCACTGCTTCCATCAGGAAGATGGCACGAGAGCCTCAGGACTCTACCGCGTTCAGGAACTGTTAATAACCCTCAACCATCAGGCTCTTCAATTAGAGGGGATAACTTCACTCACTCCCACAACCTGTGGACTCAGTTTCAAGGACTTTCTCTCATGTTCTCGATATTTATACAGTTCCTTGTCTTTTTGCACATTGGTTGTCTGTCCATACCCGTGTGCAACATTTTACTGATTCCACTGTTTCTTTGTATTTCCTGTGAATGCCCGCAGAAAATGAATCTCACGGTTATATAGGGTGACAGACAATACACACACTTAGTTCAAAAATTGAACTTAAATTTATTTCTAAGCTATGAAATACTATTCTGGAGAAATATCCAGAATGAAAAAAATCCTTATCATTCAAACCAGGACTGAAAAAGGCTTGTTTGAATTAATTAACCCAGCCCTCTTTTAGACACCCAGTCACGATGAACCATCATGTGCCAAACATAGCTGTCTGGTTCTGACTAACGTTAAACTGCCTCGGGATTGAATAAAACAATGCCAAAGGCATTTGTGTACGTTTCATATGAATATCTCTATGCACCTCGTTACACTGACATATGAAATGAGTGTTGAATATTGAAAGGCCTAGCAAGGGTGGATGTGGAGAGGACGTTTCCAGTAGTGTATAGCCTCAGAATAAAGGGACATCCATTTAGAATAGATGAGGAATTTCTTTGCCAGAGGGCAGTGACTCTGGGGAATTCATTGCCACAGACAACTGTGGAGGTCAAGTTGATGGGTATATTTAAAGCGGAGGTTGATAGGTTCTTGGCTAGTAAGGATGTCAAAGATTACGGAGTCCAGGCTCTCCCACCGCTCTATCCACCCTAATTTTGTGTCAAAGTCTGGAAGGCTTGAAGATAATTGGCAGAATGCAATCAAAAAAATTCATGCCCAGATTCTCCAATATCATTTAGCTTCTAAGTCCAGCAAGTAAAACTTCTGCATAAGTGAGATCTGTCAGATCTAAAGACTCTTTCCCCAAGACAAGAATAGAAACAGCATGAAAATCTGAGCCTTTGGGATTCTTCTAAGTGTGTATCTGTTTCTTTTAATTTTGGCCCAGTTGTGTTGCTGGTACAGGTTAGGGGTTTTAAAATCAAAAATATATTAAATCAGATGAGTTGACCTTCAAGTGCAAAGGGACTTGGGGGTCCTCGTGCAGGATACCCTAAAGATTAACCACCAAGTTGGATCGGCGGTAAGGAAAGCGAATGCTATGTTGGCATTCATTTCAAGAGGAATAGTGTATAGGAGTAAGGAGGTGTTGATGAGGCTCTATGGGGCATTAGTGAGACCTCATTTGGAATACTGTGCGCAGTTTTGGGCCCCTATCTTAGAAAGGATGTAATGATGTTGGAGAGAGTTCAGAGAAGATTTACGAGGACGATTCCTGGAATGCAGGGGCTAACATATGAGGAGCGTTTGTCACCTCTTGGATTGTATTCGTTAGAGTATAGAAGAATGAGGGGATCTCATAGAAACATTTCGAATGTTGAAAGGGTTGGACAGAGTAGATGTGGAAAGGTTGTTTCCCTTGGTGGGTGAGTCCAGGACAAGAGGCCATAGTCTTAGAATTACAGGGTACCCAGTTAAAACAGAGATGAGGAGAAATTTTTTTAGCCAGAGGGTCGTGGATTTGTCGAATTTGTTGCCACATACAGCTGTGGAGGCCCGATCATTGAGGGTGTTTAAGGAGGAGATTGACAGGTATCTAATTAGTCAGGGTATCAAGGGATATGGGGAAAAAGCCAGAAATTGGAACTAGATGGGTGAATAGTTTAGTTCATGGGGGAGCTGCGGAGCAGACTCAATGGGCCGAATGGCCTACTTCTGCTCCTTTGTCTTGTGATCTTATCTCCTCAATCATTTACTGAGCCTCTCCAGCATTTTTGTGTGTTATTCAATATCTTTGCTTTTCCAATATATCTGATTCCTGTAGCAAACTGAAGTCCAGAATCAGGCTTATTATAACTGACATATGTCGGGCAACTTGTTTTGCCAACTTCCTTAAGTTGACAATCAAAGCCTTGGCCTTGCTGATGTTGACTGCGAAAAACTCTCACTCTTGTTGGTTTCATCACCATTTGAGATTCTGCCATCTCCTATCCTGAATGGACTCAATGACTTAGCATCTGTGAGAATCAACAATTTCTCTTCTCAATTTTAGACCTTGGAAGGGTACTCTCTGACTCTCAATTTTGCAGTGAAGGGAAACTGGTGTCTCATCCAAAAGAGCCCTTAAAAACATTGTGATCATTCTTCTAAATTCCAGGGTGCAAACTTCATCCATTCTTTCCCTCAGAGAAATCAGACTAACAAACGCTAGTGAAGGAGAATTTAAAACTTCAGGTTAGTGGACAAAAACTGGACATACTGGTGTGGCCCCAATTAGTCTCTAAAACTGGATATACACCGATCCTCTCAGACTTTCTGATTGACAGTTTTGACAATAGGTAATGGTGAGGCATTCCATTACAGGTGACCCTATGTTATGAAGGGAGAAAAACAAGATAAATATTTATCCCAAAGGAAATAGTTGCTGCAAGATTGTTTAGTCAGAAACATACACTTTACAATACATAATGTAAGCATTGAGGTACAAAAAAATACAAAATATGCATTAAAAGGTAATAGTACAAAATTTAGATGTGCAATGAAACCATATACTTATATACTTAAGGAGAAAGGATCTCCTGTGGCATTCAGTGGCACACCTCAGGTGGAATGAGTGTAACTGAAGGGGCTCCTGTTTGTCCAGTATGTCATTGAAGAGGAGAGGGGGATTGCCCATAATGCTCTGTAGCTTCTGCAGCATCCTCCTCTCAGACAACCATCAGAAAATACAGTTCCACCCCCAAAGCAGAACCAGCCATCCTGACAAGCATCGATTTTCTTGGCAACAGCTGCTCTCACCTCGCTGCCCCTGCAGACTACAGCGTAGAATAGAATGTTGGCCACCACTGAGTCGAACATCTGCAGCATAGTACTGCAGACATTAAATGACTGGGGCCTCCTTAGTCGGCTCTGTCCCTTTCTGTACAGGACCTCTTTTTAGTCCAGTCCAGTTTATTGTCCAGGTGAGATCCCAGGTATTTAAAGGCCTGGACAACTTCCACACCAGTTCCCTTGATGGAGATGGAGATGGGAATGAGAATGAGAATGCAGGGCATTTTCACTTTTCTGAAGTCCACCAATTCCTTTGTCTTAGTGATGTTGAGCTGCAGGTTGATTCAGCCCACACCACTCAAAGTTATGTCCACCACTCTTCTGTACTCAACCTCTTGACCCCGGCTGATGCAGCCCACAACTGCCAAATTGTCCAAAAACTTCTAAAGGTGGCAGGACTCCAAGTTTATCTGAAGTCTAAGGTGTAGATGGTGAACAGGAAAGGGGCAGGACAGTCTTGTGGTGCCCCTGTGCTGCTAACCACAGTATCTGATACACAGCTCTACAATCTCACATACCGTGGCTGCCTGAACAGGTAATCTGTAATCCTGGACACTAGTGCAGCTTCCACCTGCATCTCCTGTGAGCTTACTCCCTAGTAAAGCAGGTCACATGGTATTAAAAGCTCTGGAGAAATCAAAGAACATGATTGTAATAGTGCTGCCCGGCTCATCCAGATGGGTGCAAGCCTGTTGAAGCAGAAAGATAATGGTGTGCTCGACTCCAATGTGTGGTTGGTAGTTGGTAAGCAAACTGCAGGGGTCCAGTTGATGGCTTATGATGGTCCAGTGGTGTCAGGACCAGTTTTTCTAAGCATTTCATAACGTGAGGTCATGCAACACAAGGTTGTACATTTGTAAAAGGATCTGTATGCAAATTTTTACAAGACTGCACACATCAAGAAACAAGTTTTTATAGCTATTCCCCCCCCTCCCCCAGGTAAATTCTTGGTGAATTTTATTGCATTTTAGATTTGCAAATTCTAAATGTGAATATTGCCATAACACAGGAGATAGCTGTACTGTGTCTGGAAGCATGGACTGGAGAGCCAGGTTAAAATCTCACCAAGTTGGCTGTGGAATTTAAAACAGTCAGCAGAAATGGTACTGTGATTGTCATGGAAACCCATATGGTTCAACAAAGGGGAGAGAGTCTGCCATCATCCTAGTCCAGTCTGGCCAATGTTCAACTCCAGAGCAACCAATCTGTTTAACCCTTAAATGACCTACCTCTGAAATGGCCTGGTGAAAGATGCCCAGATTCTAAAATTAAAGAAAGCATAAAGTAATTGTTCTCTCCACAGCTACTGCCTTATCCTCCAGGATTTTCAGACTCACGGCATGACATTTTTGACCTATTGAATTTCAGTCGTTCTCCACTTTCATACTTCAGACCGTATGAAAGTTCGTTAACTTCACTGCACCTGCACACTATGTCTGTATTTACTGAGATAGCCAGGTCCTTCTGACTACTTGCATTTCCTGCTCTCACCATTTACAGAATTAGCTTTATTGTTTCTCTTTGCAAATTAAACATGCCACATTTTCTAGATTAAACTCCAATTTAACCTATCCACATTCAATGTCTCACTCAATCTTCTTTTCACACTGCTCACAGTTCATAGTCTTCAGATCTGTGTGCAGTGTTTACAACTGTTCCATGTGACTTAGCAGCTTCTGCTGGATGCTGCCATTCTCTCTCCGCCCCCCCCCCTCCACACACACACACATACTGGTAGGCTAACTGAATCATGTTGACAATCCCTTCGCTGTGGTGGGTGAGCGCCTGTGCTATGTCGAATACTGGGTGAATGAGTAGTCTTGGTAGTGCAAGTCTGTCTTTATTGATGCTTTGCTGTGTACTTGAGTGCTCGGTGAGGGGGGGTGCCAATGCTTTTCTGCTGTTGGGGGAGGGTCAGTGCTTTGCTGCTACTTATGCGTGGGAGGGGAACATTGGGGTTCTAACATTTAATTGTCATTCATTCTTTTGGGCACTCCTCTGTTTTCGTGGATGTTTGCAAAGAAAAGGAATCTCAGGATGTATATTGTATACATTTCTGACATTAAGTATACCTATTGAAACCTTCACATTGCTTTATTATCTTTACTAGATAGTAATAAACACTGGTGCCAAGCTGTATCAGCACTTGCCCTTCCCTTGGACTACAGTAACGTGCTTGCACCCTGGAGAGGTCAGTCCACCAGCAGTGCAAACGCATGATTCCCTGCGATTGACAGCTGCCTATTACTATAGACAGACAGTGCAGAACGGGCCCTTCCAGCACACCAAACTGCACCACCCAGCAACCCCCAATTTAAACCCTAGACCAATCACAAAGTGACTTACAATGATCAATTAACCTACTAATCAGTACATATTGGACTAGAGGGAAACTGGAACACCCAGAAGAAACCCACATGGCCACGGGAAGGAACATACAAACTTGCTTACAGAAAATGCTGGTACTTAACTCCAATGCACCAAGCTGAAATTGAATCGCACTAACTACTATGCTATTGTGGCACTCCATATAGTTGGGTGGCAAAAAGGAAACAGGGAAATTGGTAGGCATGGTAGAAAGTACAGTTAGAGGTGCATGGAATTGGATCTATGGGATTACTTTGCTACCCACAGCTCTAATCTAATTAACTTTGCTGACAACACTATATTGGTTGGCCTCATCTCAAGCAATAACAAGGTGGCCTACAAAGAACAAGTCACCTCTCTGACACGGTGGTGTCAAGAAAACAATCTCACCCTCAATGTCGCAAAAACAAAGGAGCTGGTTGTGGATTACAGGAGGAATGGAGACCAGCTAACCCCTATTGACATCAATGGATCTGGGGCTGAGAGGGTAAAGAGCTTCAAATTCCTCGGTATCCATATCATCAAGGACCTCACGTCATCTGTACACACCAGCTGTGTGGTGAAAAAGGCACAATAGCTCCTCTTTTACCCCAGATGGTTGAGGAAGTTTGGTATGGCCCCCAAAAACTTTCTACAAGGGCACAACTGACAGCATCCTGACTGGCTGCAACACTGCCTACTATGGGAACTGTACCTCCCTTAATTGCAGGACTTTGCAGAGAGTGGTGCAGACAGCCCAGTGCATCTGTAGTTGTGAACTTCCCATGATTCAGGGCATTTACAAGGACAGGTGTGTAAAATGGGCCCGTAAGGTCATTGGGGACTTCAGCTGTCCCAACCACAATCTATTCCAGCTGCTACCATCTGAGAAGCGGTACCGCAGCATAAAAACCAGGACCAACAGGTTCTGGGGCAGCTTCCTCCACCAGGCCATTAGACTGATGAACTCACGCTGATTTGAGTACTCTATATTACATTGACCGTTCTATTTATTATAAATTACTATGATTACACATGGCATATTTAGATGGAGATGTAACAAAGATTTTTACTCAAGTATGTGAAGGATGCAAGAAAAAGTCAATTGAATTCAGCTCAATTCATTGGATGGACTGAAAAGCCACCCCTGAAGCCTAAATTTCATGACATGACCAAAGCCAGCACAAAAGCAGCAAAGAAAATTTTTTAGGTTATCAAGTCTACATATTCCTTGCAGTTAGAGCTGAGGTTAGATTAAAGTGGCAAACAATACATTTCACTGCCTGTTTCAATGTACGTGACAAATAAAGTTAACCTTTAATCTATCGAGAAGAATTCCACACATCTTATGTTGCAAGACCTTTCTTGGGTTCTGACACAAAACAAGCAAAGTGAGCAAGCAGCAAAAGAAAACAAGGAGATACTTATCTGAACCTTGCCCATTCAATGAGTTTGCTGTCCTCCTTTGTCACCAAAGCACCTCACTGAAAAGCTCACAGCATGAAATGAAGGAAACACAGATGAGAAGAGGTAGAACAAAAGTTAAAAATGGAAAGAGAAGCAAAGGTTGTATGTAAATACTGCAATCAGCCTTGTAGAATTGCTTTCTCAAAAGGGGCAACTCCAACTTCAAAAGATAACCAGCCCAGTACTTGACAGTATGTAAAAGCAAGTCATATGGGAACACATACTAAAGAACAGATCAAAGATCACTGGTGCAACAATTGTAAATTATGGATAAATGTTCAGAGCATGGCTGTTCACTGAAGAACTGGGACCATCTCTGGAAGGCTGACCAGCTCGAATCACATTTCCAACTTTTTAAAAAGCTACTATAATGGTCTCAAACTTTCCATCCCAGATTTACAAGCACTAATTTCTCTCTGGCTTCCCATTAATCTCACACAATTCACCATTGAAAGGCCTGGACAGAATGGACGTGGAGAGATTTCCAATCATGGAAAGTCTAGGACCAGAGGGCACAGCCCCATAATACAAGGATACCCCTTTAAAACAGATGAGGAGCAATTTCTTTAGCCCGGTGGTGAAACTATGGAATCGATTGCCACAGACAGCTTGGAGGCCAAATCATAGGGTCTATTTAAAGCAAAGGTTGATAGCTTCTTAATTAGTCAGGGCATCAAAGATTACAGGAAGGCAAGAAAATTGGGTTAGGGGGAAATAAATCAGCCATGATCGAATAACGGAGTAGACTTGATGGGCTGAGTGGTCTAATTCTGCTCCTCTGTCTGTGAACAAGGACAAGTGTTTCACATTTCATAGTTTTATGGCAAAGGAGCCTGTCATTTGACACAATGACCCCAGTGGGGCAATATCATTCACATCATCACTCCTCTCTTCACGTACATCTACAATCTGTTCTCTTTCTCACATACCTACTGACTGCTTTTGGAGTCTTTAGGTACTCAAGTTGGTAATTCTTTTTTGTAGCTAATTAACTCTGATATAGCACGAGCTCCTATTCCCGTTCTACCCAACCAGCTGGCTTCATCTCCAACATGGTTCAGCCAATTATGCCCCCCCCCCGCATCATGTTAAAACACTTGCCTAATCAGAAATAACATGGAATCCAAGAAAGTGCAAAAGTGAATGCAAAACTGGCAGTGGCAGGAAGCAGAGGATCATGGACGACTGCCAAGCTGTTCCCAGTGGTACTCCACAGGGCTTGTAACAGATTCCCTACTTGCAGCAATATATAATAATGATCTAGGACAGCAGAGTTATGTATTGGTTAGTACAATCACTTTACAACACCAGCAACCACCAGTGTTTGATTCCCGCCACTGTCTGTAAAGAGTTTGTATATTCCCCCCGTGACTGTGTGGGTTCCCTCCCACATTCCAAAAAGTACTGGTTAGGTAAGTTGTGGGCATGCTATGTTGGCACCGGATTTGTGATGACACTTACAGGCTGCCCTTGGCACAATCCTTGCCGATTTGTTTGGATGCAAACAAATTCCACTGTAATTCAATGTACACAAGACAAATAAAGCTCATCCTCATCAACATAGGGGACATGGTAATGGTTGCTGACGTATGAAAGTTGGCAATGCAGTCAACTCAAAATGTACCCATGTTGCTCTACCAAAACTTTAAACAGCATTTCTTCAACTTCACCCATACTAAGCAGGAACTGACAGGCATATTAAGAGATCCACATCCAATTTCTTTCATGAAGATGCAAACTGGATTTTGTCTGTAGGTCAATCAAGCATCATAGCTGCTGCTTTTATGAGCTATGATTGCAATAGTTGAGATCATAAAGCAATGTAGAATCATTATTAAAGCTTTATACCTACATGGCCCTTCACAGTAAGGATTCAGCTTCAGTAAGGAATCTGACCAACTGGAATGCAACTTAATTTAAACTTTACGCATACAAGTATTTCCGCATCTGGAATTTGCTTCCCAGGAGTTGCCCTCAAAATGCTGAACTATTCCAAGCCACACATTTTCACACTCAACATTGCTCAAATGCACGTGTATTACCCATTTTCACTAAATTTGTCCCTATTTTTTAAAAAAAAAGCCAAAATAATTCAAGCACATTTTTACCTTCTGACCCCAACAGATCAGCTGAGCACAGAATAAGAATGAAAATTGGATCTTCTTCCCACAGGAATTGCATTGTTATCCTTACTATGTTCAAAACATTAAATTCTCCTCTCCTCAGCTCAAAGGCCACAGAATCAGAACTCATCAAGTCAAGGCAGGAAGTTCTTGAAACATGCAGTACATGTCTAGCAAGAGGAGAGAGTGAGCAGTTTCAAGTTTCTGGATGTCAAGATCTCTCCGAACCTAACCTGGTCCCAACATATCGATGCAGCTATAAAGGCGGCAAGACAGTGACTATACTTCATTAGGAGTTTGAAGAGATTTGGTACCTCAACAAACACACTAAAACATCTATAGATGTACCGTGGAGAGCATTCTAGCATTCTGATAGGTTGCATCACTCTCTGGTATGGGGGGGGGGGGGGGGGGGCGCTACTGCACAGGACAGAAAGAAGCTGCAAAGGGTCATAAACTTAGTCCGATCCATCTTGGGTACTAACCTACAAAGTACCCAGTACATCTTCAAGGAGCAGTGTCTCAGTAAGGCAGCATCCATTTTTAAGGACCCCTAGCACCCAGGGCATGTCCTTTTCTTATTGTTACCATCAGGTAGAAAATACTGAAGCCTGAACACACAGCAATTCAGGAACAGCTTCTTCCCCTCTCCCATCGGATTCCTAAATGGACATTGAAACCGTGAACACTACCTCATTTTAATATTTATTTCTGGGTTTTTTGCACAATTTTTAATCTATTCAATATATGTATACCGTAATTGATTTACTTTTTTTTCTTCTATATTGTGTATTGCATTGAACTGCTGCTGCTAAGTTAACAAATTTCATGACGTATGCTGGTGATTCTGACACTCTGCCTGCTCACTGAACACAGTAGGTAGAGAATGTGAGTCATGCACCACGCCCAAAAATGGGAACTCATTTAGTGGAATTTCCCAGGCTACTCACAGACAGCATTTTTATCACAGAACTACAAATTCCAGTTTTAGTTTTCCCTGACTGATAGAAAGTCTCACGACAGGTTGTCACGGTAACATAGCAGTTAGCGCGTCACTATTACAGCTCAGGGCGAAGTTCAGAATTCAACTCCAGCTGTACGGGTCTGTACGAGTTTGTACGTTCTCCCCACGATCACATGGGTTTACTCTGGTTTCCTCCCACATTCTAAAGACTAGTTAGTAGGTTAATTGGTTATTGTAAATTGTCCTGTGATTAACCTAGAGTTAAATAGGTAGACTGCTAGGTGATGTGGCTTGTTGGGCCAGAAGAGCCTGAACTGTGCTGTCTCTCTAAATCAGGGGTTCCCATCCTGCAGTCCACGGACCCCTTGGTTAATGGTAGGGGTCCGCAGCATAAAAGATGAGAACCCCTGCTCTAAATAAATAAAATGAACTGAACCCAGAAAATTTACATGGACAATGTTTCACACCACCTAAAATCAACCACACAAGCTTCATCTGTGGAACACAACCACATAGAGAGAAAATAACCATCAAAAAGATGGAAAGGGAGGTAAACTGAAAAGGTTTGAAAAATAATGTACGCACAAGATTGTCCTTGGCTTTTAAGGTCAATGCAATAAACAAACACCATTACCAGAAAGCATTCCAACCAGCAGACATCACATTCCAACACTGACCTGTTGACCTGACTGGCGCTGGTCTGCTGGAGCACTTAAATACCAGATGTGAACAAAGTAATACAAAATAATTAGGAAGCAAAGCAGGAATCCAAAGTGGTTCTGTAGATTCCTTTTGCAGCACACAAACTTATCACTGGAAAAATGTCTCCTCATTATGGACATCACTACTGTTGTCATTGTTCAGGTCACCATTCTACAAGCATGTTTGGGAATATTAATCTCCGATACCTTATCATACACTGTGGTGCGATTAAGGGCAGGGGTACCCCAACCAGCAAGATGTCCAGAAATACTTTATTCAAGTCAATTCTCTTGAAAGAACTTAATTAAAAAGAGGAAAAACACTACAAGCGTTCAAAATCATTCAAGAAATCCTATTAAGCCATTTGCAATTTTGTTTTTGAGTCTCATCAATAATGAGAAATAACTAATTTTAGCTGTTGCAAAGAACTTTAGTCAGTAAATGACATTATAGCATATTTTGGGTTTTTCCATAAACCAGAATAGTTGCTATCAATTTAGAACCAAATTTGAAAACCAGTGTTCAATTCAATCTCTAAAACAATTCCCAATAAAAACCTTTCCTTTGTAGGGATATTTAAGCAACTACAATCCCTCACTGGCCATACAGCCTGATTCTAGCCCAAGTGAAATACTGCTAATCTTTTAAAACATCAGCTAAATATTTTGGCTATGAACTTCTAGGACTCAGTGAGTTCAGTTTTGTTGCTCACATTAAGCAGAAATAGTCAACAAGATAAAAAAACAGAAAAGGTGCAGATGTTATCCCGGTATCTTGTTAAACTCATATATTTACAATAACCCTGTTTTGTATGTTTTGGTAATGAGAAAGTTTAAATCCAGGATACAGAAAATAAACCAGAAACTCTCACAAGTAGATGCAAGCGATTAAGCCCCTCAAATCTCTACCATTCAAACACTCATTCTTAAACATGCCTCTGTCTATTTGACCACAACTGTAGAAACAAATGCATTTTCATTTTAAGGAAAAGATTAATTAAACAGGGTCGGTCCCCAAAGGTTCAAAAGTTCAGACTATTGTTAGATTTAGTTTTGCTGTATTTCAGCTTAGACTGAATCAAGTGACGTTGGATCATGGTTGGATGGGACAGATACAATTTTAACGCACGATAAAGAACACATGCTATCTAGAATCATCAGCTTACTTGTTCCAGCACTGTAAAGACATACTGTTCTCTTTACTAAGTTTTAGAATAAGGTAACACATCTGCACTAGTGTTTCAGCTTTCCTCTGACGTCTGCATTATAATTCACTAATACAGGCAACCTGTTTTATTTGGAGGGGGCTGGTTTTAACAGAACAGAAATCTACAACATATTACAGGCCCTTCAGCTCAATGTTGTGCTGACCATGTAACCTACTCCAGAAACTGGCTAGAATTACCCTACCGCATAGCTCTCTATTTTTCTAAGCTCCATGTACACATCTGAGAGTCTCTGAAAAGACCCTATTGTATCTGCCTCCACCACTGCCGCCGGCAGTGCATTCCACGCACTCACCACTCTGAAAAACTTGCCCCTGACATCTCCTCTCTACCTACTTCCAAGCACCTTAAAACCATGTTTCTTAGAAAACTGACCATACGGCAACTTTCCATAACGCAAAATCACATTTGCACACATATCAAGAGATAGGCAGAATCGGTTGATTTATTTACATTTTTTCCATCCCACGCAAATTTCATCGAGCAGATTTTATTTCTTAGTTCAAATTTTTGGGCAGCTATGAGTGACATGTACCAGGAAATTATTTGAAAATTAAATTTAAAACTTCCACATCTCCAGTGACTTACTCAAGAAAATCTGATGTAATTTTTTTTTTAAAAATGTAAAGATTTAACTCCTTGGGCTGCAATGCTTCAGAGACAAAGATGCAAAGAAATCCTCCACGATCAAGGCACCCAGATGCAGGATGAATTTGCTTTCCTCTCAGCCCCATCCTAAGACGCTTCAAGGAAATTTAGTACTTCCAGTGTCAGCATCGTCTGGAATCATTCAGGAGTGACAAACATGCTTCAACAGTCAGGGAAAATGTGAGAAGACCGCGGTAAAACTGAGTTAACCAGGAAAGTGAAACTGTTGTGGATGGGGGGGGGGGGGGGGTGCAATTCAAGATTGTTTAATGTCATTTCCAGTACACAAATATAAAGAAGAATGAAATTATTGTTACTCTGGATCCGATGCAGCACAACAATGCAAAACAATAATAAAAATACACATATATCATACACAAGATAGAATCAATGTATAGAAGCTATGTCCATAAAATGACTCTTGGTACAGGAATGTCTGTACGCAAGGTGACTGACAGGAAATGATAAAGTAGTGGTGGATCCCCCAGGGCATCCTATTCTTACCCTCACTGTGCTAGGTGCCAGTGAGGGTAGGAATAGGATGCTCTGGAGGATGAACAAGTGGCTGAGGAACTGGTGTAGGGGGCAGGGTTTCAGATTTCAGGATCATTGGGACCTCTTCTGGGGCAGGTGGGACCTGTACAAGAGAGACGGGTTACACTTGAACTACAAGGGAACCAATATCCTTTCAGGGAGGTTTGCTAATGCTATTGGGGAGGCTTTAAACTAGATTTGCAGGGGGATGGGAACCAGAGTACCAGAGCGACAGTGTGGCTGGGGTGAAAATAAATGATGTTTAAAGTTCAAGCAAAACCGCAAATAGAAAGGTTGTGAATGGTGGTAAAAGTCTTCTGAGGTGTATATATTTCAATGCTAGGAGTATTGCGGGGAAGGCAGACGAGTTGAGGGCGTGGATCGACATGTGGAATTATGACATTATAGCAATTAGTGAAACTTGGCTACAGGAGGGGCGGGACTGGCAGCTTAATATTCCAGGGTTCCAATGTTTCAGATGTGATCGAGGCAGAGAAATGAGAGGTGGGGCGGTGGGAGGGTGGCATTGCTTGTCAGGGAAAAGGTTACAGCAGTGCTCAGGCAGGACAGATCAGAGGGTTTGTCTACCGAGGCCATATGGGTGGAGCTGAGAAACAGGAAAGGTATGGCCACATTAGTGGGGTTGTATTATAGACTACCCAATAGTCAACGAGAATTGGAGGAGCAAATCTGCAGAGAGATAGCAGGCAACTGCAGGAAACAAAGTTGTGGTGGTAGGGGATTTTAATTTTCCACATATAGATTGGGACTCCCATACTGTTAGGGGTCTAGATGGTTTAGAGTTTGTAAAATGTGTTCAGGAAAAGTTTTCTAAATCAATATAGAGGTACCAACTAGAGGGGATGCAATAGTGGATCTCCTGTTAGGAAACGAGTTAGGACAGGTGACAGAAGTCTGTGTAGGGGAGCACTTTGGTTCCAGTGATCATAACACCATTAGTTTCAACTTGATATGGACAAGGATAGATCTGGTCCTAGGGTTGAGGTTCTGAACTGGAAGAAGGCCAAATTTGAAGAAATGCGAAAGGATCTAAAAAGTGTGGATTGGGATAGGTTTTTCTCTGGCAAGGATGTGATTGGTAAGTGAGAGGCCTTCAAGGAGAAATTTTGGGAGTGCAGAGCTTGTATGTTCCTGTCAGGATTAAAGGCAAAGTGAATAGGAATAAGGAACCTTGGTTCTCAAGGGATATTGCAACTCTGATAAAGAAGAAGAGGGAGTTGTATGACATGTATAGGAAACAGGGAGTGAATAAGGTGCTTGAGGAGTATAAAAAGTGCAAGAAAATACTTAAAAAAGAATTCAGGAGGGCTAAAAGAAGACATGAGGTTGCCTTGGCAGTCAAAGTGAAGGATAATCCAAAGAGCTTTTACAGGTATACAGGTATATTAAAAGGATTGTAAGGGATAAAATTGGTCCTCTTGAAGATCAGAATGGTTGGCTATGTGCGGAACCAAAAGAAATGGAGGAGATCTTAAATGGGTTTTTTGCGTCCGTATTTACTAAGGAAACTGGCATGAAGTCTATGCAATTAAGGGAAACAAGTACTGAGATCATGGAAACTGTACAGATTGAAAAGGAGGAGGTGCTTGCTATCTTGAGGCAAATTAAAGTGGATAAATCCCCAGGAACTGACAGGGTATTCCCTCGGACCTTGAAGGAGCCTAGTGTTGAAATTGCAGGGTCCCTGGCAGATATATTTAAAATGTCAGTGTCTACGAGTGAGGTGCCGGAGGATTGGAGAGTGGCTCATGTTGTTCTGTTGTTTAAAAAAGGATTGAAAAGTAATCCAGGAAATTATAGGCCGGTAAATTTGACGTCAGTAGTGGGTAAGTTATTGGAGGGAGTACTAACAGCCAGAATCTACAAACATTTGGATACACAGGGACTTATTAGGGAGAATCAACATGGCTTTGTGCGTGGTAGGTTATGTTTGACCAATCTATTGGAGTTTTTCGAGGAGGTTACCAGGAAAGTGAATGAAGGGAAGGCAGTGGATGTTGTCTACATGGACTTCAGTAAGACCTTTGACAAGGTCCCGCATGGGAGGTTAGTTAGGAAAATTCAGTCGTTAGGTATACATGGTGAGGTGGTAAACTGGATTAGACATTGGCTCAATGGAAGAAGACAAAGAGTGGTAGTAGAGGATTGCTTCTCAGAGTGGAGGCCTGTGACTAGTGGTGTGCCCCAGGGATCAGTGCTGGGTCCATTGTTATTTGTCATCTATATCAATGATCTGGATGATAATGTGGTAAATTGGATCAGCAAATTTGTTGATGATACAAAGATTGGAGGTGTAGTGGACAGTGAGGAAGGTTTTCAAAGCTTGCAGAGGGACTTGGACCAGCTGGGAAAATGGGCTGAAAAATGGCAGATGGAGTTTAATACAGACAAGTGTGAGGTATTGCACGTTGGAAGGACAAACCAAGGTAGAACATACAGGGTAAATGGTAAGGCACTGAGGAGTGCAGTAGAACAGACGGATCTGGGAATACAGATACAAAATTCCCTGAAGTGGCGTCACTGGTAGATAGGGTCGTAAAGAGAGCTTTTGATACATTGGCCTTTATTAATCAAAGTATTGAGTATAACAGCTAAAATGTTATGATGAGGTTGTATAAGGCATTGGTGAGGCCGAATCTCGAGTATTGTGTTCAGTTTTGGTCACCAAATTACAGGAAGGATATTAATAAGGTTGAAAGAGTGCAGAGAAGGTTTACAAGGATGTTGCCGGGACTTGAGAAACTCAGTTACAGAGAAAGGTTGAATAGGTTAGGACTTTATTTTCTGGAGCGTAGAAGAATGAGGGGAGATTTGATAGAGGTATATAAAATTATGATGGGTATAGATAGAGTGAATGCAAGCAGGCTTTTTCCACTGAGGCAAGGGGAGGAAAAAAAAAGACATGGGTTAAGGATGAGGGGGGAAAGTTTAAAAGGAAGATTAGAGGGGGCTTCTTCACACAGAGAGTGGTGGGAGTGTGGAATGAGCTGCCAGACAGGGTGGTAAATGCGGGTTCTTTTTTTTAACATTTAAGAATAAATTGGACAGATACATGGATGGGAGGTGTATGGAGGGATATGGTCCGTGTGCAGGTCAGTGGGACTAGGCAGAAAATGGTTCAGCACAGCCAAGAAGGGCCAAAAGGCCTGTTTCTGCGCTGTAGTTTTTCTATGGGATGGTGTGTGAAGCAGTGGGTTAGTGAGTGAATGTGTTGATCAGCCTTACTGCTTGGGAAAAGTAACTGTTTTTGAGTCTGGTGGACCTGGCACAGATGCTACGTAATCTCCTCCCTGATGGGAGTGGGACAAACGGTCCATGATCTGGACAGAGGGGATACTTCATGATGTTACTGGCCGACTTCTGGCACCTTTCTCTATATAGGTCCTTGATGGCAGGTAGGCTGCATTAGGCAGTTTTCATTACCCAGTGATGAGCCCTCCTGTCTGCCAGAGTGCAGTTTCCATCCCACACTTACCATCAAGAAAAATCACAAGGAAATCATGTTTACCATTAGTTCTATTCCTTGTTGGACATTAACAATAAAAATCAATGCAATCTAGCACTATTTCAACTTAGTAATGCTGTCTGGAAGTTTATACATTCTCCTCACTGGCTTGGTTTCCCTCAAGGGCTTGTCTCCCCCCACATCCCAGAAATATGGCTGTTGGTATTGGTCTATCACTGTCAATTGTATCAAGATACAGTGAAAAACCAATGTCTTGCATACAGTTCACAAAGATCAAATCATTCATCAGTGCATTGAGGTAGAACAAAAACAATAATGCAGAATAAAGTTAAAAACTATTGAAAGGTGCCGTACATGTAAATGACAAAGAACAAGATCATAAGGTAGACTGAGGTCAAGAGACTGACAACGGGGGTTAGAATGCAAACAACAGGAATTCTGCAGATGCTGGAAATTCAAGCAACACACATCAAAGTTGCTGGTGAACGCAGCAGGCCAGGCAGCATCTCTAGGAAGAGGTACAGTCAACGTTTCCGGCCGAGACCCCTCGTCAGGACTAACTGAAGGAAGAGTGAGTAAGAGATTTGAAAGGGGGAGGGGGAGATCCAAAATGATAGGAGAAGACAGGAGGGGGAGGGATGGAGCCAAGAGCTGGACAGGTGATAGGCAAAAGGGGATACAAGAGGATCATGGGACAGGAGGGGCCCAGGGAGAAAGATGGGGGGGGGGACCCAGAGGATGGGCAAGAGGTATATTCAGAGGGACAGAGGGAGAAAAAGGAGAGTGAGAGGAAGAACCAGATGTTAGGTTAATTGGCAATATAAATTATCTGGTGATGTGTAGGCAAGTGGCAGAACTTGGTTTGAGGGGATGGGGATAGAATTGATGGGAAAGTGGCATTAGTATAGAACATGCATAAAGAGGAGCTTGGTCAGTGTGGACTTGGTGGGCCTATGCTGTGCAACTCATGAACCAAAAACCCAGCACTTCATGATTTCATCCCGTTTCCCGTGGTTTTTGACCTTCAAGTACTTCAAGCAGTTACATGAAAAGTGAAAGTTAAGTTTGAGTTATCGTAAGTGACAGAAATACAAACATTTACCAGCTGACAGCCAGCAAGACAAGCTTCAGTGAAGTCACACTCCGATGGCTTAAGGACTGGGAACAGGAAGGTAAATATCAAGTTTTACTCAGTAAGACTTAGTGAGACTACATCAAGAGAATCACTTCCGTATTGATCACCTTAAGGAAGGAATTCAAAAGGTTCAGTAGACATATTCCAGTGACATAGAAAAGAATGACAGTGGTGAGAGGGGCGAGGTGCTATTTCCCCTTTCGGAGAGATTGAGGACAATTCTTCCATCACCAGACTAGTGCAGGTTAGAGAGATTACTAGTAAAACTTCTCAAATTCAAGCATTAGGATGTTGCACTGCACATGGAAAAAAAAAGTTCACACCACCCCTTGTGCTTTATATTATAAATATTCTCCCACTTATCTACTCTTGAAGTTAAGAATCATGAAGCTCTCAGCTTAGTGTCACCACAGCAGGCATGTGTTTACCATTACCCCAACTACATCTGCAAGTCCAGAAAGTGTCAAGTGATTGTGCCTCCAGGATATTGATACTTATAATTTATCAGGTTGACTTCACAGACATGCTTCAAAATTTCAGCATGCTGTCGTGTAAAGTAAGCAGAATTATCCATGTTATAGATATCATTTGTGATTACATCAAAAATGTCTCCAAAAGATGCCCAACATTGTCACCTGTTATACACAGCCAAAACTCTTGAATTAACATCCAACTGCACAAAGAGCCGTCAACTTCAAGTCTTCAAACAGTGAATTGTTGTTAGAACACAAGTAGTAAATCAATCTGAGGAAATGAGTCAGCAAATGAATCAAACAGAATGGTAGGTGTGCCTCAGTTACAAGACCAGCTTTGGCCAAGTTAGAGTTTTACTTCTCTTTTAGACTAATTTAGACATGGAATTTCATCCCATAATCCAAAATACTAAATGGACAATTAGTATTTACAGCTCAATAAATAAATAATTCCTCCAGGAGGACCACAACCTTGCCTTCCTCAATGACCTGGACAACTATGCTGGCTGAAGTCAGGGCTTTATGCATTGGCTCTTGATAGAGTCACCCATGTCAAACAGGCAAAACAGGTCAAAGAGTAGAAACCAGACTAAGTGATCCACCAGTCCTCCAGGTTTGGGGGTGTGGGTGGGGGAGGTTTCCAGATCAGGGTTAACAACCCTGACTGGTAAAACTAAGCTGTTACAGTGTTAAAGAAGCAACAATGAAGATTCTGCCTACAAATGAGTGCAACAGTCACAGTGAAAATGTCCAAGGACAAACAAAGATGGGATCCTATATTGTTGCCCAAATGCCAGCAGGCTTGATGGGCCAGGAAGTAAATAATTCAATGTATGTATTATAATACATGACTGAGGTAGAAATTATAAAGGCTTGGCAGATAGTTATTTCTCTAATGCCTTGCTCACTTGGTAAAACTAAAACAGTGATTCCTAGTATCATTCTAAAATTGTGAAATGTTTAACACAGAACAGTACATGCCCTTTGGCCCACAATACTGTGCCAACCTTATAACCTACTCCAAGATCAATCTAACCCTCCATTTTTTTTATTTCATCCATGCATCCAAGTTTCTTAAAAGTCCCTAATGTATGCCTCTATCACCACCACTGGCAAGCATTTCATGCATTGTTAAGGAGATCGTGGAACAAGTGTCCATCAGAATTCCAAATCTTCATCTCATTCCTGAAATCAATACTCGGTTGAAGATTTTCTTACTGGCCAAATACATTTGACAATGTAAATCATAAATTGTTTTATTGTTCAAGGAGAATGGAATTGAGACGAGAAACATCCAGATCTTTACCATGTTCCCTTCAGCTGAAGAGGGCAACAGCTACACACTGCTGAAAGAAAGGCAGTTAATGAATATTGATTAACAATGTATCTAGAATATGCGCTGCAACACAGCTTCTTTAGAGAACCGCAATGTCAGCGAGGCAAATTAATGAAGGAAACTGAAGTCAGTGTTATTCATTTGGGGACAATCTCATCTGACTCTATAAACGTTATTAACACTCACAACACGCTGGAGAAACTCAGCAGGTCAGGCAGCATCTGTGGAAACGATCAGTCAACGTTTCAGGCCGGAACCCTTCGTCAGGACTGTAGAGGGAAGGGGCAGAGGCCTTATAAAGAAGGTGGGGGGAGGGTGGGAGGGAGAAGGCTGGTAGGTTCCAGGTAAAAAACCAGTAAGGGGAAAGAGAAAGGGGTGGGGGGAGGGGAAGCAGGGAGGTGATAGGCAGGAAAGGTGAAGGAATAGGGGAAAACACAATGGGTAGGAGGCGGAACCATGAGGGAGGTGACAGGCAGCTGGGGGAGAGGGCAGAGTGAAACTGGGATAGGGGAAGGGAGGGGGAGGGAATTACTGGAAGTTGGAGAATTCTATGTTCATACCAAGGGGCTGAAGACTACCTAGATGGTATATGAGGTGTTGCTCCTCCAACCTGAGTTTAGCCTCATCATGGCAGTAGTGCTTGATGAAGGGGTCCCCCAATCTGCGTCGGGTTTCACCGATGTAGAGGAGACCACACCAGGAACACCGGGTGCAATAGATGACCCCAACAGACTCACAAGTGAAATGTTGCCTCACCTGGAAGGTCTGTTTGGGGCCCTGAATGGTGGCAAGAGAGGAGGTGTAGGGACAGGTGTAGCACTTACGCTTACAGGGATAAGTGCTGGGTGGGAGATCTGTGGGGAGGGACTTGTGGATCAGGGAGTCAGAGGGACCGATCCCTGCAGAAAGCCGAGAGGGGTGGAGAGGGAAAGGTGTGCTTAGTGGTGGGGTCCTGTTGAAGGTGGCGGAAGTTGCAGAGGATGATGTGCTGGGTCTGGAGGCTGGTGGGGTGGTAGGTGAGGACAAGGGGAACTCTGTCCCTGTTGTGGTGGCGAGAGGATGGGGTGAAGGCCGAAGTGCAGAAAATGGAGGAGGTGTGGGTGAGGGCATCATTGATGACGGCAGAAGGGAAACCACGATTCTTAAAGGAAAGAGGACACACCTGCGAGTTATTCTATGACCAGGTTTTGTGCTCTGATCTCAACCCAAATCAAAATCAGATGGTTAGGATATTCCAATCCTACTCAAGATGTGGGCACAATAATCTGGGATTGATACACTACAATATTCAGAGGTGCTTTTATAGCAAAAGATTAAATAGAAAATCTGTTTGTTCTCCCCAATAAGCAGGAAAACCTTCTAGAACAATTTCTTAAATAACTTACTAATTACTATGTGGCAGTATTACTCACACCGTATTTTAACAGATCTCGTCATCATTCTGCACTGAGAGATCTCATTGTGCACAAAATACCTTTCACAGTAAATTAGTGAAGTAACGGAGCTTTCAGACGTACCATGTTGGCTGTAAAGTGTTTTGGAACATTCTGAAAAGGTACAAGATGTTCAAATCTCAAGGATCGGATTTATCACGTGTACATCAAAACGCAAACAACACATTTCACTGTGTTAACTACCAACACTCCCCCAAAGATGTGCTGGGGGAGCCAACAATTGTCACCACACATTCCAGCACCAAATCATTGTTAATGCTTTCATTCCTTACTAACTCAGTCGGGATGACATTACAATACAGTAATCCTGAGGAAATGTGGTTATTTGACTAAATATGTACAAATCCATTTTAATCTCAGGAAAACCTCGTAAATCAGCAGACAAATTTAATTTGAAACACAGATGTGAGAAGATACAGCAGAAAACTACAGACACTGGAAATCTGAAACAGGACCAATACTCAAAAGCGCTCAGGTCAAACCACATCTACGGGGAGAGAAAGAGTTGACATTTCAGTTCAGAACTGCTCTCAACATGAAATTTCCCACCCACCAAATGCAACTTGATCTGTTGAGAGCTTCTAGTGCTTTATTTTTGTTAGAAATGTCAGGCAGGTCTCAAAAACAACGCATTATCTTAAACATGATAAAGTCTGCAGATGCTGAATATCTAGAGCAACACACCTCAAAATGCTGGAGGAACTCAGCAAGTCAGGCAACATCTATTGAAATGAATAAATAGTTGACGTTTCAGTCCGAGACCTTTCTTCAGGACTGGAAAGGAAGGGAGGAAACGCAATAAAAAGGTGGGGAAAGGGGAAGGTGGCTAGCTCGAAGCTCATCTGCAGACTGAGTGTTGTCTGTGGTCTACACATTCTTTCTGTAACCAAAGACATGCAGGTTGGTTCTGATGAAGGGTTTCAGCCCCTTACATTGACCATTTATTCCCCTCCATAGATGCTGCCTAACTTGCTAAGTTCTTCCAGCATTTTGTGCATTAACTGCAGGTTGGTAATTTAATTGACCACTAAACTGCATACACATTCACAAGAACTTGTTTATTTATGCACATAAACATGCAATCATTTACAAGCATGCCCTCAAATGGTTCTGGTTAATATCAGAGAATGTATACAGTATACAACCTGAAATTCTTACTCTTCGCAGACAGCCACAAAACAAGAAACCCCATATAATGAATGATAGAAACATCAGAACCCCAAAACACCCCTCCCATCGCACAGGCAGTATCAACCCTCCCCTGGCCCCTGCATTCATACGGGCACATTCATTCATACACACCCAGAGAGGAGACTGTGTTTGTTTACTTTGGAGCAGAGGAGGCTGAAAGGGGATCTGACAGGTGTACAGAATTCTGAGAAGCAAAGATAGTGTAGACAGCAGGGCACTTTTAACCATGTCAGAGGTATCAAAGAAGAAACAGTATAGGGGAGGAGAAAGCAGTTTTAAGAGTTAAGGAATTTGTTTCAACCAGAGGGTAGATGAAGTCTGGAACGCAGTCTGGAACACACTGCCTGAGGGAGCTGTGGAGGGAAATCTACTCGACGTCCCAGAAGCATCTGCACAGGCACTTGAATTACTGAGGTTTAGTCGGCTGTGAACCAAGTGCTGGTCATTGGGTCAATACAGATAGATATTTGTTGATCAGCAAAGACAGAAGGGGCTGTACTGTATGATCTATGACATACATATTCACTCTTATATACATCCATAAACATAGACAGGTGTGTGCAGCATAACTGCTGACACACAAGCTCACTCTCAATTGCCCCTCCTGCAAAGATCAGTGGTAGAATCTGGAGGAGGATCTTGTGGGATTTGGGGGCAGGGGGAAGATGGTTTGGATAGGAGGATAGTTAACGCAGATTTGGGTTGAAGGGCCTGTTTCTGTGTTGTCCCTCCCCATAACAAAATTGGCAAATTGATTTATGGTCACATGTATCAAGGTACAGTGAAAAGCTTTCTTCAGGTAGTAAAAGGTAAAACAATACCAGAATGCAAGGATGTTACCGGAACAGGAGGACCTACATTACAAGGAAAGACTGAATAGATTAGGACTTTATTCCTTGGAAAGTAGAAGACTGAGGGGAGATCTGATAGAGGTATACAAAATTATGATGGGTATAGATAGGGTAAATGCAAGCAGGCCTTCCCCCCACTGAGGCCGGGTGGCACTACAACTAGAGGTCATGGGTTAAGGGTGAAAGGTGAAAAGTTCAAGAGGAACATGAGGGGAAACTTCTTCACTTAGACTGTCACGAGAGTGTGGAATGAGCTGCCAGTGCAAGTGGTGCATGTGAGCTTGGTTTCAATGTTTAAGAGAAGTTTGGGTAGGTACATGGAGAGTAGGTGTCTGGAGGGCTTTGGCCCCAGTGCAGGTCAATGGGAGTAGGCAGTTTTAATGGTTTGGCTAGGACTAGTTGGGCCAAATGGTCTGTTTCTGTGGTGTATTTTTCTATGGCTTGATGATTACATTTTTTTTTAAGAAACACCTGTACCTCTAATTCCATCAAACCTAGAACAGGACATCACAGGAATAGGCCCTCTACCATGATGCCTGTGCCAACCATGGTGTCATTTTCAACTTGTGTCTTACATCTGCACATGGCATATCCTGCAATCCCCTACCTACTCTTGTGTCTAGAAATAAATCTTTGGGTCCATTTTTCTGTCTCAAAGAAAACAGACTTCAACATTGAGGATGTCTGGTTTATCCATGTTGAAATTATAAACAAGGTTGTTACAAATCTCACTGAAAATGAGAAGTGAAACAATCTGTTACTACCCTTGGCTTCCAAAATATTTTTGCAAGTAAAAATAGGATCTAGTGCTTTCCCAGTGTATATGACAAATAAACTTCTCTGGCTTCCAGCCGGGTACAGGTATCAACTATAACTAATGTTTCAGTAACAAACTCCATCTTCATCAGGGATGATGCCTGGGTATGTCTAGTCCAGTGGTATTTATTATACCCATGTAGTCTGTCCCTCCTGATTGGTTAGTCCTCAACCAATTAGGCTTCCACTCCCCCACCTTACTTACAATCAAGTTCTTACTTAGAGCGGAGACCTTCATCCTTGTTAAAATTATTTTCCTCTAGAATATTTCAATTCTTTACCAGCTGGTCCCAAAAGCCATTTGCACAGCGCAGTAGTTTTGTGCCGAAGTCAATCTTATGGCCATTGTAAACGCAACGTTCTCTTACTGCCCACTTCTCCAAGTAACCCAATCAGACACACCTGCTGCCCTCAAGCATCATAACTGATGACGATGGCAGAATTTGTCATTAAAACAATTATTATCGATACCTATACCCAGCTGGAAGCCCAGGGAATTTATTCGTAATTTTGCAATATTTGCTTGCTCCACACTTCCTCAACTAGCTTTTTAAAAATTAAATAAATGACTGCTTCAGCAAAACAACCAACCATTCAGAAGTTAAATGAATTGATTAATTCTGTGAACTATTAAGTACACAGTTCTTACCAAGACATTTAAATACTGTTCGAGTCATGTATGAAGCATCTGTAAGCTCCAATTACAGACTCAAACATTACAAGAATTAAGAGGTGTGGAATTGAAGGGCATTTGCTGTTGGATGCGATGAGAAGAACAGAAACATCAGATGCATACAATCTAACTGCTCTGTAATTTTCCCCTGAAGCAATGATTCAGTAGGTTCACATGTTAAATTCAGCACCACTCAAGTTGCTATCTAACTTTTGGTTCATTATAGGAGTGATCTTTAGCATCTGGAAAAACATTTGGAAAGTCAGTTAAACAAACATGTCAACTTTCATTGTCTATGCTTGAGCAAATTATCACAACAGCAAGTCAATGTGAAACATCTCTGCAACAATTCTATAAACTTCAAAATGAAACTGCCATTATTTTAGAGAATGCACATTGTGACGAGAATACACATAGATTAAGATGTTAGCTGTCCTGTGCTGGCACCAGTGGGACCAGCAGTTGGTCTGCCACCTGTCTTCAGGAGAAAGAGAGATAAGGAAAACAATGGAGCAGCATTTGGAGATGTTAATAAAGGGACGGGAGAGTTTAACGGAAGGAGAGCTGTCAAGATCGGCTCCCCCTTTGAACCCTGAACTGTTTGAAGTGATGGACAGGCGATACCCCAGCAGGGGGATAAAAAGGGACAGGTTCGCTAAGGCAGACACATACGACACCCCGAGGTAACGAGACCCTGGAAGCGGTGCGTCTCCCACAAGTCGGTGGGAAGTTTTGGACGGCTGGTCGCGGAACAAGCCATAGACGCACAGAGTGGAAAGGTACGATCGGCGGGAACCTGGTGTGTGTCCACCCTTGCCTGGGTGCCAGGTTCACCGCAGAGAAACGATCGTATCTGGAAATGGAGGGGTCACGGTCGGTGACCTCAGATGACATCACAAAGGGCTCGCCCGAAAGCTGACTGCGAAGGTCTGTGTGGAAGTCGTTTGACTATTCATTCGTTTTGCTCCCTCTCTCCTTCCCCCTACTGTCCATCTTCCACAGCAGTGATTACTGCAAACTGAACTGAACTAAATTGAACTGAACTTTGCGTCACTTTGAAACTGGTCATTTACCCCTAGACAACGACAGAGCTTGATTGATCCTGTTATCCTAATTCTGTGCACGTGTGTTTATCATTGCTGAACTGTTGCATTTATTATCCTTTTGATTAGAGTACTGTGTTGCTTGTTTCTTTAATAAAACTTTCTTAGTTCTAGTAATCCAGACTCTAACTGAGTGATCCATTTCTGCTGGTTTGGCAACCCAGTTACGGGGTACGTAACAACATGTAGATCCTACAAGAATGTTGGCTGGCATGAACCTTGCCTGCACTATTCATGCTTGTTCTTAATCATACATGCAGGAAGTTGAAGCAAGTCTCTGTTGCAAATTGCAGAATTGGGCAACTTTCAATTGCAAATCCCATGGCTGGGTCTTTTAATAAGACTGTTAACCACTTGCTTGGACACAGTTCACAAAATGTTTGAGGCCACAACCTTAGGAGCAAGGATGTTCATCTTTAAAAACTGACAAAAAGCCTTCCTTTCACAGAACTACCATGTTTTTTGGCATCAACTGTTTAATTTAATTTCCACTTCAATAACTGACTAGCTCATCCATAGACAAAAAGAACTGCTAGAGGAAATCAGTTGTGATGCAGGGTTACAACACTTCATACAATACTAATTTGAAAGCCACTCATAGTGGTCTGAAACCAAAATGCAAATTCTACAAGGCTGCGATTTAATGCCAGCATCGAGTTAGATCAGTGGGGGAAAAGGAGTTCTTTGGGATGGTGCTTTTCATCAAGTAAATAAAAACTTCAAACTTTACTCATACAGAGTGGACAATGAGAGGGGTCAGATTACTCATCTAGAGGTCAATCACACACAACAGAAACAGACCATTCAGCTCACTGTGTTCACACTGATCAAAGTACCCAGTATACAAATCTCATTTACCCACACTTGCTCTGCTATTTTTAAAATCCTTTCTTGCACTTAACAACCCATATTTTCATGGGAGCCAAAGACCACTTATTTCCCTAAATTACACAGCTCACGAATCGTCCAAGTGAGTTCTCAAAGCCAATAAGTATTCCCCCTCCCTTTGAAGTTTTCATGTTTTATTGTTTTACAACATTGAATCACAGTGGCTTTATGCTTAGGGTCATTGTCTTGCTGGAAATCAAATCTTCTCCCAAGTTGCAGTTCTCCTGCAGACTGCATCAGGTTTTCCTCCCAAGATTTCCCTGTATTTTGCTGCATTCATTTTACTCTACAAGTTTTCCAGGGCCTACCTGCAGTGAAACATCCCCCATAACATGATGCAGCCACCACCATGCTTCACGGTAGGAGTGGTGTGTTTTTGATGATGTGCAGTGCTTGGCTTATACCAAACAGCGTTTAGTCTGATGGCCAAAAAGCTCAATTTTGGTTTCAGACCATAGAACCTTCTTCTGACTTCAGAGTCTCCCACATGCCCTCTAGCAAACTCTAGCCAAGATTTCATGAGTTGTGTGTTTTTTTTTTAAAAACAGTGGTTTTCTTTTTGCCACTCTCCCATAAAGCTGTGACTGATGAAGCACTCAGGCAACAGTTGTATGCGCAGTCTCTCCCACCTCAGCCACTGAAGCCTGTAACTCCTCCAGAGATGTCATAGGTCTCTTGATGGCCTCCCTCACTAGTCCCCTTCTTGCATGGTAACTAAGTATTGAGGACTGCCTACTCTAGGCAGATTTACCGCTGTGCCGTATTCTTGATAATTGACTTAACTGTACTCCAAATTCAGTGACTTGGACATTTTCTTGTATCCATCTAACTTCTGCTTTTCAACAACCTTATTCTGGAGTTGCTTGGAGTGTTCTTTTGTCTCCATGGTGTGATTTTTGCCAGGATACTGGCTCACCAGCAGTTGGATCTTCCAGATACAGGTGTATTTTTACTGCAATCAATTGAAACATCTTGACTACACACAGAAGGTCTCCATTTAACTGTGATTTCTAATACCAATTGGCTGCACCAGTGATGATTTGGTGTGTCATATTAAGGGGGGGGGGGGGTGAATATTTATGCAATTATTTCATGTTTCATATTTGTAATTAATTTAGATCACTATTTACTAGTGTGAAATGAGCTGTATGGATGGTAAGCAAAACTAAGTTTTACAGCAAACATCAGTAATGTGACAATATACCAATTATCAATTACTCTTCAGTAGACAAGTTTCAGTATTAATTTAAAGGCAGCATGGTCATGTGGCAGTTAGCGCAATGCTTTACAGTGGCAGCGCTCAGGGTTCAATTTCCATCGCTGTCTGTAAGGAGTTTGTACCTTCTCATGTGAACTTCCTCCAGATGCTCCGGTTTCCTCTCACATTCCAAGAGCATACGAGTTGGTAAGTTAATTGATCATATTTGGGCAGCAGTGAGCCAGAAGGGTCTGTTACAGTCTCTATATAAAGAAAACTCTCCCTTTCACTGAGATGACAAAACTATTGTGTTAGTGGTGCCAGTGTAAAATAAACTCTGATCAGCGTACACAGAAATGAAATTGGCAAGTTTTCTGAAATACTGTTGTAGAATTTGAGTCACTTCTGTCAGAGTGCCATTTCTGGATTTCAGTTCAGCATTTAACACTATTGTCCCACATACGTTGATGAACAAAGTCCTTCGCCTGGGTCTAAATGTACCACTGTGCAACTAGGTGTTGGGCTGCCCAGACAGTCAGCACGCACAACCACTCCTTCCTCTCCCATCATCCTCAACATGGCTGTCCCACACAGCTATGTGCTGAGCCCATTGCTGTATACACTGCTCACACATGACTGCACAAAAAAACACCCAAGCATACACATCAAGTTTGCTGACAGCACAACAGTGGTGGGGCTCTTCACCAGCGACAATGAGATGGCCGAAAGAGAGGAGGTGGAAGAGCTCAAGGCCTGGTGCCAGGCAAGTAACCTCTTCCTTAATGTCAAATAGACAAACGAGATGGTTACTGTCTTCAGGAGAACTTGCACCACTCACCTTGGTGGCACAGCTTCAAACTCCTGGAAGTGCACATCACACACAAACTCTCATGGTCCCAGAACACATCCAACACAGTCAAGAAACTTCACCAACATCTCTATTTTCTGAAGAGGCTAGAGCTGAACTTTGGACATTCATACTCACATTCTATAGATGTGTAGTAGAGAGCATCCTGAGAAGCTGCATCACTGCTTAATACAGAAACTGAACTGCAGCAGAGAGGAAGGCAAAACTGCCCAATGCTCACCAGCCTACCTGTCATCCAAGACATATACAGAAAGGTGCCAGAAAAGGGCCAGTCAAATCCTAAAGGATCCGACACACCCCACTCCTGGACTGTTTGTCCCACTCCCATTAGGAAGGAGGCTACATAGCACCCACATTAGGACCACCAGACTCAGTTACTTTCCCCAGGCAGTAGAGTTGATCAACGCCTCCACTCACTATCTCCATCACCATTTCCTGTCAAGCACCTAGCATTGTTTCATGGACATACAATGTATCTATATTTGTTTTTTATTATTGCATTCTTTTTGTGCTGCATTGGATCTAGAGTAACAAACACTGTTCTCCTTTATACTGTACAGAAAATGAAATTTAAATCATCTTGACTGATTTCTTTCTGACTGAATCTGAAGAACATGGAATCATGCTGAGATTTGATTTAATTTCTTACAAGAATTAGTGGAGGTCTGCATTCATAGAAAATTCTGCAATTTTGCCTTCTTGCTCAACCAACTTGAGCAGAACCTCAGGAATGAAGGTGGCTTGAGAGATGGAGCGTATGTTCTAGTATTTATACTAGGTCTTCAATATCTTCCTCAATGTTCCCTCTCTACCTTAAGTGGTCATAGACAGATTCATGTGCCAGAAGAGATGCTGTATTTTGCAAATTAACTTTCAGTATATCTTCAAATTTTTTTCCTGTCTGTCTTGGAATAGAGTGCTAGTTTCAGGACACATGAATCATGTAGCCTGCCTAACAGAACTAAATGAGTACAATTAGTACTTTAATGGCAAGGACATTCTGCAAAGATAACATTACATGGATTGTGGGATTCTGCAACAACTCCTGGTCTGCTTCCTACAAGCATTCCATTCCATTTGTTCTGTTTCTCTGTCTCACTCATACCTGCCATGACATGGCTTTATAGAGGGAGGGATACAAGGGAAATGGCCAGACTCTTGCCCTATACAAAAACATCTCCAACCCAGTAATAGCACAAGCTATTATGACAAAGTTGATATATTCCTGATCTTCCTTAACACATCTCCAGACTTGGACGCAATTAACCAGACAATCTTCCTTCAAGTTCTCCATGAAACCTACAGGCCAAATTTGTGGACAACACAAAACAGATAGGATGGTGAGTTGTAAAGAGGATACAAAGATGCTGTATCCTCTTTGTATAAAGTACAAAGAGTATACTGTATACAAAGTTACTGAAAGCTTAAGTGAGCAGTAAAAGATTGGAAAATAGGAAAGTTGTTCATATTGAAAGAACACAAGATTTTGAAGAAAACCCACAGAAAGCTGAAATGCAGATGTTGGCAATCTTTGTGCATGAAACTCTGGTACATTTAATAGGGAAATCTAATAGATGAGTGGTTCTTTTTTCAACAGATTTGAGAGCATAGAAGGCAGGAAGTCTTACACAACTATGCTGACAAATCAAATCACATCTAGCTTTACATTTCTGTCCTGATGAAGGGAAGTTTATTTCACTGGAGCAGATTAGGAATTCAGATATGGAGCTCTTCAAGGAAGTGTTAATCAAGATGATCAAAGTTCAAAGTACGCACGTCACCATATACAACACCGAGATTAATTTTCTTGCAGGCATTCACAGTAAATACGAAGAAACAAAATAAGTCGCTTTTATTGCGGGTACAGTACACAGTAAAAACGAAACGTTCCTCCAGGACCATGGTGCTACATGAAACAACACAAAACTACACTGGACTTCAGGCCTACAGGGGACTACATAAAGTGCACAAAACAGTGCAAGACAGTACAATAATTAATAAACAAGACAACAGGCACAGTAAAGGACAAATTACAATATAATAATATAAATGTAAATATAAACAATGTTTTAGCAGGAATTGAGAAAGAAATGAGCAAAAATTGCAAAGGGAGTGGAGTGGTCTTCAGTTGTGTGTGTGTGTGTAGGTTGGTGTCAGTCCAGGCTCTGGATATTGAGGAATCTGATGGCTTGGGGGAAGAAACTGTTACACGGTCTGGTCGTGAGAGCATGAATGCTTTAGTACCTTTTGCCAGATAGCAGGAGGGGGAAGAGTTTGCATGAGGGGTGTGTGGGGTCCTTCACAATGCTGTTAGCTTTGCCGATGCAGCGTGTGGTGTAAGTGTCTGTAATGGCGGGAAGAGAGACCCCGATGATCTCAGCTGACCCCACTATCCGCTGCAGGCTCTTGCCATCCGAGGTGGGGCAATTTCCGAACCAGGCAGTAATGCAGCCCCTCAGGATACATTCTCTGTAGAATGTGTTGAGGATGGGGGTGGGAGATGGACTTTCCTCAGCCTTCACAGAAAGTAGAGACGCTGTTGGGCTTTCTTGGCTATGGAGCTGGTGTTAAGGGACCAGGTGAGATTCTCCGCCAGGGTGAACACCAAGAAATTTGGTGGTCTTAACGATCTCTACGGAGCAGCCAGTGTTCAGTGGAGGGTGACTGCTCTGTGCTCCAATTATCAATAACAAGCAGTATCTCTCTCACAAGTGAGTCCATTGGTTGTGGGAACAGCTCAGTGATGGAGCGAGTCAAGTTGAGTGAAGCCATCCCCTCTGGTTCAAAACCCCCCCAAACTGTTCATGAACCAGGTGGTGTGGGTCCTGAGGCTCCTGTACCACCTTCGTGTAGAGCTGTGACTCTACACACAGCTTAGAATAAAAGGCAATGTTATTGAAACATACAAGATCCTCAAGATGATTTACAGGTTTAATGATGAAAATACGTTCCTTCACTTGGCAGAATCAGATCCTACTGAACAGTGGACCAGGCACAAGGGTCTGAACGGCTCACTCCTGTTCCAACTTTTTATAGCCTTGCCAACCCAGAGGGAAAGATTTCAAATCTTGCCATTCACAGAGAATGAACTGCAATGGTTGCCATCCTGAATTTAAACTACACACAAAATGCTGGAGGAACTCAGCAGGTCAGGCAGCATCCATGAAGGAGAATGAACAGTCAATGTTTTGAGCCAACAGCCTTCATTGGGAGTGATCAATGGTCTGAGCCCAAAATGTCGAAAACTTATTTCTCTCCACAGATGCTGCTTAACCTCGAGCATTTTGTGTCTATTTCTCAAGACTTTCACACTTGCAGAATCGCTTCTGTATACGAATCCAAACCACCCCTGGTTATCCGAAAGATACTTCACATGTGAATGCGGTTGGCAAAGCCTGCACTCATTTCCATACCCAACTGTTTCAGAATGGAGTCATTTCAGAGTCAATTACATCACCGTGGGTCTGAAGTCACATTAGCCAGACTGGGCAAGAATACTCAAAGGGACATTGGTGAAATGGGGTTAAAACAAAAACCTGATAATCTCATTATTGGGCTAATTTTTTTTCCTCCAGATTTAGTAATTTAAAATTAAATTGCCAAATATTTGAATGGGAAACCCTCACCTTCGGATCAGCAATCCACATTCTCTGGAAACTATCCCAGGACATCACTCTTCTTGACCTTCTCCCATTTTCACCTAGGTGCTACCAATGAGCAACAGTATCTAAAATTGTGTCAACCTCCACAACACATGCATATGAACACAATTTTACTTGCAGATGCCATCCTTCACCATTTCCAGCTGAAATCTTCATTCATGCCTCACTACCTCTGGATGTTATGCTGGCTTTCCTTGTCTATAAAGTTTGAGCTCACCAAACTGCTGCCATGTACCAAATCAAATTCAACAATCTTCCAAACCTACACTGGTGCCCGGTTACAGAATATCCCAACTTAAACATATTCCTGACAATGAACACAAGCACAAATCAAGGATGTATGATTAGCTCACTGCTCCACTCTCTCGACTGTGTGGCTAGGCACAGCTCAAACACCATCTACAAATTCACTGACAACACACGTGCTATTGGCAGGAAGTGGGCTAGTCTGTGTTTAGGTGTTAATACTCAAGGTTTGATCAGTAAGTTAGTGGACAACACAAATTAGGATGGGCTGAGTGGGAAATAAATTTTGATACAAATAAACATGAGGAGATGCATTTTGGAAAGTCAAACAAGCATAGGACAATGGTAGGGCACTAGAGTATTTCGTGGAACAGAGGGAGTAGCAGTAGAAGTCAACAGTTTGTTGAAAGTGATGTTACAGGTAGACAGGATGATAAGGGGATTTAGCACACTGCCTGTGAGTCAGAGTATTGAATATACAAGTGTGGACATCATGTTGCAAGCTGTACAAATTGCTTGTGAGTATTGTGTGGTTTTGGTAACCCTGTTACAGGAAAGATTAGCTTAAACTGCTTACATTGCAGAAAAGATTAACAAAGATTTTGCCAGGACTACAGGACCCAATATTAGAAAAGGTCAGCCTGGGTCTTTATCATACATACAAGAATGAGGAATGACCTACAGAAATGGGTAAAGTTGTGAGACACAGAGATATGCTGGGTAGTTAAGAGTCTTTCCCCCAGGGTAGAGGAGGCCTAGACTATGAGGCATAGACCTAGCTGAGAGGGGAAAGAGGAACTTGGTGCAAATTTTTCCCACACAGAGGGTGGAGAGTACAAGGAATGAGCTGCCAAAACTGGTTGAGGCAGGTTCAATAGTAACATTTAAGCACATGGATAAGTAGATCTTGAGGAGAGGCTTAGAGGGATATGCACTGAATGCAGGAAATTGGGACTAACTGGGTGGGCACTGTGGTCAGCATGGACTTCTTAGATCAAAGGGCCCTATCCATACAACTATGCTCCTGAAGCTTGGACACCTAATAGCAAGCAGAGTCAACATGTTTTTAAGAAATGAAAATCATGTTTGACAAATTTACTTGAGCTCTGAGGATGTAACAGGAGTAGATGGATTCAAGGTCCCACATACATCTTATTTCACAAGACAAAGGTGTACAGGAGCCACAAGAGACTGCAGCTGTTGTAACCTGAGCCAACAATCCAGAGGAATGCAACCAGTCCAGCAACCACTCTACTGGGTGTTTTTTTTTATATATAGACCTCTCAATAGTAACAGGGACACTGAGGAGCAGATAGGGAAGACAGATTCTGGTAAGGTGCAATAATAACAGGGCCATCATGATGGAAGATTTTAATTTCCCAAATATTGATTGGCATCTTCCTAGAGCAAGGGGTTTAGATGGGGTGGAGTTTTCTTAGGTGTGTTCAGGAAAGTTTCCTATCGATATGTAGATAAGCCTACAAGGGGAGAGGAAGTACTTGATCTGGTATCGGGAAATGAACCTGTGGAACAGCATTTTGGAGATAGTGATCACAATTCTATCTCCTTTACCATAGCATTGGAGAGGGATAGGAACAGACAAGTTAGGAAAGCGTTTAATTGGAGTAAGGGGAAATATCCTGGAAGCATAAATTTGAACAGATGTTCTCAGGGAAATGGACAGCAGAAATGTGGATAAATGTTCAAGGGATATTTGTGTGGAGTTCTGCATAGGTACATTCCAAAGAGAAAGGGAAAGGATGGCAGGGTACAGGAACCATGGTGTACAAAGGCTGTTGAAAATCTGGTCAAGAAAAAAGCTTCCAAAAGGTTTTAAAAAACTAGGTAATGATAGAGATATAGAAAATTATAAGGCTAGCAGGAAGGAGCTTAAGAATGAAATTAGAAGAGCCAGAAGGGACAATGAGAAGGCCTTGGCAAGCAGGATTAAGGAAATCCCCAAGGCATTCTACAAGTATGTGAAGAGCAAGAGGATAAGACATAAGAGAATAGGACTAATCAAGTGACAGTGGAAAAGTGTGTATGGAACCAGAGGAAATGGCAGAGGTACTTAATGAATACTTTGCTTTAGTATTCACTATGGAAAAGGACTTTGGCGATTGTAGGGATGACTCACAGCAGACTGAAAAGCTTGTGCATACAGACATTAACAGGCTGTGCTGGAGCTTTTGGAAAGCATCATGTTGGATAAGTTACCGGGACCAGATGAGATGTACCCCAGGCTACTGTGGGAGGCGAGGGAGGAGATTGCTGAGCCTCTGGCGATGATCTTTGCATCATCAATAGGGACAGGAGAGGTTCCAGAGGATTGGTGGGTTGCAGACGTTGTTCCTTTATTCAAGAAAGGGAGTAGAGATAGCTCAGGAAATTATAGATCAGTGAGTATTACTTCAGAGGTTGGTAAGTTGATGGAGAAGATCCTGAAAGGCAGGATTTATGAACATTTGGAGAGGCATGATATGATTAGGAATAGTCAGCATGGCTTTGTCAAAGGCAGGTTGTGCTTTACAAGCCTGATTGAATTTTTTGAGGATGTGACTAAACACAATGATGAAGGTAGAGCAGTAGATGTAGTGTATATGGTTTCAGCAAGGCGTTTAATAAGGTACCCCACACAAAGCTTATTGAGAAAATAAGGAGGCATGGGATCCAAGGGGGCCTTGCTTCGTGGATCCAGAATTGATATGCCCACAGAAGGCAAAGAGTGGCTGTAGATGGGTCATATTCAGCACAGAGGTCAGTGACCAATGGTGTGCCTCAGGGATCTCCTTTTGTGATTTTTATAAATGACCTGGATGAGGAAGTGGAAGGATGGGTTAGTAAATTTGCTGATGACACAAAGGCTGGGGGTGTTTGGATAGTGTGGAGGGCTGTCAGAGGTTACAGCGGGACGTTGATAGGATGCAAAACTGGGCTAAGTGGCAGATGGAGTTCAACCCAGATAAGTTGAGGTGATTCATTCTGGTAGGTCAAATATGAAGGCAGAATGTAGTATTAATGGTGAGACTCTTGGCAGTGTGGAGGATCAGAGGGATCTTGGAGTCTGAGTCCACAGGACACTCAAAGCTGCTGAGCAGGTTGACTCTGGTTAATAAGGCATATGGTGCATTCGTCAACTGTGGGATTGAGTTTAAGAGCTGAGAGGTAATGTTACAGCTATATAGGACCTTGGTCAGACCCCACTTGGAGTCATGTGCTCAGTTCTGGTCGCCTCACTACAGGAAGGATGTAGAAACCATAGAAAGGGTGCAGAGGAGATTTACAAGGATGTTGCCTGGATTGGGAAGCATCCCTTATGAGAATAGTTCGAGTGAACTTGGCCTTTTCTCCTCGAAGCGACAGAGGATGACAGGTCACCTGATGGAGCTGTACAAGATCAATGCCTCTCATCATCGATAGTCAGAGGTTCTTTTTTTTTAAAACCATGGCTGAAATGGCTAACATGAAGGGGCAGTTTTAAGGTGCTTGGAAATAGGTACAGAGGAGATGTCAGAATAAGTTTGTGTGTTTTTTTTAAAACTACACGCAGAGGATGGTGAGTGTGTGGAATGGGCTGCCGGCGAACGTGGTGGAGGCAGATATGATAGGGTCTTTCAAGAGACTCCTGGATAGGTACATGGAATAGAGGGCCATGTGTAACCATAGGTAATTTCTAAAGTACATACATGTTCGGCACGGCATCGTGGGCCGAAGGGCCTCTATTGTGCTGTAGATTTTCTATGTTTCTATCTCAGGGGCACAAGTATTGTCAGTATTTCAGGTCCAAACCCTGTATGGGGTTTGAAGATGGCACATGACATGGCCAGGGTTGCAGCTATCTAAAACAGTTATGATATAATAAGCCATTTTCCAAATGGCAAAGAGTCATTACTGGTATGTGGTATGCAGAAATGCCGAAGCCAGTTTATCATGTACAGTACAACAGTGATTTGGATGAAAGGACTGGGAGGGTCCCATCAGATTTGCTGATGATACAAAACAGAGTGAGTTTGTGTCCTCCTCACAACACGCTATACTGCAAAAGAGATGCTGATGGGCAACAAGTTGGCAGTTGAAGTATTGTGCAAATATCAGGTTATCCACTTCGTTTATTTAGTGATGCAGAGCAGAGCAGGCTCTCATAGCCCTTCGGCCCAATAAGCCACACTGTCCAGCAACCACAGATTCAACCCTCGCTTACCTAATCACAGGACAATTTACAATAACCAATTAACCTCCTAATGTGGCATGCCTTTGGACTAGGGGAGGAAATCCACGTGCTCATGAGAAGGACGTACAAACTTCTTGTAGACATCAGAATTGAACTCTGACATCACAAGCGGTAATAGCATTGTGCTAACCATTATGCTACCGTTGCACTCTACTTTGGAAAGGAGAATGAATTTAAAGATTCAAAGTACATTTATTATCAATGTATAAAATTATACACCTTGAGATTTGCTTGCTTACGGGCAACCACAAAGCAAGAAAGCCATAGTGTGAACGTAACTTTGCTGGATCAAATAACGACAGCACAAAAAGATCGTCACTTATCTTTTCACCCGTTTATTTCTTCGAGCTCAGCCGGCGAGTGAACTCGGACCCGACATCAGGGAGAGACCCTTCCTCATCTCCCCGGCGGTTCTACAAGTTCACTGCCCGATGTCAGAATTGTGAGAAGTTATAAGGCCACCGATACAAACGAACAGTCAGTTTGATAACCATTCCGGCCAAGTCAATGGACTATTGATACAAAAGTGCTATCAGTCTGTGAGATACTCCAGCCACCTTAAAGAAAAGAATGTCATACCTGGTTTGCTGGAGCCACAACTTAATGACAAAGATAAGAACATCCGTCAGATTTGTGCTTTAATTAAGAAAAGAATGTTCTAATTTGCATCAGGTACTGCTTTTTGTGAAAATCAAAAGGTGTGAAAAGCAAACAGTCATCTGATGTGGATTTGGGTGAACTTTAATCATCTTGCTCCAAAGAAAGCAGCTGTGAGACATTATTCAAACACACTGCAGTCACAGACATAGTCAGTACTGAATCTATTGTTTACAGGGATCTTGAGAATCCCCCCATTCCCTTAAACTTTATCAATAGAATCCAATTTTAAAGAAGACCTTAACCACCGCGCAGAGAAAGAGAAAAAACACATACGCATCATGCAAACGGACAGAAGCAAACGACGGCATTCCAAACCAGATTGTCTTTCGATCCGCTCCCTGGAGCAGAAGTAGGCAGACTCTAGCCTCATTCACAGTTCATATTAGTGGGGCAAAAATGGCTCAAAACTTGGAGAGACAACAGCCGTCAGAGCAGTTCACAGCCTCAGCACCATGGGGAGAAGAATAAACATTGTGGGAGAGTGAGCAAATATCAGCCTGACCGTCACCTCTGGTCCCAATTCTCGGGCTTTCCAGTCTATCCGAACCAGCATTTAAATACTGCAAAAGTACAAAATGTTGTGGCACAGAGGGATTCAGTATTAGCCTAGCAAGAAATGTGATTAAAATCAGAGGAGTTTTATGCAAGTTTACAGGGTATTGACATCACAACAGCTAAGTCCTGAGCACGTCAGTTGACCCCTGGGACGGGGGGGTTGATGCGTAACAGAGGATTGAGCAAGCATATTCACATTGGAGCATAATTTTTTATTGAATTATGCAAAATTCTGTAAAGTTGACAGAATGGATGCCAAAAGGATCTTCCCCATGTGAATATCTTGAATGAGGAGTCAGAGTTTCTGCAAAATCAGTTTCAGATTTGAGGGATTTTATTAGAGAGTCACGAATTTCTGGAATATTCTATCTCAGCATCATGCCACTTGTAACTGTTTTGCCATTTTGGAAATCACCAACACATCCTGACTTTTACTAAGGTTCTCCCACATCCATCTCAATACATTACCAAACCTGAACAATATCACAGCGAAGTCTTGCAGGAAGTTGTGGGCTGATGGTTACCTGTTAAAATCATGAGGGGCCTAAGTACGGAAGATGCACCCTTTACGCAGTGTTGAGATGAAGAAAGGATGATGGTGCAAAGGAAACACGGTTGACAAGAGAAGGAACATTTAATCAAGAGGAAGTAGGACTTGAAAGCAAAAAAAAAATCAAACAGGGATCTTGAGTTACAAGATAGTCTGGACAGAGCTTGAGACTGAGGAGATCTAGAGAATGACACAAGGTAAAATGAGCAGGATTAAGGAAAACTCAAAGGCATTCTACGTGTACATGACGAACTAGAGGATGACTAGAAGTGAGGATAGGTTGCTGAGGGATAAGACAAAACATCCTGGAATTGGTGGTACAGAAGGTCCGAAATGAATACCTTGGCTGTTCTACGCTGGTAAATGAGCTCAGTGTATAGCCGGCTGATATGCTGGAGCACATGGACGTTAAGATCTGTCAAACTTGCTACACAAGTTGATGGGGGGGTTAAGGCGGTACATGATATGTTGGCCTTCATTACTCAGGGGACTGAGTTCAGCAGCCACGAGAGAATGTTACCTACTCCATAAAGCCCTGCTTAGACCATACTCGGAATCGCATGTTCAGTTCTGGACACCTCATTATAGGAAGGATGTGGAAGTTTTAAGAGGCTGCAAAAGAGATTTAACACAATGCTGTCAGAGTTACAGAGCACGTGTTTGAGAATGTGTTGAGTAAGCTCAGGCTTTTCTCTTTGGAGTAATAGAGGTGTGCAAGATTATGAGGGGCGGATTTAGTGAAGATAGCCATTACCTTTTTCCAAGGGTTGCAACGGCCAAAATCAGAGCACATCCATTTAAAGGTGAGTGGAGGATAGTGGGGAGGTGCCAGAGGCAGTTTGTTTTTGTACAGTGGTAGGTGCCTGGAACACACTGCTGAGGGTGGTGGTAGATGTTGATACAATAGGGTCAATTCAGGGACCCTTAGATTGGCACATGGGTACAAGTGGAGGGTTATGGACTGTGTAGGAGGGAAGTGCAAGATAGATCATGATAGGTTTCTGGAGGTTGGCACACCACTGTGGGCTGAAGGGCCTGTACCATTCTATGTCATATCTTATATTTAGAATGGTGGCCAAGGACAAAATTGTGCAAATTTTGTTTTGAAAACACAGGAATGGCTTGTGCAAGGAACTCCTGACAAAAGTTACATTTAAATGAGCAGAGAACAGGGAGACAGACCATGGAATTTGTTTGTATTACCACTGTTGTCAACACAGAAGGGCCTATTCCTATAATGTACAATTGCCCCATTTTATTGTATAAAACCAGGGGCAATGAACTTAACTAAGGCAGAGAATGGACACGACAGAACAAGGTCAAGGCTATGGGAGACAGCAGAAAAATGAAGACAAGATTCAGTTATTCATGATTTCACTGAACGCCATGGGAGACTTGAAGGGTTGACTGGTCAAACCACGAACATAAAAACAAAACAAATGCTCGAAAAAGGGTGCTTTTCCAACCACAACTCCAGTTTTTATGAGCAATGTAATGAGAAGATACTGCCAGCACCATCTCTGCAAATCCACAGAATGACAAGCAAAGGAATATGAGCGCCCTTTCCCAGATCAACATCCCCGGCACTGCGGTTGTAATTCTGTCAGCTCTGATAAGCAGGCCATGTTACGATTCCGAAATAGACTATCTGAAGCTTTGTGACAGAAAGTGGTTACCGAACAGATGGGAAAAGATTCAGGATGAAAAATGCAATATTCCCAATCTCCTGGGAATCCCACATCCAAGAATGCACACAGCGAAAAAAGGAACATTCAGAATGGCACCAAGAACCTCATGGCCACACATGAGGAACAGTTATAAATTCAAGTCCTGCTCCAGAGAGCTGAACCTATGTGCTTTTTGGAAATGTAATGACAATAACCTCGACTTGAAATTTACTTTATAAAAGGACATGCTTGAGTATTACATAGCAGAGCAGCTCTCCCCAGATTCCTCTGGGTAATATTTCTCTCAAAAACCCAGATATTTGGCATTTTGCCGTTCAAGGATCTTGCATTGTGCAAATTGGCTGTCCCAAGAGTTGCAGGCTCAGGAATATTTATGAAAAACTTTATGGCATTAAGGTGCTGTAAAGAGGAAACTTCTTTCAGTCAATTCATTGCAATATTTGCTAATTTACCAAATACATTCAATTCTGCACAGGCTCTAAAACACCTCATCTTGAACACCTTGGCTTAATTATGACTGATCATTAACACAGCAATTCCCATATCTCTACTCTAGTCTTTTCATAGAATACACAACTCAGCACGTCAGGTAACATCCATTGGCACGTCCATGTTTTGGGCCAAGATCTAGTCCTGAAGGAGGGCCTTGGACCAAAATGTTGACTGATTATTCATTTCCATTGACACTGCTTGACCTTCTGAGGTCCTCCAGCATTTTGCGTGTTGTTTTGGATTTGCAGCATCAGCGGAATTTCTCGAGTTTATCACATAGAATACACATGGGCTCCTTGGTAAAGCTATTCAATTTACACAAATGAAGTGTGAAGTGACTACACAAAAGGCTGCTCAGCTGTTCAATAAACTGACAGTTAACTTGATTGGAACCTGTATCCTTCCTCTACTTTGTTTATTAAGAATTCATTGCTGCTTTTTAAAAATATTCAAACAATTCCACCACTACTTGATGAATGGACTTCCAAAACCACTTATGCATAGAAAAAGTTGTCTTATTTAACTTTTATACTTAAGCATCACTGACCTGTCAAATGTTTTAATGAAATAAATTTATGCTGCAAGAGCTTCCACATTTTAAAAGACTAAACATTCAAAACCTTCCAGGTCTATAATAACTACACTAGAACTAGTACAAAGTAAATGGCAGGATACTTGGTAGTGTGGAGGAGCAGAGGGATCTCGGGGTACACGTCCACAGATCCCTGAAAGTTGCCTCACAAGTAGATAGGGTTAAGAAAGCTTATGGGGTGTCAGCTTTCATAAGTCGAGGGATAGAGTTTAAGAGTTGCGAGGTAATGATGCAGCTCTATAAAACTCTGGTTAGGCCACACTTGGAGTACTGTGTCCAGTTCTGGTCGCCTCACTATAGGAAGGATGTGGAAGCATTGGAAAGGGTACAGAGGAGATTTACCAGGATGCTGCCTGGTTTAGAAAGTATGCATTATGATCAGAGATTAAGGGAGCTAGGGCTTTACACTCTGGAGAGAAGGAGGATGAGAGGAGACATGATAGAGGTGTACAATATAATAAGAGGAATAGATAGAGTGGATAGCCAGCGCCTCTTCCCCAGGGCACCACTGCTCAATACAAGAGGACATGGCTTTAAGGTAACTGGTGGGAAATTCAAGGGGGATATTAGAGGAAGGTTTCTTTACTCAGAGAGTGGTTGGTGCGTGGAATGCACTGCCTGAGTCAGTGGTGGAGGCAAATACACTAGTGAAGTTTAAGAGACTACTAGACAAGTATAATGGAGGAATTTAAGGTGGGGGTTTATATGGGAGGCAGGGTTTAAGGGTTGACACAACATAGTGGGCCGAAGGGCCTGTACTGTGCTGTACTATTCTATGTTCTAAATCTGAGCTTGTGATTACTCCATTTATTCAATAAATTCCATTACTTTATTTATTCAATAAAGTTTGGACAGCTTTGATAAATTCTGCAGATGCTGGAAATACAGCAACACAAGAAATGCTAGAGGAAGTCAGCATCTCAAGAGGGGAATAAGCAGTCAACGTTTCCAGCCAGAAGTCCTGAAATGTCAACTATTTATTCCCCTCCATACATGCTGCCTGACCTACCGAGTCCCTCCAGTATTTTGTGTTCGATTCTGGCCGTTTTAATACGCTATAGAGAGGAGATTTACCAGGATGCTGCCCGGATTAGACAGCATGCTTCATGGGGGAAATAGGCTGAGCAAACTAAGGTTTTCCTCTTTGGAGAGAAGGACAAGAGGTGACTTGACTGAGGTGTACAAGATGATGAGAGGTATACAGAGTAGACAGACAGAGACTTCTCGCCAGAGTGAAAATGGGGCATAATTTTAAGGTGACTGGAGGATAGTGTAGGTGATATCAGAGGTAGGTATTTTATAGTGTGTGTGGAATGGCCTGCCAGGGCAGTGGGAGAGGCAGATACATTAGGGATAGAACACTGAAAATCTACAGCACATTACAGGTCCTTCAGCCCACAATGCTGTGCTGACCTTGTAACCTACTCTAGAAACTGCCTAGAGTTTCCCTCTATTTTTTAAGCTCCATGTACCTACCCAAAGTCTCTTAAGAGACCCTACTGTATCCACCTCTATCACCTTTGCAGGCAGTACATTCCACACACCCACCACTCGGTGTGAAAAACTTACCCGACATCCCCTCGGTACCGATTTCCAAGCACCTTAAAACTATGCCCCCCACCACATAGAAACATAGAAAATAGGTGCAGGAGTAGGCCATTTGGCCCTTTGAGTCTGCACCACCATTTATTATGATCATGGCTGATCATCCAACTCATTAGCCATTTCAGCCCTGGGAAACGGCCAAGCCTCTGACCATCCACAGGATCAATGCCCCTCATCATCTTATACACCTCTATCAGGTCCCGTCTCATTTTCCATCACTCCAAGGAGAAAAGACCCTCCAATCCAGGGAACATCCTTGTAAATCTCCTCTGCACCCACTCTATAGTATCCACATCCTTCCTGTAGTGAGGTGACCAGAACTGAACACAGTACTCCAAGTGGGGTCTGACTAAGGCTGTAACAAGGGATGTTGAAGAGACGCTTAGATAGGCACATAGAAGATAGAAAAACGGAGGCATGTGGGAGGTCTTGCAGTAGATTAAAAGTTTGACAACACTGCGGACAAGGACTGCAAGGTTCTTTATCGGTTCTACAGGAGTGCGGTGCTGGGGCAGCCGAGCTGGAGAAGTGCACCTACCTCCAGGGCCAGCGCTGTCTTGTCGTACGCATTGGGCACCCGCTTCTGGAAGGCGCGGGCGTACACCGGCCCGTTCTGCAGGTTGGGCAGCGGGGTGCTGACGCTCGGCTGGGCGTAGGGCCCGAACTCGGGCTGCTGCTGCGTCGGGGTGCCAGCCTGCGAGCTGTCCGGGCTGCCGGCCGGGCCCAGCACCGAGCTGGGCCGGCAGCGCTCCACGTACGGCACGGGGATCATGCCGCAGCGGCCGTCGCCGCTCTGCGCGTTCCACCACTGCTCCTCGGGCTTGTCGAGGACCCGCAGCAGGTCGCCCTTACGGAACGGCAGGTCCTCCTCGTCGTTGCCCGGGAAGTCGAAGAGGGCGCGGACGAACTCGGCATCGGCGTGCTGCCTCGGGCCGCCCTGGCCGGGCCCGGGCCCGAGGTGCGGGGGCCTGGCCACCGGCTCCTGCAGGGTGGTGGTGTCCAGGTAGTGGATCTTGTAGAACTCGAGCAGGCCGGGCAAGTGCTCGAAGTCCTGGTCGCCGATGCGGAAGCGGGCCGGGCCGGGGCCGGGGCCCGAGCCGGCCTGCGGGCGGCTGTTGATGATGTAGTGGGAGACCCGGGAGTTCTCGCTCACGCTCAGCACGTAGTCGCCGGGGATGGTGTGGCTGTCCCTCACTAGGAAAGTGCCGTGCCTCTGGCCTTGCAGCAGCGACACCGCCTCCTCCCGCCTCATGCTGCCGAAGTACCAGCTCGCCCAGTCCTGCGCGTCGAAGTTAGACGCCATCCTCCTCGGCGGCGGTCCCGGCGGCGCCGGCCGCCACCACCACCAGCCCGCCGACTAGGCCGCAGGCCCCGGGGCTCGGCTGCTCAGCGCAATCCGAGAAGCCTGCCGCCGTGGATTTACCTCATAGAAGCCGCTCGGCGCCCGTCGTGGAGACACACCAAGTATGCTGTTCAGTGTCTGAGTGGGGAAGTCGAAGCCCCGCAGCTTCTGGGGCGTGCGGCCTCTTCACCGATAATCACCGTCTGGCCGCCGGGCAGCCGCCGCCCCCTCCCGCGCCGCGCCGACCCGTTCAGCCCGACGCCAAACTAAAATGGCGGCGATCGAAGTGGGGGAGGGAAGAGAAACGGCAGGAAGTTCTGACCTCATCCGCCGGAAGTTCGGACCGGGAGGTGCCGTCCGCCATGTTGGAAAGGTCAGGCGGCGTCATTGCGTTGTCGGCACGCTGGAAGGGAGGCGTTGCCGGGAAAGTTTCAAAGTTTTCATTACAGGGGATGGAAATGCGTCCAATCACATTGGAAAATGCTGAAAGAATTCAGCAGGTCAAAGTCAAAATAAATATGCCATCAAAGTAAGTATTTGCCGCCATATACAGCTCATTGCGATTCATTTTCTTGCAGGTAAGTAGGTAAATGCATCAGTTATTTTTAAACTTTATCTAAAGGCTGAGATGCAGAAGAGTGCAAATAAGAAAATAAATGTTACTGATAAACTGAGGAGCGGAGAGTTGAAAAGTGAGGCTGTAGGCTGTAGAATCAGTTCAGAGTTGGGGTGAGTGAAGTTCAGGAGAATGATTGTTGGGTAATAACTGGTGGTGCGGGACCGAAAGCTCCCGTACCTCCTGCCTGACGGCAGCAGCGAGCAGGCAGCACGGCCTGGATGGTGCGGTCCTTGATGGTGGAAGCTGCTTTCTTGTGGCAGGGATCCATGTAAAAGGACTAACTGTTGGGAAGGTCTTTGCCTCTGATGGGCTAGGCTGTACCCACCACTTTTTGTAGACACAATATGGAGGGAAATATAAAGTCAGAGAGAATCCCAGGTGAAAGAAGTAACTATTGTCATGGAAGAGCATTGAAATAGACCCTCTGATGCATCAATATGAAGCTACGTCACGATCCCTCTACACGTGACCCTCTCCATTGGTGTAGGTCGACCATGGATATTGCATCCTAGCTGTCTCCGTGACACACCAGACATGGCAGAACCATATGAGGAGCAATACGTTACTCATGCAGCAGCTCCATCATGGGCACAGGCCCCACCAGCTCCATCGTGGGCACAGGCCTCACCAGCTCCATCATGGGCACAGGCCTCTCCTCCCTATTCTCAAGGACTTCTAAAAGAGTTGCTTCAAGCAGACAGCATCCATCAGTAAAGACCGTCATCACGCTCTGTTTTTGCGCTACCTTTATATATCTGTGTGTGTGTGTGTGTGTGTGTGTAATTTTCATCATAATTTAACTCTGTCAGGGACGGTCCCAATCCCGGCTGTGAAAGGAAGGGGTTGGGTGTGGGGCTAGCAACTTCATCCCATCAAAACCCAGAGGTACAGGAACACCAACAAAAGGTCATCCTTGCGAGAGGAAGGATCTTTGAGGATGGGCTACACCCGGGGACAACGTGAAAGACTGGCCCAGTATATTTTATGTATTGCACAGTACTGCTTCTGGGAAACAGCAAATTTCACCACATTTCACATGTGATAATAAAATTGATTCTGATTTTATTATTTTTCACAATTAATTGTTATCAATTGTCATTATTAATAACGTTTCATTATTAATTTGATCCTGTTATTCTGACAGACTTTAGACGTGATTCCGGTTGCTGATCCAAAACACTTCCACTTCAGTTTTTCTCCGGGCAAACCTGCTGAGCTTCCGGAAAGCCGGGACTCGGAGCATTTCTTGGGAAGTGGCAGCCACAGAACTGGATGTCAAACCACTGGACTTCCGGAACAACTCGATAACAGATTATCTGAGTCGCACAGGACATGAACAGCCAGATAAGCTGCCTGTCATTGGGGATGACAGCCGGAAAGAGTGGCTGTGAAAGGCTCGGCAGAGGATGTACTGTGTGTCTCGGTAAAACTCCCTCCATCTCCCCCAGAGCAGACTGGGACAATTCTCCGCTGACATCAGAGAGAGCGTTCTGACCTAGAGAGTGTCCTGACAGAGAGAGTGCCCTGACGTAGAGAGCGCCCTGACGTAGAGAGCGCCCTGACGTAGAGAGCGCCCTGACGTAGAGAGTGCCCTGACCTAGAGAGTGCCCTGACGTAGAGAGTGCCCTGACGTTAGAGTGCCCTGACGTTCGAGAGTGCCCTGACCTAGAGAGTGCCCTGACCTAGAGAGTGCCCTGACCTAGAGAGCGCCCTGACCTAGAGAGCGCCCTGACCTAGAGAGCGCCCTCACGTTACAGAGTGTCCTGACGTTAGAGAGTGCCCTGACGTTAGAGAGTGCCCTGACGTTAGAGAGTGCCCTGACGTTAGAGGGTGCCCTGACGTAGAGGGTGCCCTAACGTAGAGGGTGCCCTGACGTAGAGAGCGCCCTGACCTAGAGAGTGCCCTGACGTTACAGAGTGTCCTGACGTTAGAGTGTCCTGACGTTAGAGTGTCCTGACCTAGAGAGTGCCCTGACGTTAGAGTGCCCTGACGTTAGAGTGTCCTGACGTTAGAGTGTCCTGACGTTAGAGTGTCCTGACGTAGAGAGTGCCCTGACGTTAGAGAGTGCCCTGACGTAGAGAGTGTCCTGACGTTAGAGTGTCCTGACGTTACAGAGCGTCCTGACCTAGAGAGTGCCCTGACGTTAGAGTGTCCTGACCTAGAGAGTGCCCTGACGTTAGAGAGTGCCCTGACGTTAGAGAGTGCCCTGACGTAGAGGGTGCCCTGACGTAGAGAGCGCCCTGACCTAGAGAGTGCCCTGACGTTACAGAGTGTCCTGACGTTAGAGTGTCCTGACGTTAGAGTGTCCTGACCTAGAGAGTGCCCTGACGTTATAGTGCCCTGACGTTATAGTGCCCTGACGTTATAGTGCCCTGACGTTAGAGTGCCCTGACGTTAGAGTGCCCTGACGTTAGAGTGCCCTGACGTTAGAGTGCCCTGACGTTAGAGTGTCCTGACGTTAGAGTGTCCTGACGTTAGAGTGTCCTGACGTAGAGAGTGTCCTGACGTAGAGAGTGCCCTGACGTTAGAGAGTGCCCTGACGTAGAGAGTGTCCTGACGTTAGAGTGTCCTGACGTTACAGAGCGTCCTGACCTAGAGAGTGCCCTGACGTTAGAGTGTCCTGACCTAGAGAGTGCCCTGACGTTACAGAGTGCCCTGACGTTAGAGAGTGCCCTGACGTTAGAGAGTGTCCTGACGTTAGAGAGTGTCCTGACGTTAGAGAGTGCCCTGACGTAGAGAGTGTCCTGACGTTAGAGTGTCCTGACCTAGAGAGTGCCCTGACGTTAGAGAGTGTCCTGACGTTAGAGAGTGCCCTGACGTAGAGAGCGCCCTGACGTTAGAGAGTGTCCTGACGTTAGAGTGTCCTGACCTAGAGAGTGTCCTGACCTTACAGTGTACTGACATTAGAGAGTGTCCTGACGTTAGAGTGCCCTGACGTTAGAGAGTGCCCTGACGTTAGAGAGCGCCCTGACGTTACAGAGCGCCCTGACGTTACAGAGCGCCCTGACGTTAGAGAGCGTCCTGACGTAGAGAGTGTCCTGACGTTAGAGAGTGCCCTGACCTAGAGAGTGCCCTGACGTTACAGAGTGTCCTGACGTTAGAGTGTCCTGACCTAGAGAGTGCCCTGACGTTACAGTGTCCTGACGTTACAGTGTCCTGACGTCAGAGAGTGCCCTGACGTCAGAGAGCGCCCTGACGTCAGAGAGCGCCCTGACGTCAGAGAGCGTCCTGACGTCAGAGAGCGTCCTGACGTAGAGAGGGACCTGACGTAGAGAGCGCCCTGATGTAGAGAGCGCCCTGACCTAGAGAGTGCCCTGATGTTACAGAGTGTCCTGACGTTAGAGTGTCCTGACCTAGAGAGTGCCCTGATGTTACAGAGTGTCCTGACGTTAGAGTGTCCTGACGTTAGAGTGTCCTGACCTAGAGAGTGTCCTGACCTTACAGTGTCCTGACATTAGAGAGTGTCCTGACGTTAGAGAGTGCCCTGACGTTAGAGAGTGCCCTGACGTTAGAGAGTGTCCTGACGTTACAGAGTGTCCTGACGTTAGAGTGTCCTGACCTAGAGAGTGCCCTGATGTTACAGAGTGTCCTGACGTTACAGTGTCCTGACGTTAGAGAGTGTCCTGACGTTAGAGAGTGTCCTGACGTTAGAGAGTGTCCTGACGTTAGAGAGTGTCCTGACGTTAGAGTGCCCTGACGTTAGAGAGTGCCCTGACCTAGAGAGTGCCCTGACCTAGAGAGTGTCCTGACGTTAGAGTGTCCTGACGTTACAGAGCGTCCTGACCTAGAGAGTGCCCTGACGTTAGAGTGTCCTGACCTAGAGAGTGCCCTGACGTTAGAGAGTGCCCTGACGTTAGAGAGTGTCCTGACGTTAGAGAGTGCCCTGACGTAGAGAGTGTCCTGACGTTAGAGTGTCCTGACCTAGAGAGTGCCCTGACGTTAGAGAGTGTCCTGACGTTAGAGAGTGCCCTGACGTAGAGAGCGCCCTGACGTTAGAGAGCGCCCTGACGTTAGAGAGCGCCCTGACGTTAGAGAGCGCCCTGACGTTAGAGAGTGCCCTGACGTTAGAGAGTGCCCTGACGTTAGAGAGTGTCCTGACGTTAGAGAGTGCCCTGACGTTACAGAGTGTCCTGACCTAGGGAGTGCCCTGACGTTAGAGAGTGTCCTGACGTTAGAGAGTCCTGACGTTAGAGTGTCCTGACGTTAGAGAGCGTCCTGACGTTAGAGAGCGTCCTGACGTTAGAGAGCGTCCTGACGTTAGAGAGCCCTGACGTTAGAGTGCCCTGACGTTAGAGTGCCCTGACGTTAGAGTGCCCTGACGTTAGAGTGCCCTGACGTTAGAGTGCCCTGACGTTAGAGTGCCCTGACGTAGAGAGTGCCCTGACGTAGAGAGTGCCCTGACGTTAGAGAGTGCCCTGACGTTAGAGAGCGCCCTGACGTTACAGAGCGCCCTGACGTTACAGAGCGCCCTGACGTTACAGAGCGCCCTGACGTTAGAGAGCGTCCTGACGTAGAGAGTGTCCTGACGTTAGAGAGTGCCCTGACCTAGAGAGTGCCCTGATGTTACAGAGTGTCCTGACGTTAGAGTGTCCTGACCTAGAGAGTGTCCTGACCTTACAGTGTCCTGACATTAGAGAGTGTCCTGACGTTAGAGAGTGTCCTGACGTTAGAGAGTGCCCTGACGTTAGAGAGTGCCCTGACGTTAGAGAGTGTCCTGACGTTACAGAGTGTCCTGACGTTAGAGTGTCCTGACCTAGAGAGTGCCCTGATGTTACAGAGTGTCCTGACGTTACAGTGTCCTGACCTAGAGAGTGCCCTGACGTTAGAGAGTGTCCTGACGTTAGAGAGTGCCCTGACGTAGAGAGCGCCCTGACGTTAGAGAGCGCCCTGACGTTAGAGAGTGCCCTGACGTTAGAGAGTGCCCTGACGTTAGAGAGTGTCCTGACGTTAGAGAGTGCCCTGACCTAGAGAGTGCCCTGATGTTACAGAGTGCCCTGACCTAGAGAGTGCCCTGACCTAGAGAGTGTCCTGACGTTAGAGTGTCCTGACATTAGAGAGTGTCCTGACGCTAGAGAGTGCCCTGACGTTAGAGTGTCCTGACCTAGAGAGTGCCCTGACGTTAGAGAGTGCCCTGACGTTAGAGAGTGTCCTGACGTTAGAGAGTGCCCTGACGTAGAGAGTGTCCTGACGTTAGAGTGTCCTGACCTAGAGAGTGCCCTGACGTTAGAGAGTGTCCTGACGTTAGAGAGTGCCCTGACGTAGAGAGCGCCCTGACGTTAGAGAGCGCCCTGACGTTAGAGAGCGCCCTGACGTTAGAGAGTGCCCTGACGTTAGAGAGTGCCCTGACGTTAGAGAGTGTCCTGACGTTAGAGAGTGCCCTGACGTTACAGAGTGTCCTGACCTAGGGAGTGCCCTGACGTTAGAGAGTGTCCTGACGTTAGAGTGTCCTGACGTTAGAGAGTGTCCTGACGTTAGAGAGCGTCCTGACGTTAGAGAGCCCTGACGTTAGAGTGCCCTGACGTTAGAGTGCCCTGACGTTAGAGTGCCCTGACGTTAGAGTGCCCTGACGTTAGAGTGCCCTGACGTTAGAGTGCCCTGACGTTAGAGTGTCCTGACTTTAGAGTGCCCTGACGTAGAGAGTGCCCTGACGTAGAGAGTGCCCTGACGTAGAGAGTGCCCTGACGTAGAGAGTGCCCTGACGTTAGAGAGTGCCCTGACGTTACAGAGCGCCCTGACGTTACAGAGCGCCCTGACGTTACAGAGCGCCCTGACGTTACAGAGCGCCCTGACGTTAGAGAGCGTCCTGACGTAGAGAGTGTCCTGACGTTAGAGAGTGCCCTGACCTAGAGAGTGCCCTGACGTTACAGAGTGTCCTGACGTTAGAGTGTCCTGACCTAGAGAGTGCCCTGACGTTACAGTGTCCTGACGTTACAGTGTCCTGACGTCAGAGAGCGCCCTGACGTCAGAGAGCGCCCTGACGTCAGAGAGCGCCCTGACGTCAGAGAGCGTCCTGACGTCAGAGAGCGTCCTGACGTAGAGAGGGACCTGATGTAGAGAGCGCCCTGATGTAGAGAGCGCCCTGACCTAGAGAGTGCCCTGATGTTACAGAGTGTCCTGACGTTAGAGTGTCCTGACCTAGAGAGTGCCCTGATGTTACAGAGTGTCCTGACGTTAGAGTGTCCTGACCTAGAGAGTGCCCTGACGTTACAGTGTCCTGACGTGACAGTGTCCTGACATTAGAGAGTGCCCTGACGTTAGAGAGTGCCCTGACGTTAGAGAGTGTCCTGACGTTAGAGAGTGCCCTGACGTAGAGAGTGCCCTGACGTAGAGAGTGCCCTGACGTAGAGAGCGCCCTGACGTAGAGAGCGCCCTGACGTTAGCGAGTGCCCTGACGTTAGCGAGTGCCCTGACGTTAGAGAGTGCCCTGACGTTAGAGAGTGCCCTGACGTTAGAGAGCGTCCTGACGTAGAGAGTGCCCTGACGTTACAGAGTGCCCTGACGTTACAGAGCGCCCTGACGTTACAGAGCGCCCTGACGTTAGAGAGCGTCCTGACGTAGAGAGTGTCCTGACGTTAGAGAGTGCCCTGACCTAGAGAGTGCCCTGACGTTACAGAGTGTCCTGACGTTAGAGTGTCCTGACCTAGGGAGTGCCCTGACGTTACAGTGTCCTGACGTCAGAGAGTGCCCTGACGTCAGAGAGTGCCCTGACGTCAGAGAGCGTCCTGACGTAGAGAGGGACCTGACGTAGAGAGTGCCCTGATGTTACAGAGTGTCCTGACGTTAGAGTGTCCTGACCTAGAGAGTGCCCTGATGTTACAGAGTGTCCTGACGTTAGAGTGTCCTGACGTTAGAGTGTCCTGACGTTAGAGTGTCCTGACCTAGAGAGTGCCCTGACGTTACAGTGTCCTGACGTTACAGTGTCCTGACGTTAGAGAGTGCCCTGACGTTAGAGAGTGCCCTGACGTTAGAGAGTGCCCTGACGTTAGAGAGTGTCCTGACGTTAGAGAGTGTCCTGACGTTAGAGAGTGTCCTGACGTTAGAGAGTGTTCTGACGTTAGAGTGTCCTGACGTTAGAGAGCGCCGTGACGTTAGAGAGTGTCCTGACGTTACAGAGTGCCCTGACGTTACAGAGCGTCCTGACATAGAGAGTGCCCTGACGTTAGAGAGTGCCCTGACGTTAGAGAGTGTCCTGACGTTAGAGAGTGTCCTGACGTTAGAGTGTCCTGACGTTAGAGTGCCCTGACGTTAGAGTGCCCTGACCTAGAGAGTGCCCTGACGTTACAGAGTGCCCTGACGTTACAGAGTGCCCTGACGTTACAGAGTGTCCTGACGTTACAGAGTGTCCTTTTTTTTTTTTTTTTTTCTGCAGACTTCCTCACTTTTATTAATATTCAGTAGATGTTCTTTGCTACTCCCTGAACTGGTGATGAAAGTCCATGGGTATTGTAATTTTAAAAAAAATACACTTCAGCTAAAGAAATACAAATGAAACCTTCTGTCAATCTCAAATGTTAACTGTTTCCCTCTCCTGTTGAGGTCCAGCACTTTCTATTTGATTTCAGTATCTGTAGGTTTTGATTATCTTCATTTCCTCCGCAGTACGTTTCCGCGTCTCTCTCCGCGCATGCCCACGGGGAGCGCAGAGCGAGAAGCTCCGCGAGCAGCAGAGCGAGGTCCCACCGCGGCCGCGAGCCCATGGTCGATCCTCGCGCTGATCTAACCGTCTCCCACAGAAGAGGGCGGAGCGACCTGTCAGAGCGAAAAGTTTCTCCTCCTGAGCCTGTACGCGAAGACTGACTCCTGACGTTAGAGAGTGCCCTGACGTTAGAGAGTGTCCTGACCTAGAGAGTGCCCTGACCTAGAGAGTGCCCTGACCTAGAGAGTGTCCTGACGTTACAGAGTGTCCTGACGTTACAGAGTGTCCTGACGTAGAGAGCGTCCTGACGTAGAGAGCGCCCTGACGTTACAGAGTGTCCTGACGTTACAGAGTGTCCTGACGTTAGAGATTGTCCTGACGTTAGAGAGTGTCCTGACGTTAGAGAGTGTCCTGACGTTAGAGAGCGCCCTGACGTAGAGAGCGCCGTGACGTTAGAGAGTGTCCTGACGTTACAGAGTGCCCTGACGTTACAGAGCGTCCTGACATAGAGAGTGCCCTGACGTTAGAGAGTGCCCTGACGTTAGAGAGTGTCCTGACGTTAGAGTGCCCTGACCTAGAGAGTGCCCTGACCTAGAGAGTGCCCTGACCTAGAGAGTGCCCTGACGTTACAGAGTGCCCTGACGTTACAGAGTGTCCTGACGTAGAGCGCGTCCTGACGTAGAGAGCGCCCTGACGTAGAGAGCGCCCTGACGTTAGAGATTGTCCTGACGTTAGAGATTGTCCTGACGTTAGAGTGCCCTGACGTTAGAGAGTGTCCTGACGTTAGAGAGTGCCCTGACGTTAGAGAGTGTCCTGACCTAGAGAGTGTCCTGACCTAGAGAGTGCCCTGACCTAGAGAGTGCCCTGACCTAGAGAGTGTCCTGACGTTACAGAGCGTCCTGACGTAGAGAGCGTCCTGACGTAGAGAGTGCCCTGACGTCAGAGAGCGCCCTGACGTCAGAGAGCGCCCTGACGTCAGAGAGCGTCCTGACGTCAGAGAGCGTCCTGACGTAGAGAGGGACCTGATGTAGAGAGCGCCCTGATGTAGAGAGCGCCCTGACCTAGAGAGTGCCCTGATGTTACAGAGTGTCCTGACGTTAGAGTGTCCTGACCTAGAGAGTGCCCTGATGTTACAGAGTGTCCTGACGTTAGAGTGTCCTGACCTAGAGAGTGCCCTGACGTTACAGTGTCCTGACGTGACAGTGTCCTGACATTAGAGAGTGCCCTGACGTTAGAGAGTGCCCTGACGTTAGAGAGTGTCCTGACGTTAGAGAGTGCCCTGACGTAGAGAGTGCCCTGACGTAGAGAGTGCCCTGACGTAGAGAGCGCCCTGACGTTAGAGAGTGCCCTGACGTTAGCGAGTGCCCTGACGTTAGAGAGTGCCCTGACGTTAGAGAGTGCCCTGACGTTAGAGAGTGCCCTGACGTTAGAGAGCGCCCTGACGTTACAGAGCGCCCTGACGTTACAGAGCGCCCTGACGTTAGAGAGCGTCCTGACGTAGAGAGTGCCCTGACGTTACAGAGTGCCCTGACGTTACAGAGTGCCCTGACGTTACAGAGCGCCCTGACGTTAGAGAGCGTCCTGACGTAGAGAGTGTCCTGACGTTAGAGAGTGCCCTGACCTAGAGAGTGCCCTGACGTTACAGAGTGTCCTGACGTTAGAGTCTCCTGACCTAGAGAGTGCCCTGACGTTACAGTGTCCTGACGTCAGAGAGTGCCCTGACGTCAGAGAGTGCCCTGACGTCAGAGAGCGTCCTGACGTAAAGAGGGACCTGACGTAGAGAGTGCCCTGATGTTACAGAGTGTCCTGACGTTAGAGTGTCCTGACCTAGAGAGTGCCCTGATGTTACAGAGTGTCCTGACGTTAGAGTGTCCTGACGTTAGAGTGTCCTGACCTAGAGAGTGCCCTGACGTTAGAGAGTGCCCTGACGTTAGAGAGTGCCCTGACGTTAGAGAGTGCCCTGACGTTAGAGAGTGTCCTGACGTTAGAGAGTGTCCTGACGTTAGAGAGTGTTCTGACGTTAGAGTGTCCTGACGTTAGAGAGCGCCGTGACGTTAGAGAGTGTCCTGACGTTACAGAGTGCCCTGACGTTACAGAGCGTCCTGACATAGAGAGTGCCCTGACGTTACAGTGTCCTGACGTTACAGTGTCCTGACGTTAGAGAGTGCCCTGACGTTAGAGAGTGCCCTGACGTTAGAGAGTGCCCTGACGTTAGAGAGTGTCCTGACGTTAGAGAGTGTCCTGACGTTAGAGAGTGTCCTGACGTTAGAGAGTGTCCTGACGTTAGAGAGTGTTCTGACGTTAGAGTGTCCTGACGTTAGAGAGCGCCGTGACGTTAGAGAGTGTCCTGACGTTACAGAGTGCCCTGACGTTACAGAGCGTCCTGACATAGAGAGTGCCCTGACGTTAGAGAGTGCCCTGACGTTAGAGAGTGTCCTGACGTTAGAGAGTGTCCTGACGTTAGAGTGTCCTGACGTTAGAGTGTCCTGACGTTAGAGTGCCCTGACCTAGAGAGTGCCCTGACCTAGAGAGTGCCCTGACGTTACAGAGTGCCCTGACGTTACAGAGTGCCCTGACGTTACAGAGTGTCCTGACGTTACAGAGTGTCCTTTTTTTTTTTTTTTTTTCTGCAGACTTCCTCACTTTTATTAATATTCAGTAGATGTTCTTTGCTACTCCCTGAACTGGTGATGAAAGTCCATGGGTATTGTAATTTTAAAAAAAATACACTTCAGCTAAAGAAATACAAATGAAACCTTCTGTCAATCTCAAATGTTAACTGTTTCCCTCTCCTGTTGAGGTCCAGCACTTTCTATTTGATTTCAGTATCTGTAGGTTTTGATTATCTTCATTTCCTCCGCAGTACGTTTCCGCGTCTCTCTCCGCGCATGCCCACGGGGAGCACAGAGCGAGAAGCTCCGCGAGCAGCAGAGCGAGGTCCCACCGCGGCCGCGAGCCCATGGTCGATCCTCGCGCTGATCTAACCGTCTCCCACAGAAGAGGGCGGAGCGACCTGTCAGAGCGAAAAGTTTCTCCTCCTGAGCCTGTACGCGAAGACTGACTCCTGACGTTAGAGAGTGCCCTGACGTTAGAGAGTGTCCTGACCTAGAGAGTGCCCTGACCTAGAGAGTGCCCTGACCTAGAGAGTGTCCTGACGTTACAGAGTGTCCTGACGTTACAGAGTGTCCTGACGTTACAGAGTGTCCTGACGTTACAGAGTGTCCTGACGTAGAGAGCGTCCTGACGTAGAGAGCGCCCTGACGTTACAGAGTGTCCTGACGTTACAGAGTGTCCTGACGTTACAGAGTGTCCTGACGTTACAGAGTGTCCTGACGTTAGAGAGTGTCCTGACGTTAGAGAGTGTCCTGACGTTAGAGAGCGCCCTGACGTAGAGAGCGCCGTGACGTTAGAGAGTGTCCTGACGTTACAGAGTGCCCTGACGTTACAGAGCGTCCTGACATAGAGAGTGCCCTGACGTTAGAGAGTGCCCTGACGTTAGAGAGTGTCCTGACGTTAGAGTGCCCTGACCTAGAGAGTGCCCTGACCTAGAGAGTGCCCTGACCTAGAGAGTGCCCTGACGTTACAGAGTGCCCTGACGTTACAGAGTGTCCTGACGTAGAGCGCGTCCTGACGTAGAGAGCGCCCTGACGTAGAGAGCGCCCTGACGTTAGAGATTGTCCTGACGTTAGAGATTGTCCTGACGTTAGAGTGCCCTGACGTTAGAGAGTGTCCTGACGTTAGAGAGTGCCCTGACGTTAGAGAGTGTCCTGACCTAGAGAGTGTCCTGACCTAGAGAGTGCCCTGACCTAGAGAGTGCCCTGACCTAGAGAGTGTCCTGACGTTACAGAGCGTCCTGACGTAGAGAGCGTCCTGACGTTACAGAGCGCCCTGACGTTACAGAGCGCCCTGACGTTACAGAGCGTCCTGACGTTACAGAGTGTCCTGACGTTACAGAGTGTCCTGACGTTACAGAGTGTCCTGACGTTAGAGAGTGTCCTGACATTAGAGAGCGTCCTGACGTAGAGAGGGACCTGACGTAGAGAGCGCCCTGATGTAGAGAGCGCCCTGACCTAGAGAGTGCCCTGATGTTACAGAGTGTCCTGACGTTAGAGTGTCCTGACCTAGAGAGTGCCCTGATGTTACAGAGTGTCCTGACGTTAGAGTGTCCTGACCTAGAGAGTGTCCTGACCTTACAGTGTCCTGACATTAGAGAGTGTCCTGACGTTAGAGAGTGTCCTGACGTTAGAGAGTGCCCTGACGTTAGAGAGTGCCCTGACGTTAGAGAGTGTCCTGACGTTACAGAGTGTCCTGACGTTAGAGTGTCCTGACCTAGAGAGTGCCCTGATGTTACAGAGTGTCCTGACGTTACAGTGTCCTGACGTTACAGTGTCCTGACGTTAGAGAGTGTCCTGACGTTAGAGAGTGTCCTGACGTTAGAGTGCCCTGACGTTAGAGTGCCCTGACGTTAGAGTGCCCTGACGTTAGAGTGCCCTGACGTTAGAGAGTGCCCTGACCTAGAGAGTGCCCTGACCTAGAGAGTGTCCTGACGTTAGAGTGTCCTGACGTTACAGAGCGTCCTGACCTAGAGAGTGCCCTGACGTTAGAGTGTCCTGACCTAGAGAGTGCCCTGACGTTAGAGAGTGCCCTGACGTTAGAGAGTGTCCTGACGTTAGAGAGTGCCCTGACGTAGAGAGTGTCCTGACGTTAGAGTGTCCTGACCTAGAGAGTGCCCTGACGTTAGAGAGTGTCCTGACGTTAGAGAGTGCCCTAACGTAGAGAGCGCCCTGACGTTAGAGAGCGCCCTGACGTTAGAGAGTGCCCTGACGTTAGAGAGTGCCCTGACGTTAGAGAGTGCCCTGACGTTAGAGAGTGCCCTGACGTAGAGAGTGTCCTGACGTTAGAGTGTCCTGACCTAGAGAGTGCCCTGACGTTAGAGAGTGTCCTGACGTTAGAGAGTGCCCTGACGTAGAGAGCGCCCTGACGTTAGAGAGCGCCCTGACGTTAGAGAGCGCCCTGACGTTAGAGAGTGCCCTGACGTTAGAGAGTGCCCTGACGTTAGAGAGTGTCCTGACGTTAGAGAGTGCCCTGACGTTACAGAGTGTCCTGACCTAGGGAGTGCCCTGACGTTAGAGAGTGTCCTGACGTTAGAGTGTCCTGACGTTAGAGTGTCCTGACGTTAGAGAGTGTCCTGACGTTAGAGAGCGTCCTGACGTTAGAGAGCGTCCTGACGTTAGAGAGCGTCCTGACGTTAGAGAGTGTCCTGACGTTAGAGAGCCCTGACGTTAGAGTGCCCTGACGTTAGAGTGCCCTGACGTTAGAGTGCCCTGACGTTAGAGTGCCCTGACGTTAGAGTGCCCTGACGTTAGAGTGCCCTGACGTTAGAGTGCCCTGACGTAGAGAGTGCCCTGACGTAGAGAGTGCCCTGACGTTAGAGAGTGCCCTGACGTTAGAGAGCGCCCTGACGTTACAGAGCGCCCTGACGTTACAGAGCGCCCTGACGTTAGAGAGCGTCCTGACGTAGAGAGTGTCCTGACGTTAGAGAGTGCCCTGACCTAGAGAGTGCCCTGACGTTACAGAGTGTCCTGACGTTAGAGTGTCCTGACCTAGAGAGTGCCCTGACGTTACAGTGTCCTGACGTTACAGTGTCCTGACGTCAGAGAGCGCCCTGACGTCAGAGAGCGCCCTGACGTCAGAGAGCGCCCTGACGTCAGAGAGCGTCCTGACGTCAGAGAGCGTCCTGACGTAGAGAGGGACCTGACGTAGAGAGCGCCCTGACGTAGAGAGCGCCCTGACCTAGAGAGTGCCCTGATGTTACAGAGTGTCCTGACGTTAGAGTGTCCTGACCTAGAGAGTGCCCTGATGTTACAGAGTGTCCTGACGTTAGAGTGTCCTGACCTAGAGAGTGCCCTGACGTTACAGTGTCCTGACGTGACAGTGTCCTGACATTAGAGAGTGCCCTGACGTTAGAGAGTGCCCTGACGTTAGAGAGTGTCCTGACGATAGAGAGTGCCCTGACGTTAGAGAGTGCCCTGACGTAGAGAGTGCCCTGACGTAGAGAGTGCCCTGACGTAGAGAGTGCCCTGACGTAGAGAGCGCCCTGACGTAGAGAGCGCCCTGACGTTAGAGAGTGCCCTGACGTTAGAGAGTGCCCTGACGTTAGAGAGTGTCCTGACGTTAGAGAGTGCCCTCACGTTACAGAGTGTCCTGACCTAGGGAGTGCCCTGACGTTAGAGAGTGCCCTGACGTTAGAGTGTCCTGACGTTAGAGAGCGTCCTGACGTCAGAGAGCGTCCTGACGTAGAGAGTGCCCTGATGTTACAGAGTGTCCTGACGTTAGAGTGTCCTGACCTAGAGAGTGCCCTGATGTTACAGAGTGTCCTGACGTTAGAGTGTCCTGACCTAGAGAGTGCCCTGACGTTAGTGTCCTGACGTTAGAGTGTCCTGACCTAGAGAGTGCCCTGACGTTACAGAGTGTCCTGACGTTAGAGTGTCCTGATGTAGAGAGTGCCCTGACGTAGAGAGTGTCCTGACGTTAGAGTGTCCTGACGTTACAGAGCGTCCTGACCTAGAGAGTGCCCTGACGTTAGAGTGTCCTGACCTAGAGAGTGCCCTGACGTTAGAGAGTGCCCTGACGTTAGAGAGTGGCCTGACGTTAGAGAGTGCCCTGACGTAGAGAGTGTCCTGACGTTAGAGTGTCCTGACCTAGAGAGTGCCCTGACGTTAGAGAGTGTCCTGACGTTAGAGAGTGCCCTGACGTTAGAGAGTGCCCTAACGTTAGAGAGTGCCCTGACGTTAGAGAGTGTCCTGACGTTAGAGAGTGCCCTGACGTTACAGAGTGTCCTGACCTAGGGAGTGCCCTGACGTTAGAGAGTGTCCTGACGTTAGAGTGTCCTGACGTTAGAGTGTCCTGACGTTAGAGAGTGTCCTGACGTTAGAGAGCGTCCTGACGTTAGAGAGCGTCCTGACGTTAGAGTGTCCTGACCTAGAGAGTGCCCTGACGTTAGAGAGTGTCCTGACGTTAGAGAGTGCCCTGACGTAGAGAGCGCCCTGACGTTAGAGAGTGCCCTGACGTTAGAGAGTGCCCTGACGTTAGAGAGTGCCCTGACGTTAGAGAGTGTCCTGACGTTAGAGAGTGCCCTGACGTTAGAGATTGTCCTGACGTTAGAGATTGTCCTGACGTTAGGGATTGTCCTGACGTTAGAGAGTGCCCTGACGTTAGAGAGTGCCCTGACGTTAGAGAGTGCCCTGACGTTAGAGAGTGCCCTGACCTAGAGAGCGCCCTGACCTAGAGAGCGCCCTGACCTAGAGAGCGCCCTGACCTAGAGAGCGTCCTGACGTAGAGAGCGTCCTGACGTTACAGAGTGTCCTGACGTTACAGAGTGTCCTGACGTTAGAGAGCGCCCTGACGTAGAGAGTGCCCTGACGTTAGAGAGTGCCCTGACGTTAGAGAGTGTCCTGACGTTAGAGAGTGTCCTGACGTTAGAGAGTGCCCTGACGTTACAGAGTGTCCTGACCTAGGGAGTGCCCTGACGTTAGAGAGTGCCCTGACGTAGAGAGTGCCCTGACGTTAGAGAGTGCCCTGACGTTAGAGAGTGCCCTGACGTTACAGAGTGCCCTGACGTTACAGAGTGCCCTGACGTTACAGAGCGCCCTGACGTTACAGAGCGCCCTGACGTTAGAGAGCGTCCTGACGTAGAGAGTGTCCTGACGTTAGAGAGTGCCCTGACCTAGAGAGTGCCCTGACGTTACAGAGTGTCCTGACGTTAGAGTGTCCTGACCTAGAGAGTGCCCTGACGTTACAGTGTCCTGACGTTACAGTGTCCTGACGTCAGAGAGTGCCCTGACGTCAGAGAGCGTCCTGACGTAGAGAGGGACCTGACGTAGAGAGTGCCCTGATGTTACAGAGTGTCCTGACGTTAGAGTGTCCTGACCTAGAGAGTGCCCTGATGTTACAGAGTGTCCTGACGTTAGAGTGTCCTGACGTTAGAGTGTCCTGACCTAGAGAGTGCCCTGACGTTACAGTGTCCTGACGTTACAGTGTCCTGACGTTACAGTGTCCTGACGTTAGAGAGTGCCCTGACGTTAGAGAGTGCCCTGACGTTAGAGAGTGCCCTGACGTTAGAGAGTGTCCTGACGTTAGAGAGTGTTCTGACGTTAGAGTGTCCTGACGTTAGAGAGCGCCGTGACGTTAGAGAGTGTCCTGACGTTACAGAGTGCCCTGACGTTACAGAGCGTCCTGACATAGAGAGTGCCCTGACGTTAGAGAGTGCCCTGACGTTAGAGAGTGCCCTGACGTTAGAGAGTGCCCTGACGTTAGAGAGTGCCCTGACGTTAGAGAGTGCCCTGACGTTAGAGAGTGTCCTGACGTTAGAGTGTCCTGACGTTAGAGTGCCCTGACCTAGAGAGTGCCCTGACCTAGAGAGTGTCCTGACGTTACAGAGTGCCCTGACGTTACAGAGTGCCCTGACGTTACAGAGTGCCCTGACGTTACAGAGCGCCCTGACGTTAGAGAGCGTCCTGACGTAGAGAGTGCCCTGATGTTACAGAATGTCCTGACGTTAGAGTGTCCTGACGTTAGAGAGCGTCCTGACGTTAGAGAGCGTCCTGACGTTAGAGAGCCCTGACGTTAGAGTGCCCTGACGTTAGAGTGCCCTGACGTTAGAGTGTCCTGACGTTAGAGTGCCCTGACGTAGAGAGTGCCCTGACGTAGAGAGTGCCCTGACGTTAGAGTGCCCTGACGTTAGAGAGTGCCCTGACGTTAGAGAGTGCCCTGACGTTAGAGAGTGCCCTGACGTTACAGAGCGCCCTGACGTTACAGAGCGCCCTGACGTTAGAGAGCGTCCTGACGTAGAGAGTGTCCTGACGTTAGAGAGTGCCCTGACCTAGAGAGTGCCCTGACGTTACAGAGTGTCCTGACGTTAGAGTGTCCTGACCTAGAGAGTGCCCTGACGTTACAGTGTCCTGACGTTACAGTGTCCTGACGTCAGAGAGTGCCCTGACGTCAGAGAGCGCCCTGACGTCAGAGAGCGCCCTGACGTCAGAGAGCGCCCTGACGTCAGAGAGCGTCCTGACGTCAGAGAGCGTCCTGACGTAGAGAGGGACCTGACGTAGAGAGCGCCCTGACCTAGAGAGTGCCCTGATGTTACAGAGTGTCCTGACGTTAGAGTGTCCTGACCTAGAGAGTGCCCTGATGTTACAGAGTGTCCTGACGTTAGAGTGTCCTGACCTAGAGAGTGTCCTGACCTTACAGTGTCCTGACATTAGAGAGTGTCCTGACGTTAGAGAGTGCCCTGACGTTAGAGAGTGCCCTGACGTTAGAGAGTGTCCTGACGTTACAGAGTGTCCTGACGTTAGAGTGTCCTGACCTAGAGAGTGCCCTGATGTTACAGAGTGTCCTGACGTTACAGTGTCCTGACGTTAGAGAGTGTCCTGACCTTACAGTGTCCTGACATTAGAGAGTGTCCTGACGTTAGAGAGTGCCCTGACGTTAGAGAGTGCCCTGACGTTAGAGAGTGCCCTGACGTTAGAGAGTGTCCTGACGTTACAGAGTGTCCTGACGTTAGAGTGTCCTGACCTAGAGAGTGCCCTGATGTTACAGAGTGTCCTGACGTTACAGTGTCCTGACGTTAGAGAGTGTCCTGACGTTAGAGAGTGTCCTGACGTTAGAGTGCCCTGACGTTAGAGTGCCCTGCCGTTAGAGTGCCCTGACGTTAGAGAGTGCCCTGACCTAGAGAGTGCCCTGACCTAGAGAGTGTCCTGACGTTAGAGTGTCCTGACGTTACAGAGCGTCCTGACCTAGAGAGTGCCCTGACGTTAGAGTGTCCTGACCTAGAGAGTGTCCTGACCTAGAGAGTGCCCTGACGTTAGAGAGTGCCCTGACGTTAGAGAGTGTCCTGACGTTAGAGAGTGCCCTGACGTAGAGAGTGTCCTGACGTTAGAGTGTCCTGACCTAGAGAGTGCCCTGACGTTAGAGAGTGTCCTGACGTTAGAGAGTGCCCTGACGTAGAGAGCGCCCTGACGTTAGAGAGCGCCCTGACGTTAGAGAGTGCCCTGACGTTAGAGAGTGCCCTGACGTTAGAGAGTGCCCTGACGTTAGAGAGTGTCCTGACGTTAGAGAGTGCCCTGACGTTACAGAGTGTCCTGACCTAGGGAGTGCCCTGACGTTAGAGAGTGTCCTGACGTTAGAGTGTCCTGACGTTAGAGTGTCCTGACGTTAGAGAGCGTCCTGACGTTAGAGAGCGTCCTGACGTTAGAGAGCCCTGACGTTAGAGAGCCCTGACGTTAGAGTGCCCTGACGTTAGAGTGCCCTGACGTTAGAGTGCCCTGACGTTAGAGTGCCCTGACGTTAGAGTGCCCTGACGTTAGAGTGCCCTGACGTTAGAGTGTCCTGACGTTAGAGTGTCCTGACGTTAGAGTGCCCTGACGTAGAGAGTGCCCTGACGTAGAGAGTGCCCTGACGTTAGAGAGTGCCCTGACGTTAGAGAGTGCCCTGACGTTACAGAGCGCCCTGACGTTACAGAGCGCCCTGACGTTAGAGAGCGTCCTGACGTAGAGAGTGTCCTGACGTTAGAGAGTGCCCTGACCTAGAGAGTGCCCTGACGTTACAGAGTGTCCTGACGTTAGAGTGTCCTGACCTAGAGAGTGCCCTGACGTTACAGTGTCCTGACGTTACAGTGTCCTGACGTCAGAGAGTGCCCTGACGTCAGAGAGCGCCCTGACGTCAGAGAGCGCCCTGACGTCAGAGAGCGCCCTGACGTCAGAGAGCGTCCTGACGTCAGAGAGCGTCCTGACGTAGAGAGGGACCTGATGTAGAGAGCGCCCTGATGTAGAGAGCGCCCTGACCTAGAGAGTGCCCTGATGTTACAGAGTGTCCTGACGTTAGAGTGTCCTGACCTAGAGAGTGCCCTGATGTTACAGAGTGTCCTGACGTTAGAGTGTCCTGACCTAGAGAGTGCCCTGACGTTACAGTGTCCTGACGTGACAGTGTCCTGACATTAGAGAGTGCCCTGACGTTAGAGAGTGCCCTGACGTTAGAGAGTGTCCTGACGTTAGAGAGTGCCCTGACGTAGAGAGCGCCCTGACGTAGAGAGCGCCCTGACGTAGAGAGCGCCCTGACGTTAGAGAGTGCCCTGACGTTAGAGAGTGCCCTGACGTTAGAGAGTGCCCTGACGTTAGAGAGTGTCCTGACGTTAGAGAGTGCCCTGACGTTACAGAGTGTCCTGACCTAGGGAGTGCCCTGACGTTAGAGAGTGCCCTGACGTTAGAGTGTCCTGACGTTAGAGAGCGTCCTGACGTCAGAGAGCGTCCTGACGTAGAGAGCGTCCTGACGTAGAGAGCGCCCTGACGTAGAGAGCGCCCTGACCTAGAGAGTGCCCTGATGTTACAGAGTGTCCTGACGTTAGAGTGTCCTGACCTAGAGAGTGCCCTGATGTTAGAGTGTCCTGACCTAGAGAGTGCCCTGACGTTAGAGTGTCCTGACGTTAGAGTGTCCTGACCTAGAGAGTGCCCTGACGTTACAGAGTGTCCTGACGTTAGAGTGTCCTGACGTAGAGAGTGCCCTGACGTAGAGAGTGTCCTGACGTTAGAGTGTCCTGACGTTACAGAGCGTCCTGACCTAGAGAGTGCCCTGACGTTAGAGTGTCCTGACCTAGAGAGTGCCCTGACGTTAGAGAGTGCCCTGACGTTAGAGAGTGCCCTGACGTTAGAGAGTGTCCTGACGTTAGAGAGTGCCCTGACGTAGAGAGTGTCCTGACGTTAGAGTGTCCTGACCTAGAGAGTGCCCTGACGTTAGAGAGTGTCCTGACGTTAGAGAGTGCCCTGACGTAGAGAGCGCCCTGACGTTAGAGAGTGCCCTGACGTTAGAGAGTGCCCTGACGTTAGAGAGTGTCCTGACGTTAGAGAGTGCCCTGACGTTACAGAGTGTCCTGACCTAGGGAGTGCCCTGACGTTAGAGAGTGTCCTGACGTTAGAGTGTCCTGACGTTAGAGTGTCCTGACGTTAGAGTGTCCTGACGTTAGAGAGTGTCCTGACGTTAGAGAGCGTCCTGACGTTAGAGTGTCCTGACCTAGAGAGTGCCCTGACGTTAGAGAGTGTCCTGACGTTAGAGAGTGCCCTGACGTAGAGAGCGCCCTGACGTTAGAGAGCGCCCTGACGTTAGAGAGTGCCCTGACGTTAGAGAGTGCCCTGACGTTAGAGAGTGCCCTGACGTTAGAGAGTGTCCTGACGTTAGAGAGTGCCCTGACGTTAGAGATTGTCCTGACGTTAGAGATTGTCCTGACGTTAGGGATTGTCCTGACGTTAGAGTGCCCTGACGTTAGAGAGTGCCCTGACGTTAGAGAGTGCCCTGACCTAGAGAGCGCCCTGACCTAGAGAGCGCCCTGACCTAGAGAGCGTCCTGACGTAGAGAGCGTCCTGACGTAGAGAGCGTCCTGACGTTACAGAGTGTCCTGACGTTACAGAGTGTCCTGACGTTAGAGAGCGCCCTGACGTAGAGAGCGCCCTGACGTAGAGAGTGCCCTGACGTTAGAGAGTGCCCTGACATTAGAGAGTGTCCTGACGTTAGAGAGTGCCCTGACGTTACAGAGTGTCCTGACCTAGGGAGTGCCCTGACGTTAGAGAGTGCCCTGACGTAGAGAGTGCCCTGACGTAGAGAGTGCCCTGACGTAGAGAGTGCCCTGACGTTAGAGCGCCCTGACGTTAGAGAGTGCCCTGACGTTAGAGAGTGCCCTGACGTTACAGAGCGCCCTGACGTTACAGAGCGCCCTGACGTTACAGAGCGCCCTGACGTTAGAGAGCGTCCTGACGTAGAGAGTGCCCTGACGTTACAGAGTGCCCTGACGTTACAGAGTGCCCTGACGTTACAGAGCGCCCTGACGTTAGAGAGCGTCCTGACGTAGAGAGTGTCCTGACGTTAGAGAGTGCCCTGACCTAGAGAGTGCCCTGACGTTACAGAGTGTCCTGACCTAGAGAGTGCCCTGACGTTACAGTGTCCTGACGTCAGAGAGTGCCCTGACGTCAGAGAGCGTCCTGACGTGAGAGGGACCTGACGTAGAGAGTGCCCTGATGTTACAGAGTGTCCTGACGTTAGAGTGTCCTGACCTAGAGAGTGCCCTGATGTTACAGAGTGTCCTGACGTTAGAGTGTCCTGACGTTAGAGTGTCCTGACCTAGAGAGTGCCCTGACGTTACAGTGTCCTGACGTTACAGTGTCCTGACGTTAGAGAGTGCCCTGACGTTAGAGAGTGTCCTGACGTTAGAGAGTGTCCTGACGTTAGAGAGTGTCCTGACGTTAGAGAGTGTTCTGACGTTAGAGTGTCCTGACGTTAGAGAGCGCCGTGACGTTAGAGAGTGTCCTGACGTTACAGAGTGCCCTGACGTTACAGAGCGTCCTGACATAGAGAGTGCCCTGACATTAGAGAGTGCCCTGACGTTAGAGAGTGTCCTGACGTTAGAGAGTGTCCTGACGTTAGAGTGTCCTGACGTTAGAGTGCCCTGACCTAGAGAGTGCCCTGACCTAGAGAGTGCCCTGACGTTACAGAGTGCCCTGACGTTACAGAGTGTCCTGACGTTACAGAGTGTCCTTTTTTTTTTTTTTTTTTTTCTGCAGACTTCCTCACTTTTATTAATATTCAGTAGATGTTCTTTGCTACTCCCTGAACTGGTGATGAAAGTCCATGGGTATTGTAATTTTAAAAAAAATACACTTCAGCTAAAGAAATACAAATGAAACCTTCTGTCAATCTCAAATGTTAACTGTTTCCCTCTCCTGTTGAGGTCCAGCACTTTCTATTTGATTTCAGTATCTGTAGGTTTTGATTATCTTCATTTCCTCCGCAGTACGTTTCCGCGTCTCTCTCCGCGCATGCCCACGGGGAGCACAGAGCGAGAAGCTCCGCGAGCAGCAGAGCGAGGTCCCACCGCGGCCGCGAGCCCATGGTCGATCCTCGCGCTGATCTAACCGTCTCCCACAGAAGAGGGCGGAGCGACCTGTCAGAGCGAAAAGTTTCTCCTCCTGAGCCTGTACGCGAAGACTGACTCCTGACGTTAGAGAGTGCCCTGACGTTAGAGAGCGTCCTGACCTAGAGAGTGCCCTGACCTAGAGAGTGTCCTGACGTTACAGAGTGTCCTGACGTTACAGAGTGTCCTGACGTTACAGAGTGTCCTGACGTAGAGAGCGTCCTGACGTAGAGAGCGCCCTGACGTTACAGAGTGTCCTGACGTTACAGAGTGTCCTGACGTTAGAGATTGTCCTGACGTTAGAGATTGTCCTGACGTTAGAGATTGTCCTGACGTTAGAGAGTGTCCTGACGTTAGAGAGTGTCCTGACGTTAGAGAGTGTCCTGACGTTAGAGAGCGCCCTGACGTAGAGAGCGCCCTGACGTTAGAGAGTGTCCTGACGTTACAGAGTGCCCTGACGTTACAGAGCGTCCTGACATAGAGAGTGCCCTGACGTTAGAGAGTGCCCTGACGTTAGAGAGTGTCCTGACGTTAGAGTGCCCTGACCTAGAGAGTGCCCTGACCTAGAGAGTGCCCTGACCTAGAGAGTGCCCTGACCTAGAGAGTGCCCTGACCTAGAGAGTGCCCTGACGTTACAGAGTGTCCTGACGTAGAGCGCGTCCTGACGTAGAGAGCGCCCTGACGTAGAGAGCGCCCTGACGTTAGAGATTGTCCTGACGTTAGAGATTGTCCTGACGTTAGAGTGCCCTGACGTTAGAGAGTGTCCTGACGTTAGAGAGTGCCCTGACGTTAGAGAGTGTCCTGACCTAGAGAGTGTCCTGACCTAGAGAGTGCCCTGACCTAGAGAGTGCCCTGACCTAGAGAGTGCCCTGACCTAGAGAGTGCCCTGACCTAGAGAGTGCCCTGACCTAGAGAGTGTCCTGACGTTACAGAGCGTCCTGACGTAGAGAGCGTCCTGACGTAGAGAGCGCCCTGACGTTACAGAGCGCCCTGACGTTACAGAGCGTCCTGACGTTACAGAGTGTCCTGACGTTACAGAGTGTCCTGACGTTAGAGAGTGTCCTGACGTTAGAGAGTGTCCTGACGTTAGAGAGCGCCCTGACGTAGAGAGCGCCCTGACGTAGAGAGCGCCGTGACGTTAGAGAGTGTCCTGACGTTACAGAGTGCCCTGACGTTACAGAGCGTCCTGACGTAGAGAGTGCCCTGACGTTAGAGAGTGCCCTGACGTTAGAGAGTGTCCTGACGTTAGAGAGTGTCCTGACGTTAGAGAGTGTCCTGACGTTAGAGTGCCCTGACCTGGAGAGTGCCCTGACCTAGAGAGTGCCCTGACCTAGAGAGTGCCCTGACCTAGAGAGTGCCCTGACCTAGAGAGTGTCCTGACGTTACAGAGTGTCCTGACGTAGAGCGCGTCCTGACGTAGAGAGCGCCCTGACGTAGAGAGCACCCTGACGTTAGAGATTATCCTGACGTTAGAGATTGTCCTGACGTTAGAGTGCCCTGACGTTAGAGAGTGCCCTGACGTTAGAGAGTGCCCTGACGTTAGAGAGTGTCCTGACCTAGAGAGTGCCCTGACCTAGAGAGTGCCCTGACCTAGAGAGTGTCCTGACGTTACAGAGTGTCCTGACGTTACAGAGCGTCCTGACGTAGAGAGCGTCCTGACGTAGAGAGCGCCCTGACGTTACAGAGTGTCCTGACGTTACAGAGTGTCCTGACGTTAGAGATTGTCCTGACGTTAGAGTGCCCTGACGTTAGAGAGTGCCCTGACGTTAGAGTGCCCTGACGTTACAGAGTGTCCTGACGTTAGAGTGTCCTGACGTTAGAGTGCCCTGACGTTACAGAGTGTCCTGACGTTACAGAGTGCCCTGACGTTACAGAGTGCCCTGACGTTACAGAGTGCCCTGACGTTACAGAGTGCCCTGACGTTACAGAGTGTCCTGACGTTAGAGAGCGTCCTGACGTAGGGAGTGCCATGACGTTACAGAGTGCCCTGACGTTACAGAGTGTCCTGACGTAGAGAGCGCCCTGACGTAGAGAGCGCCCTGACGTAGAGAGCGCCCTGACCAAGAGAGCGCCCTGACCAAGAGAGCGCCCTGACGTTACAGAGTGTCCTGACGTTAGAGATTGTCCTGACGTTAGAGATTGTCCTGACGTTAGAGAGTGCCCTGACGTTAGAGAGTGTTCTGACGTAGAGTGCCCTGACGTTAGAGAGTGCCCTGACGTTAGAGTGTCCTGACGTTAGAGAGTGTCCTGACGTTAGAGTGCCCTGACGTTACAGAGTGCCCTGACGTTACAGAGTGCCCTGACGTAGAGAGTGCCCTAACGTAGAGAGTGCCCTGACGTTAGAGAGTGCCCTGACGTTAGAGAGTGTCCTGACGTTAGAGAGTGTCCTGACGTTAGAGTGCCCTGACCTAGAGAGTGCCCTGACCTAGAGAGTGTCCTGACGTTACAGAGCGTCCTGACGTAGAGAGCGTCCTGACGTAGAGAGCGCCCTGACGTTACAGAGTGTCCTGACGTTAGAGATTGTCCTGACGTTAGAGATTGTCCTGACGTTAGAGAGTGTCCTGACGTTAGAGAGTGCCCTGACGTTAGAGAGTGTCCTGACGTTAGAGTGTCCTGACGTTAGAGAGCGCCCTGACGTAGAGAGCGCCGTGACGTTAGAGAGTGTCCTGACGTTACAGAGTGCCCTGATGTTAGAGAGCGTCCTGACGTAGAGAGTGCCCTGACGTTAGAGAGTGCCCTGACGTTAGAGAGTGCCCTGACGTTAGAGAGTGTCCTGACGTTAGCGTGCCCTGACCTAGAGAGTGCCCTGACCTAGAGAGTGCCCTGACCTAGAGAGTGCCCTGACCTAGAGAGTGTCCTGACGTTACAGAGTGTCCTGACGTAGAGCGCGTCCTGACGTAGAGAGCGCCCTGACGTAGAGAGCGCCCTGACGTTAGAGATTATCCTGACGTTAGAGATTGTCCTGACGTTAGAGTGCCCTGACGTTAGAGAGTGCCCTGACGTTAGAGAGTGCCCTGACGTTAGAGAGTGTCCTGACCTAGAGAGTGCCCTGACCTAGAGAGTGCCCTGACCTAGAGAGTGCCCTGACCTAGAGAGTGCCCTGACCTAGAGAGTGTCCTGACGTTACAGAGTGTCCTGACGTAGAGAGCGTCCTGACGTAGAGAGCGTCCTGACGTAGAGAGCGTCCTGACGTAGAGAGCGCCCTGACGTAGAGAGCGCCCTGACGTTACAGAGTGTCCTGACGTTACAGAGTGTCCTGACGTTAGAGATTGTCCTGACGTTAGAGTGCCCTGACGTTAGAGAGTGCCCTGACGTTAGAGTGCCCTGACGTTACAGAGTGTCCTGACTTTAGAGTGTCCTGACGTTAGAGTGTCCTGACGTTAGAGTGCCCTGACGTTAGAGTGCCCTGACGTTACAGAGTGTCCTGACGTTAGAGAGCGTCCTGATGTAGAGAGTGCCTTGACGTTAGAGAGTGCCCTGACGTTAGAGAGTGTCCTGACGTAGAGTGCCCTGACGTTAGAGAGTGCCCTGACGTTAGAGAGTGTCCTGACGTAGAGTGCCCTGACGTTAGAGAGTGCCCTGACGTTAGAGAGTGCCCTGACGTTAGAGAGTGCCCTGACGTTAGAGTGTCCTGACGTTAGAGAGCGCCCTGACGTCAGAGAGCGCCCTGACGTAGAGAGCGCCCTGACGTAGAGAGCGCCCTGACGTCAGAGAGCGCCCTGACGGTAGAGAGCGCCCTGACGGTAGAGAGCGCCCTGACGGTAGAGAGCGCCCTGATGGTAGAGAGCGTCCTGACATTACAGAGCGTCCTGACATAGAGAGTGCCCTGACGTTACAGTGTCCTGACGTTACAGTGTCCTGACGTTAGAGAGTGCCCTGACGTTAGAGAGTGCCCTGACGTTAGAGAGTGTCCTGACGTTAGAGAGTGTCCTGACGTTAGAGAGTGTCCTGACGTTAGAGAGTGTCCTGACGTTAGAGAGTGTTCTGACGTTAGAGTGTCCTGACGTTAGAGAGCGCCGTGACGTTAGAGAGTGTCCTGACGTTACAGAGTGCCCTGACGTTACAGAGCGTCCTGACATAGAGAGTGCCCTGACGTTAGAGAGTGCCCTGACGTTAGAGAGTGTCCTGACGTTAGAGAGTGTCCTGACGTTAGAGTGTCCTGACGTTAGAGTGTCCTGACGTTAGAGTGCCCTGACCTAGAGAGTGCCCTGACCTAGAGAGTGCCCTGACGTTACAGAGTGCCCTGACGTTACAGAGTGCCCTGACGTTACAGAGTGTCCTGACGTTACAGAGTGTCCTTTTTTTTTTTTTTTTTTTCTGCAGACTTCCTCACTTTTATTAATATTCAGTAGATGTTCTTTGCTACTCCCTGAACTGGTGATGAAAGTCCATGGGTATTGTAATTTTAAAAAAAATACACTTCAGCTAAAGAAATACAAATGAAACCTTCTGTCAATCTCAAATGTTAACTGTTTCCCTCTCCTGTTGAGGTCCAGCACTTTCTATTTGATTTCAGTATCTGTAGGTTTTGATTATCTTCATTTCCTCCGCAGTACGTTTCCGCGTCTCTCTCCGCGCATGCCCACGGGGAGCACAGAGCGAGAAGCTCCGCGAGCAGCAGAGCGAGGTCCCACCGCGGCCGCGAGCCCATGGTCGATCCTCGCGCTGATCTAACCGTCTCCCACAGAAGAGGGCGGAGCGACCTGTCAGAGCGAAAAGTTTCTCCTCCTGAGCCTGTACGCGAAGACTGACTCCTGACGTTAGAGAGTGCCCTGACGTTAGAGAGCGTCCTGACCTAGAGAGTGCCCTGACCTAGAGAGTGTCCTGACGTTACAGAGTGTCCTGACGTTACAGAGTGTCCTGACGTTACAGAGTGTCCTGACGTAGAGAGCGTCCTGACGTAGAGAGCGCCCTGACGTTACAGAGTGTCCTGACGTTACAGAGTGTCCTGACGTTAGAGATTGTCCTGACGTTAGAGATTGTCCTGACGTTAGAGATTGTCCTGACGTTAGAGAGTGTCCTGACGTTAGAGAGTGTCCTGACGTTAGAGAGTGTCCTGACGTTAGAGAGCGCCCTGACGTAGAGAGCGCCCTGACGTTAGAGAGTGTCCTGACGTTACAGAGTGCCCTGACGTTACAGAGCGTCCTGACATAGAGAGTGCCCTGACGTTAGAGAGTGCCCTGACGTTAGAGAGTGTCCTGACGTTAGAGTGCCCTGACCTAGAGAGTGCCCTGACCTAGAGAGTGCCCTGACCTAGAGAGTGCCCTGACCTAGAGAGTGCCCTGACGTTACAGAGTGTCCTGACGTAGAGCGCGTCCTGACGTAGAGAGCGCCCTGACGTAGAGAGCGCCCTGACGTTAGAGATTGTCCTGACGTTAGAGATTGTCCTGACGTTAGAGTGCCCTGACGTTAGAGAGTGTCCTGACGTTAGAGAGTGCCCTGACGTTAGAGAGTGCCCTGACCTAGAGAGTGTCCTGACCTAGAGAGTGTCCTGACCTAGAGAGTGCCCTGACCTAGAGAGTGCCCTGACCTAGAGAGTGCCCTGACCTAGAGAGTGCCCTGACCTAGAGAGTGTCCTGACGTTACAGAGCGTCCTGACGTAGAGAGCGTCCTGACGTAGAGAGCGCCCTGACGTTACAGAGCGCCCTGACGTTACAGAGCGTCCTGACGTTACAGAGTGTCCTGACGTTACAGAGTGTCCTGACGTTAGAGAGTGTCCTGACGTTAGAGAGTGTCCTGACGTTAGAGAGCGCCCTGACGTAGAGAGCGCCCTGACGTAGAGAGCGCCGTGACGTTAGAGAGTGTCCTGACGTTACAGAGTGCCCTGACGTTACAGAGCGTCCTGACGTAGAGAGTGCCCTGACGTTAGAGAGTGCCCTGACGTTAGAGAGTGTCCTGACGTTAGAGAGTGTCCTGACGTTAGAGAGTGTCCTGACGTTAGAGAGTGTCCTGACGTTAGAGTGCCCTGACCTGGAGAGTGCCCTGACCTAGAGAGTGCCCTGACCTAGAGAGTGCCCTGACCTAGAGAGTGCCCTGACCTAGAGAGTGTCCTGACGTTACAGAGTGTCCTGACGTAGAGCGCGTCCTGACGTAGAGAGCGCCCTGACGTAGAGAGCACCCTGACGTTAGAGATTATCCTGACGTTAGAGATTGTCCTGACGTTAGAGTGCCCTGACGTTAGAGAGTGCCCTGACGTTAGAGAGTGCCCTGACGTTAGAGAGTGTCCTGACCTAGAGAGTGCCCTGACCTAGAGAGTGCCCTGACCTAGAGAGTGTCCTGACGTTACAGAGTGTCCTGACGTTACAGAGCGTCCTGACGTAGAGAGCGTCCTGACGTAGAGAGCGCCCTGACGTTACAGAGTGTCCTGACGTTACAGAGTGTCCTGACGTTAGAGATTGTCCTGACGTTAGAGTGCCCTGACGTTAGAGAGTGCCCTGACGTTAGAGTGCCCTGACGTTACAGAGTGTCCTGACGTTAGAGTGTCCTGACGTTAGAGTGCCCTGACGTTACAGAGTGTCCTGACGTTACAGAGTGCCCTGACGTTACAGAGTGCCCTGACGTTACAGAGTGCCCTGACGTTACAGAGTGCCCTGACGTTACAGAGTGTCCTGACGTTAGAGAGCGTCCTGACGTAGGGAGTGCCATGACGTTACAGAGTGCCCTGACGTTACAGAGTGTCCTGACGTAGAGAGCGCCCTGACGTAGAGAGCGCCCTGACGTAGAGAGCGCCCTGACCAAGAGAGCGCCCTGACCAAGAGAGCGCCCTGACGTTACAGAGTGTCCTGACGTTAGAGATTGTCCTGACGTTAGAGATTGTCCTGACGTTAGAGATTGTCCTGACGTTAGAGAGTGCCCTGACGTTAGAGAGTGTTCTGACGTAGAGTGCCCTGACGTTAGAGAGTGCCCTGACGTTAGAGTGTCCTGACGTTAGAGAGTGTCCTGACGTTAGAGTGCCCTGACGTTACAGAGTGCCCTGACGTTACAGAGTGCCCTGACGTAGAGAGTGCCCTAACGTAGAGAGTGCCCTGACGTTAGAGAGTGCCCTGACGTTAGAGAGTGTCCTGACGTTAGAGAGTGTCCTGACGTTAGAGTGCCCTGACCTAGAGAGTGCCCTGACCTAGAGAGTGTCCTGACGTTACAGAGCGTCCTGACGTAGAGAGCGTCCTGACGTAGAGAGCGCCCTGACGTTACAGAGTGTCCTGACGTTAGAGATTGTCCTGACGTTAGAGATTGTCCTGACGTTAGAGAGTGTCCTGACGTTAGAGAGTGCCCTGACGTTAGAGAGTGTCCTGACGTTAGAGTGTCCTGACGTTAGAGAGCGCCCTGACGTAGAGAGCGCCGTGACGTTAGAGAGTGTCCTGACGTTACAGAGTGCCCTGATGTTAGAGAGCGTCCTGACGTAGAGAGTGCCCTGACGTTAGAGAGTGCCCTGACGTTAGAGAGTGCCCTGACGTTAGAGAGTGTCCTGACGTTAGCGTGCCCTGACCTAGAGAGTGCCCTGACCTAGAGAGTGCCCTGACCTAGAGAGTGTCCTGACGTTACAGAGTGTCCTGACGTAGAGCGCGTCCTGACGTAGAGAGCGCCCTGACGTAGAGAGCGCCCTGACGTTAGAGATTATCCTGACGTTAGAGATTGTCCTGACGTTAGAGTGCCCTGACGTTAGAGAGTGCCCTGACGTTAGAGAGTGCCCTGACGTTAGAGAGTGTCCTGACCTAGAGAGTGCCCTGACCTAGAGAGTGCCCTGACCTAGAGAGTGCCCTGACCTAGAGAGTGTCCTGACGTTACAGAGTGTCCTGACGTAGAGAGCGTCCTGACGTAGAGAGCGTCCTGACGTAGAGAGCGCCCTGACGTAGAGAGCGCCCTGACGTTACAGAGTGTCCTGACGTTACAGAGTGTCCTGACGTTAGAGATTGTCCTGACGTTAGAGTGCCCTGACGTTAGAGAGTGCCCTGACGTTAGAGTGCCCTGACGTTACAGAGTGTCCTGACTTTAGAGTGTCCTGACGTTAGAGTGTCCTGACGTTAGAGTGTCCTGACGTTAGAGTGCCCTGACGTTACAGAGTGTCCTGACGTTAGAGAGCGTCCTGATGTAGAGAGTGCCTTGACGTTAGAGAGTGCCCTGACGTTAGAGAGTGTCCTGACGTAGAGTGCCCTGACGTTAGAGAGTGCCCTGACGTTAGAGAGTGTCCTGACGTAGAGTGCCCTGACGTTAGAGAGTGCCCTGACGTTAGAGAGTGCCCTGACGTTAGAGTGTCCTGACGTTAGAGAGCGCCCTGACGTCAGAGAGCGTCCTGACGTCAGAGAGCGCCCTGACGTAGAGAGCGCCCTGACGTAGAGAGCGCCCTGACGTCAGAGAGCGCCCTGACGGTAGAGAGCGCCCTGACGGTAGAGAGCGCCCTGACGGTAGAGAGCGCCCTGATGGTAGAGAGCGTCCTGACATTAGAGAGCGTCCTGACGTAGAGAGCGACCTGACGTAGAGAGCGACCTGACGTAGAGAGTGCCCTGACGTTAGAGAGTGCCCTGACGTTAGGGAGCGTCCTGACGTTAGAGGGTGCCCTGACGTCAGAGAGTGCCCTGACGTCAGAGAGTGCCCTGACGTAGAGAGTGTCCTGACGTAGAGAGTGTCCTGACGTCAGAGAGTGCCCTGACGTAGAGATCGCCCTGACGTAGAGAGCGTCCTGACGTCAGAGAGCGCCCTGACGGTAGAGAGTGCCCTGATGGTAGAGAGCGCCCTGATGGTAGAGAGTGCCCTGACATTAGAGAGCGCCCTGACGTAGAGAGTGTCCTGACATTAGCCAGGACTGGTTTGGTGCAGCATCCTCTTACTGTGTACGAAAACTACAGGGAACAGTCAGCTCAGCTGGAAAGGTCATTGGCTACAGCTGACGGTCACTGCAGGAATGGTATGTGTTCAGGACAAAGAAGCGGGCAGGAAAAATCATTGCAGGCACTACCCACCCTGCAAACTACCTTTTCCTACAGCTCCCTTCCAGAAAGTGCAATAGGGCTGTTAAAATCTTCACACCATATTGAAAAGTTTCTTCCCCTCTCAGCTAGTCTGATCAACCGTTCTAGTTAGCCCCCTCCCAATCCACCCCTCTATTCTACCCCGTCACTGTAAACACTTTCAATGCTGAGTATTTATCCTGCTGTTTCCATTGTAAATGCTGAGTATTTATTGAACTAATACTGAGTGGTATAACTTGAAGCTGATTGGAGGGGAACATAGGTGGGGCGGGGGGTGTCCGAACTAAGTTTTTTACACAGAGAGTGCTGAGTGTGTGGAACATCTTGCCAGAGGTGGTGGTAGAGGCAAATAAATTAGGGATATTTAAGAGACTCTTAGATAGGTCCATGGAGGATAGAAAGATCAAAGTATTTATTCTCAAAGTATGTAGACTCTATACCACCTTGAGATTCATCTTCTTGTCCAGAACAAAGACCCAATGGAACCCATTGAAAACCCAAAGAATGTCAAACACCCAGTGTGTGGAGAAACAAACAAATTGTGCAAACAAAAAACAAGTAAACATAACACACAGAACATGAACTGTAGGGTCCACAGTCCCAGAGCCAGTTCAGTACTGAGGAGAGTGAAACCAGTCCAGGAGCCCGATGGCTACAGGCCACAGCCACAACCAGTTCTGCTCTGAAGTGCAAGTCAAATTGGGTAAATAGTTTAAAAAAAGGAAAGGAAAGCACATGGAAGGTGAACTGCAAAGACTCCGGAAGTCCCTGAAATGATGGTGATGTTGGAGGGAATGGTTAGATGGATCTCAGAGTAAGTTAAGCAGTCGGTAAAAGATCACGGGCTGAAGGGCGTGTTCTCTGTTCGAGGTTGCTGTTATAGACTTTGGCGTGGCTGTCACAGTGTTGCACACAGTTAAAGTCCCCCTGTTACAGCTAGACATCATGACATTGGAAATCATGCAAACTCCTGGCAATTAGATACATTTTAATATACAAATTAAAATCGGACAATATAGATTGAGTAGACAGCCAGAGAGAGTGTTTCCCAGGTTGGAAATGGCTAATACCAGGGGGCATAATTTTATGGTGATTGGAGGAAAGTAATGGGGGGACGTCAGGTTTTTTACACAGAGTTGTGTGTGTGTGTGTGTGTGTGTGTGTGTGTGTGTGTGTGTGAAACGTTAGGGACATTTAGGAGACTCTGGGATAGGTACATGGAGATAGAAAAATCTTCTGTGAATTGTACCTGACTGCACATGGCACAAATTCCACATTGGACATCAGTTTTATCTGGGATAGTTATCTTCCGCAAATGTCAGGTTTAAACTCCGATTAACTTACATTTATCAGATATACAGGGGCAAGCAGGGCAAGGAAATCAAGACCTCCCCACCACCCCAAAACAGGCTAAAGTGGAACTCCTGCAACAACAGTCCCGCGAGTAAAAGGCCCGAAACACTCAAATAATTTTACTGGAGGGGCAACGGATTAAAGGATCAACATGGAACAACAGGGCAGTGAAAGGGGCACTTTGCCAATCCATCTGCCTACACACAGTCTGTCTCTGTTCACGGCCGGTCCAAGTGGCTGTTAAACCCTGCAGGAAGTGCATGTGTTGATGGATGGCGAGGTGGAGATACGTCCCCACCGGAGAAGGTGTGTGATGATCCTTCCCTCCACTCACCCGCAGGTCACCCTGGGGCAGTGTACCCCCCGATCAGGGTCAGGTGAAGCCGGTGAGGGGGCGGTTGTGTGCACATCACGTCGTGGTTCTGTGGCCACTGACGCCAGGCAGACGAGGGTTGATAATGGCTGCGGCCCAGAAGAAGGCCAATATTCTATAGAAAAACTTGCCAAGACTATCATGGTCACGTAAGGAGCGTGACCACCTGCGTCACACGACACAGCACGTATTGAATGAATGATACATGCTTTGATATTACATTTACTTTGAGCCTCTCCTTACAGTTGCTGCTCTGCAATCCAGGCAGCATCCTGGTGAACCACTTTGGCAAAGCCGCCACACTCTTCCTGTCGTGTGGCAACCTGAACTGCACACAGTCCTCCAGACACAGCCAAACCAAAAGTTTTATGCACTTACAACAGGACTTTATACTTAGTGCCTCTACCAATGAAAGCAGGAATGTCCTACGCCTTCTTTGTCACCCTGACTACTTGGCGCTGTGGAGCGCCACCTCAAGATCTTTCTGTTCATCTCCGAAGGGTTCTGTCATTTACTGTCTATTTTACTCTAATATTTGACCTTCCAAAGTTGTCTGGATTAAACTGCATCTGCCATTTCCTTGCCCATATTACCAACAGATCTACATCCCATTGAGTCCTGAGAATTGTTTCCTCACTATCGGCAATTCGGCCAATTTCTGTGTAATCTGCAAACGTATCCATCAACCTGACTGAAACAGAGGTCCAGGCACTGATCCCTGTGGATCACCATCGCTTAAACCCTTTCCCCACACTCTCTGTCTTCTGTTGTTGTGCCAGCTTTGAATCCTTTCTACCAAGTCACCATGAATCCAATGTGTTTTAATCTCCTGGATCAGCCCACCGTAATGGAGGCTGTCACGAGATTTATCAGATTCAGATTCGTTTATTTATCACATCTGTATCAAAACATGAATGCTGCCGACTGGCACATTCTCGGCCACACGGCTGCAGGAGTACGTGCTGAAGGACGCGCTGAAACTTGGTGCAGACACCGCAAGGGCCCGGTGGGGGAGGACCGCGGTTTAGGGTTCTTCTCCCGCGGGAGTGGGAGGGGCCGGGGGCGGGGAGTATACCCCTCAACAATGGTGTGGAAATGTGAAACAACAGAGTGCCACGTAGGTGGCTAAAAGTGTGGAAATGTAAAGCCTGTAATGGAAACATCTGTAAAGGATTGACAGTCATTGAATGGTTTATTGTACATAATTTTATTTTTGAATGAAGTATATTTTGAAATTTAAAAGATCTGTATTGAAGCATATAGTGAAATGCATTGTTTGCATTCACAACCAACACGCCCAAGATGTGCTGGGGGCAGCCCGCAAGGGTTGTCACACATTTGATGCCAACAGAACATACCCACAATGCTCAGCAGAACAACATAAACAACAACACAAACTCCACCCACAATGCTCATAACAATGTAAACAACAACAGCACAAACCCCTTTGCTCCCTCTCTCCACCCGCTCGCTCACACACACGACAGGGTTCCCACCCCAGGACAGGCAGGCTCTGGGCCTTCGGCCTGCAGTGGTCTCAGACATGTTGACATCGAGTCTCTGGTTTCTGGGCTCACTGATTTCAGTATTCGACGTTTGAGTTTCAACCTTTGATATTACCCTTAACACTTGATGATCGTGGGAGTTGGAACTGTGGGCTCACACAGACCTCTGACCCTGGAATTCGCTGACCTGGGGGGACTTAGCAACCTGAAGGTTCAACAGTCCTTGTCAACTGGACCTGCTGACCTTGGTCACTGAACACAGGGCCGGGTGGTCTTTGTCCACAGCACCTGCTGACCCAACATACGCCCACGAGGATTGCCAGTGTTCAACTCCAACCTGGACTCCAGGCATGGGCCCCTGCACCAGATTGCTCATTTACTGCCCTAACCTCTAACCCCCCACATCCCTGTCCCTAAACCCTAATCTGACCTCTAACTCCCGTCACCCCTGACCTGTCCCCTAACTCCCCGTCACCCCTGACCTGTCCTCTAACCCCCCACATCCCTGTCCCTAAACCCTAATCTGACCTCTAACTCCCGTCACCCCTGACCTGTCCCCTAACTCCCCATTACCCCTGACCTGTCCTCTAACCCCCCACATCCCTGTCCCTAAACCCTAATCTGACCTCTAACTCCCGTCACCCCTGACCTGTCCTCTAACTCCCCGTCACCCCTGACCTGTCCCCTAACTCCCCATTACCCCTGACCTGTCCTCTAACTCCCCGTCACCCCTGACCTGTCCCCTAACTCCTGTCACCCCTGACCTGTCCTCTAACTCCTGTCACCCCTGACCTGTCCCCTAACTCCCCATTACCCCTGACCTGTCCTCTAACTCCCCGTCACCCCTGACCTGTCCCCTAACTCCTGTCACCCCTGACCTGTCCTCTAACTCCCCGTCACCCCTGACCTGTCCCCTAACTCCCCATTACCCCTGACCTGTCCTCTAACTCCCCGTCACCCCTGACCTGTCCCCTAACTCCTGTCACCCCTGACCTGTCCTCTAACTCCCCGTCACCCCTGACCTGTCCCCTAACTCCCCATTACCCCTGACCTGTCCCCTAACTCCCCGTCACCCCTGACCTGTCCCCTAACTCCTCGTCACCCCTGACCTGTCCCCTAACTCCCCATTACCCCTGACCTGTCCCCTAACTCCCCATTACCCCTGACCTGTCCTCTAACTCCCCGTCACCCCTGACCTGTCCCCTAACTCCCCATTACCCCTGACCTGTCCTCTAACTCCCCGTCACCCCTGACCTGTCCCCTAACTCCTGTCACCCCTGACCTGTCCTCTAACTCCCCGTCACCCCTGACCTGTCCCCTAACTCCCCATTACCCCTGACCTGTCCTCTAACTCCCCGTCACCCCTGACCTGTCCCCTAACTCCTGTCACCCCTGACCTGTCCTCTAACTCCCCGTCACCCCTGACCTGTCCCCTAACTCCCCATTACCCCTGACCTGTCCTCTAACTCCCCGTCACCCCTGACCTGTCCCCTAACTCCTGTCACCCCTGACCTGTCCTCTAACTCCCCGTCACCCCTGACCTGTCCCCTAACTCCCCATTACCCCTGACCTGTCCCCTAACTCCTGTCACCCCTGACCTGTCCTCTAACTCCCCGTCACCCCTGACCTGTCCCCTAACTCCCCATTACCCCTGACCTGTCCCCTAACTCCCTGTCACCCCTGACCTGTCCTCTAACTCCCCGTCACCCCTGACCTGTCCCCTAACTCCTGTCACCCCTGACCTGTCCCCTAACTCCCCGTCACCCCTGACCTGTCCCCTAACTCCCCATTACCCCTGACCTGTCCCCTAACTCCCTGTCACCCCTGACCTGTCCTCTAACTCCCGTCACCCCTGACCTGTCCTCTAGCTCCCCGTCACCCCTGACCTGCCCCCTAACTCCTCGTGCTGTCCCTGCAAACCTAAAGAGGAACGAGGCTGGCCCTGAGCCACGAGCTGGACACACACTGAAACACGGTACCATCACGGATGCAGTTGGATACCAATCTTTACAGAGCAAAACTTCCCAAGTGTTGATGAAACTCAACCGGTCAGGCAGCATGTGTGCAGGGGAATAAACAGTCGGCATTTCCGGTTGGGACCTTTCATCAGGACTGCATCAACAGTCCCAGCCTGAAACCCTAGACTGTTTATTCCTCTCCACAGATGCTGCCCGACTTGCTGAGTTCCTCCAGTATTTTGTGTGCATTGCTTTAGATTTCCAGCATCTGCAGACTCTCTCAGGTTGGTGAGATGTGTCATTTGCATCAACGACCAAGGCAGTCCGAGGAAGCTTGCTCACAGCTTACTAACCCGAACTGGACCATTTTGGGAAGTGCGAGGAAACTGGAGCTCCGGGAGGAATCCCATGCGGTCACAGGGAAAACTCCTTTTCGGCAGCGACAGGTATTGAACCAGTGTCGCTGGTGCTCCTTCCCCTCCGCCATCAGATTTCTGAATGGACAATCAACCCACGAACAGGACCTCAGTATTTTTACCTCTATTTTTGCTCCGCTTAATTGATTTTTTAAAAAATAAATGCTGAATTCATAATTTTATTATTATTACAATTTGCAATGTACTGTTGCTGCAAAAAAACGACTTTCACAGTTGTTTGTTTGTTATATGCCGTGGTTGATCATGGTCTTTCCATGACCATGATTGTTCTTGGCAAAGTTTTCTATCGAGGTAGTTTGCCATTGCCTTCTGGGCAGCATCTTTACAAGATGGTTGACCCCAGCCATTATCGATACTCTGCAGAGATTGTCTGCCTGGCGTCAGTGGTCACATAACCAGGACTCGTGATATACACCAACTGCTCATATGACCATCCACCACCTGCTCCCGTGGCTTCCCGTGACCCTGATTGGGGGGTGGGCTGCTACGCAGGTGCTACACCTTGCCCAAGGGTGACCGGCAGGGAAAGCAGTGCCTTACACCTCCTTTGGTAGAGACATATCTCCACCCCGTCAACCAATTCATGACATACGCCAGTGACATTAAACCAGATTCCGATTCTGTGATAGCTTTACGCAAAGCCCCGCACCACCACCCCCCCCCAAATTATTACCTTTTCTTAATGGTCCATGAGCAGGTTTCCTCCCACATTCCAAAGGTGTTAGTCGGGCACATGGGTGTAATGGGGCAGAGTGGCCTTTTACCCTGCCATGTCTCTGAATTCAAGTGGTGGTGAGCTGGGAGTACTGCCACCTACTGGTGAAATGGCTTCAGCACACGTTCTGGAGTTCAGAATCAGCATCAGCTTCATGTCATGAAACTTGTTGTCTTTGCAGCAGCAGCACAATGCAATACATAATAACAGGGAAAAAATTAATTACAGTAAATATACATAATAGTTAAATTCGATAAGTAGTGCAAAAATGGAAATAAAAATTAGCGAGGTAGTGTTCATGGGTTCAATGTCCATTCAGAAATCTGACGGCAGAGGGGAAGAAGCTGTTCCTGAATCGTTGAGTGTGTGTCTTCAGGCCCCTGTACCTCCTCCCTGATGGTAACAATGAGAAGAGGAATGGCCTGAATGATAGGGGTCCTTAATAACGGATGTCGCCTTTCTGAGGCACTGCTCTTTGAAGATGTCTTGGATGTTCAGGAGGCCAGTGCTCAGGATGGAGCTGAGTAAGTTTACAACTTTCTGCAGCCTTTTCCAACCCTGTGCAGTAGCCACTGCCCCCCCCCCCCATACCAGACGGTGATGCAGCCAGTTAGGATGCTCTCCACGGTACACCTGTCGAAAATAGGCCTGCTAAGGACGAAAGATCAGCTCAGGATGGTGTGCACTCTGAGGGGAACCTGCGGGTGGGGGTGCTTCTCTGCATCTACTTCATTTGCCCTGCTTGGGGTACTCTTGTACTCTTCCACTCTCCCCCCCCCCCCACCACAATCTGTGGCTATGGCAGAACTCTTCCTGGGCTCATCATTCAGGAGTGGGAGGGGGAAGCTGGTGGTCTGGGAACTAAAGCTCCTGTACCTCCTGCCCAATGGCAGTACTGAGAAGAGAGCAGGTCTGGATGGTGGGTTTTGTCAGTAGGACCTCCAGTGCTGACTGTGTGGAGTTTGCCTGTTCCCCCGTCACTGCGTGCTTTCCTCTGGTATAAGACAGACATGGAATGGAGGGCTGTGGGGAACTGGCTCCAGAGAGGAGTTGAGGTGAGCGTAGGTCACCCATGCAGGTTAATTGGCCATTGTGAATGTGTGTGGATGAGTGTAAGAATTTTGGGGGGAGCTGATGGGAAGGTGTGAGTGTAAACGTGAAATTCATATTGGATTGGTTATGTGGATGTTGATAGTTGGCACGGACGACGGGCCAAGAGATTTCTTTCTATGCTGTATCTCCCCATGGCTGTGGCCTGTGACTAGCTTCTCTCTCTGCTGATGCTGACTGACCTGCCGGGATTTCCAACATATTCTGTTTTTATTTACCTTCCCTGCATCAGATGGATTTTGATTTCCATTCAGAGCCATGCTTCAATATCTGAGCCGAAAGCAGACCCTCAAACGTAGGAGCAGAATGAGGCCATTTGGCCTATTGAGTCTGTTCCACCATTCAATCATGGCCAATCTATTTCCCTCTCACACCCATTCTCCTTCCTTCTCCCGGAGACCTTTGACACTCTGACTAATCTAGAACATATCAACCTCCACTTTGAATGTACCCAATGATTTGCCCCCACAGCCATCCGTGGCAATGAATTCCACAAATTCACCACCCTCACCTCTGTTCTAAAGTGATGTGCTTCTATTCTGAGACTGTGTCCTCTGTTCCTAGACTCCCCCACTGTAGGAAACATCCTCTCCACATCCACTCTATCTGTGTCCTCTGTTCCTAGACTCACCCACTGTAGGAAACATCCTCTCCATATCCACTCTATCTGTGTCCTCTGGTCCTAGACTCCCCCCCTATAGGAAACATCCTCTCCACATCCACTCTATCTGTGTCCTCTGGTCCTAGACTCCCCCACTACAGGGAACATCCTCTCCACAACCACATCCACCTATCTTTTAATATTCGGTAGTTTTCAATGAGCCCCCCCCCCCAACCATTCTTCTGAATTTTAGCGAGGACAGACCCAAAGTTATCAAATGCTCCTCATACATTAACCCTTCGATTCCCAGGATAACTTTTGTGCACCTCCTCTGGATCCTCTCCAAACCCAGCACATCTTTTCTGAGATAGGGGGGTCAAAATGCTCCAGACGAGGTCTGACCAATGCCTTATGAGGTGTTCACAGAATTAAGTTTCAGCAGGATCACTGGCTGGTGTTTCAGTTTGCATTAAATCTTTGTCAACATGCAGGAAGTAGTGGGGGCCGGCTCATGTGCAGTCAAATCCACAGCCTAGCTAATGGTGTTTCCCCCAAACAACTTACCGGGCTTATTTCAGTTCCCTCACCTCGGTAAACATCACAGGGAACGTAGCGATCAAAATTAACTTTGGCCATCAAAGGACAGAGCAGAGGGCGAAGGGTAACAAAGTTCAATAATAAGATACTTGGCTTCAAGAGCCAATTCCAAAAGCTGAGTGCCCTGTAGCTGAAGATATGGTCACTGGGCGGAGTGATGAGAATCGGGTTTATCATCACTGATGTGTGCTGTGAAAAGTGTCGTTTTTGTGGCAGTGGTACAGTGCACAACATCAACATTATTACAGATTATAATAAGAATATATAATAATAAATAGATAGATTATTAGGGCAAAAAGTGAGCAAAACAGTGAGTTAGTGTGCGTGGGTTCATTATCCATTCAGAACTCTGATGGCAGAGCAACCCCAAAGCATTGAGGTTGGGTCATCACTCTCCTGTACTGCCTCCCTGGTGATAACAATGAGAAATAGGCGTGCCCCTGGTGATAACAGTGAGAAACAGGCATGTCCCTGGTGATAACAATGAGAATGGGGCGTGTCCCTGGTGGTAACAATGAGAACGGGCTGTGTCCCTGGTGATAACAGTGAGAAGGGGGCGTGACCCTGGCGATAACAGTGAGAGGGGGCGTGTCCCTGGTGATAACAGTGAGAATGGGGTGTGTCCCTGGTGATAAAAGTGAGAAGCAGGCGTGTCCCTGGTGATAACAGTGAGAAGGGGGGCATGTCCCTGGTGATAACAGTGAGAACGAGGCGTGTCCCTGGTGATAACAGTGAGAAGTGGGCACGTCCCTGGTGATAACAGTGAGAACAGGGCGTGTCCCTGGTGATAACAGTGAGAAGTGGGTGCGTCCCTGGTGATAACAGTGAGAAGGGGGCATGTCCCTGGTGATAACAGTGAGAAGTGGGTGCGTCCCTGGTGATAACAGTGAGAAGGGGGCGTGTCCCTGGTGATAACAGTGAGAAGCGGGCGTGTCCCTGGTGATAACAGTGAGAAGCGGGCGTGTCCCTGGTGATAACAGTGAGAAGGGGCGTGTCCCTGATGATAACAGTGAGAAGGGAGGTGTTCCTGGTGATAACAGTGAGAAGGGGGTGCGTCCCTGGTGATAACAGTGAGAAGGAGGCATGTCCCTGGTGATAACAGTGAGAGGGGGCATGTCCCTGGTGATAACAGTGAGAAGGGGGCGTGCCCCTGATGATAACAGTGAGAACTGGGCGTGTCCCTGGTGATAACAGTGAGAAGCGGGGCGTGTCCCTGGTGATAACAGTGAGAAGCGGGGCGTGTCCCTGGCGATAACAGTGAGAAGTGGGCGTGTCCCTGGTGACAACAGTGAGAAGTGGGCGTGTCCCTGGTGATACCAGTGAGAAGTGGGCATGTCCCTGATGATAACAGTGAGAAGGGGGCCTGTCCCTGGTGATAACAGTGAGAAGTGGGCGTGTCCCTGGTGATAACAGTGAGAAGGGGGCGTGTCCCTGGTGATAACAGTGAGAAGGGGATGTGTCCCTGGTGATAACAGTGAGAACGGGGTGTGTCCCTGGTGATAACAGTGAGAAGCAGGTGCGTCCCTGGTGATAACAGTGAGAACAGGGCTTGTCCCTGGTGATAACAGTGAGAACAGGCGTGTCCCTGGTGATAACAGTGAGAAGTGGGCGTGTCCCTGGTGATAACAGTGTGAATGGGTGTGTCCCTGGTGATAACAGTGAGAAGGGGATGTGTCCCTGGTGATAACAGTGAGAACGGGGTGTATCCCTGGTGATAACAGTGAGAAGCGGGAGCGTCCCTGGTGATAACAGTGAGAAGTGGGCGTGTCCCTGGTGATAACAGTGAGAACAGGCGTGTCCCTGGTGATAACAGTGAGAAGGGGATGTGTCCCTGGTGATAACAGTGAGAAGCGGGAGCGTCCCTGGTGATAACAGTGAGAAGGGGGCGCGTCCCTGGTGATAACAGTGAGAAGGGGGCGCGTCCCTGGTGATAACAGTGAGAAGCGGGTATGTCCCAGATGGTGAGGGTCCTTCATGATGGATGCCACCTTCTTGAGGCATCAGGTTTTGACGACGTTAGCACAACATCATGGGCAGGAAACCTGCACTGTGCCGTAATGTCCTGCGAGTGCAGAGCAACACACACAAAATGCTGGAGCAACTCAGCGGTCCGGCAGCATCTGTGGAAAAGAATGAGCGGCTGACATTTGAGGACGAGACTCTCATCAGGACTGGAGTGGAGTCAGACTGAGACGGTGGGGGATGGGAGGAAGGTAGCAGGTGATAAGTGAAACTCGGAGAGGGGGATAGGGTGAAGTGAAGAGCTGGGAAGTTGATTAGTGGGAGAGATAAAGGGCTGGAGAAAGGGGAGTCTGATAGGAAGGGAGAAAAGCACCAGAGAGAAGGAGATAAGTTGAGAGAGGGGAATGGGAATGGGGGATGGTGATGGTGATGGGGACCCGTTACTGGAAGTTTGAGAAATCAATGATCATGCCATCAGGTTGGAGGCTACCCTGTTACGTAACCAGCAACAATGAATATCAATCGAGACAGGTTATATAAAAATAACCAAACATTTATTAAACACCGATAAACGATGAGGGAAAAAAAACAAACGAAAACTTTAACCAGAAGTTAACAGATATTCAGCTGTTCACCAACTCGCCACTCAGCTCTGGTTCTTAAAGCGTTAAATACGAAAACAGTTCTTAAAGCGATAACTTCGAAAGTCCAACAGTTTTAGACGTTCAATTGGGAGAGACTTCTCTGGAGAAAGATTTCTTCACCAATGCACCTTTACGGCTGGTTCTGTCCACAGGATTCACGATGCCGAAAATAAACAGTTTAAATCAACTGACCTTAAATTCCTTTAGAGAGAGAGCACCTTTCTGCATGAACTCCTTGCTCTTTGTGGCAAGAGTTATCCTCGATGCAGGTCGCTACTCTTCCAATGAAGACTCAATAAGGTCGATCCTTTATTAAACTGCCAAATGATGCCGACTCCTCTCGATCCTTTGATCCTGTAACTTCAATAAATTCTTCACTCTCCCTTCTAATGTTGGAATTGAGTAAATCAACACATCTAGCAAAAACTTCCAGTCCAAATAATATGGTATTTTGCAACAGAACGCACAACTGTTTTGAAAAATGAAACTGCGTCACAAAAACAAACACGCAACAGAAACGGAGATACAGCACGTTCTACCTTGAAATCTACAAACTCAAAAACCCACGTCACCTGGGTCGACCCTTGTATAGTCACGGGTCACATGTCATCACGTGACCTCACATCGGTGGGAAAATCACATCAGGTGACCGCCAAAAGACCATTACATCATTATCACAGGAAAAAAACAGATCTCCTTCAGCATGTAACAACCCAAACAGAATACAAGTGTCTCTCCTCCAACCTGAGTGTGGCCCTATCACCACAGTAGAGGAGGCCATGGACTGACATGTCAGAATGGGAATGCGCAGTAGAAATGAAATGGGCGGCCACTGAGAAATTCCACTTTTTGTGGTGGACGGAGTGAAGGTGCCCGTGAAGTGGTCTGCCAATCTAGGGTGGGTCTCACCGACATACAGGAGGCCACACCAGGAGCACTGGATACAGCAGATGACCCCAACAGACTGACAGGTGAAGTGTTGCCTCACCTGAAAGGACTGTTTAGGGCCCTGACTGCTGGTGAGGGAGGAGGTGTAGGGGCAGGTGTAGCACTTGTTCTGCTTGCAAGGGTAAGTGCCAGGAGGGAAATCAGTGGGGAGGGATGAATGGATGAGGGAGTCGCGTAGGGAGCGATCCCCATGGAAAGCAGAAGGTGCAGGTGGGGGGGAGGAGGGAAAGATGTGTTTGGTGGTGGGAGCCCATTGGAGGTGGTGGAAGTTCTGGAGAATTATGTGCTGGATGCTGAGGCTGGTGAGGTGGTAGGTGAGGACAAGGGGAACCCTATCCCTGGTGGGGTGGCGGGAGGATGGGGAGGAGCAGATGTGTGTGAAATGGGAGAGGTGTGGTTGAGGGCAGCGTTGATGGTGGAGGAAGGGAAGCCCCTTTCTTTGAAAAAGGACATCTCATTAGTTCTGGTGTGAAAAGCCTGAGAGCAGATGCAGTGGAGAAGGAGGAACTGGAAAAACGGGAATGGCATTTTTACAGGTGACAGTGCTGGAAGAGGCACAGTCCAGGTAGCTGTGAAAGTTTGTGGGATTATAAAAGTTAGCAGTAGACAGACTCCAGGGAAAGGGACAGGTAAATTGAGAAAGGGGAGGGAGGTGTCAGAAATGGACCAGGAAAATTTGAGGACAGGGTGGAAGTTGAATGCAAAATGAGCTCGGCATGGGTTCAGGAAGCAGCAGTAATGCTGTAGGAAGAGTTGGGGAGCGATGCAGGTGTAGGCTTGGAACATGGGCTGTTCCACATAGCTGACAAACAGGCAGGTATCACTGAGACCCTCGCCAGGGCCCATGGCTACACTTCGGGCTTGAAAGAAGTGGGAGGAGCTGAAGGAGAAATTGCTCCCTCTGCCTTCTACATGTCCAGATTTCTAAGGCGGTTGGCCCAGGACACTGCCCTGATGTCTTGAACATCCACGAAAACCTTTTTGACCTACACTAATCCTATTTGTCTGAGTAAGGTCCATACAATAGAAAATAAGACCATGAGACATAGAGGCAGAATTAGGCCATTCAGCCCATCAAGTGTTCTCCACCTTTCAACATGACTGATTTATCTTGCCCTCCCAACCCCTTTCTCTGGCCTTCTCCCTGTAACCTTTGACACTCCGACTAATCAAGGACAAATCAACCTCCACTTTAACTATACTCAATGACCTGTCTGTGCCAGCAAATTCCACCGATTTGCCACCCTCTGGCGAAATAAATTCCTCCACATTTTCATTCTAAAGGGATGTCCTTGTATTCTGAGGTTGCGTTCTCCAGTCCGTTCTCACGCACCAGAGGAAACATATTCCCCATTGTCCTCTCTGTCGATATTCATTAGGTTTCAATGAGATTCCCCCCCCCCGCCCCGTTCTTCTGAACTCCAGTGAGTACAGGCCCAGAGCCATCAAACACTCCTCGTACATTAACCCTTTCATTCCCTGGCTCATTGCTGTAAACCAGGGCGAAGAGCAATGGAAAACTCCAAATGAAGGACTGATAGATTTTGTTGGCTCAGGACTTTACAGTGATGGAACCAAAGCAGGCAGGTGGAGGTGGTATCAACAGTGTCTCGATGAGGCTGGGGACTCGGGGGATCGAATCCAACTGCAGAGACAAGTACACAAACCCAGAGATAACATCTCACTGTTGTACTGACCCACCCTTTCATGTTTTGCCTATTTAAATGTTTCTTTAAATACCTCACACTTGTCATGATGTACACCAGCAATGTTGGGACCCAAACATGAAGGGAAACAGGTGTAGAGACAGCGACCGGAGTTTATTCGGAAGAATTCCAACAGAACATCACTGCCTCAGCCAAGTGACACCCTGAGATGTAACATTCTCAAAACTTGGGCCCCACGTTCAGCACGAATTGGACATCCACTTAAATAATACAGTAACACAAAATCCCTGAGCCTAACCAGCTAAACAGAGACTGCATTGCAAAGAGCAACACACGGCTTCTGCAGATTTTCTCATGTTTGTGTCACAAAGAGTGGGTTGCTCAAGAAAAACAGAAGGAACTGTAAACAATTAAAAACTCACATTAAACAACAACTTACCAGTTCAGGTGCTGTAAAAACCTCAGAGCCCAACACTTTCTGGCGTCCGCACAAGCCCAAGGAGATCATTGCACCGTATGTTTCGATGCTCTGATGTTCATGTGACAAATAAAGCCCATCTGATCTCTCAAATGTGGTCACTGTGTCTGATTCCATCGCCTCTGGCAACAAAGTTTCAGGTGTCAACCACTCTGTCTTTAAAAAAAAACTCTGCCCTCAAAATGCCTTTGAAAACTTTCTCCTCTCACCTTAATCAAGTGTCTTATTTTCAATTCTTCTGCTTCTTCTTAGTCCATCACCCCCACTGAACTGATCTCCCACAGGATGCCGACAGCAGCTCGCCCAAGTCCTCAGTCCCTCACCCCCACCCCCACTGGGGCATAGAGTCCTCAGTCCCTCACCCCCACTGGGGCATAGAGTCCTCAGTCCCTCACCCCCACCCCCACTGGGGCATAGAGTCCTCAGTCCCTCACCCCCACTGGGGCATAGAGTCCTCAGTCCCTCACCCCCACCCCCACTGGGGCATAGAGTCCTCAGTCCCTCACCCCCACTGGGGCATAGAGTCCTCAGTCCCTCACCCCCACCCCCACTGGGGCATAGAGTCCTCAGTCCCTCACCCCCACCCCCACTGGGGCATAGAGTCCTCAGTCCCTCACCCCCACTGGGGCATAGAGTCCTCAGTCCCTCACCCCCACCCCCACTGGGGCATAGAGTCCTCAGTCCCTCACCCCCACTGGGGCATAGAGTCCTCAGTCCCTCACCCCCACCCCCACTGGGGCATAGAGTCCTCAGTCCCTCACCCCCACTGGGGCATAGAGTCCTCAGTCCCTCACCCCCACCCCCACTGGGGCATAGAGTCCTCAGTCCCTCACCCCCACCCCCACTGGGGCATAGAGTCCTCAGTCCCTCACCCCCACTGGGGCATAGACCAGCTCAGAGTCCTCAGTCCCTCACCCTCACTGGGGCGTAGACCAGCTCGTCCGAGTCCTCAGTCCATCACCACCCACTGGGGCATAGACCAGCTCAGAGTCCTCAGTCCCTCACCCTCACTGGGGCATAGACCAGCTCGTCGGAGTCCTCAGTCCCTCACCCCCACTGGGGCATAGACCAGCTCAGAGTCCTCAGTCCATCACCCCCACAGGGGCGTAGACCAGCTCGTCTGAGACCTCAGTCCCTCACCCCCACTGGGGCACAGACCAGCTCAGAGTCCTCAGTCCATCACCACCCACTGGGGCATAGACCAGCTCGTCCGAGTCCTCAGTCCCTCACCCCCACTGGGGCATAGACCAGCTCATCCGAGTCCTCAGTCCCTCACCCCCACTGGGGCATAGACCAGCTCGTCCGAGTCCTCAGTCCCTCACCCCCACTGGGGCATAGACCAGCTCGTCCGAGTCCTCAGTCCCTCACTTCCACTGGGGCATAGACCAGCTCGTCCGAGTCCTCAGTCCCTCACCCCCACTGGGGCATAGACCAGCTCGTCCGAGTCCTCAGTCCCTCACCCCCACTGGGGCATAGACCAGCTCGTCCGAGTCCTCAGTCCATCACCCCCACTGGGGCACAGACCAGCTCAGAGTCCTCAGTCCCTCACCCCCACCGGGGCATAGACCAGCTCGTCCGAGTCCTCAGTCCATCACCCCCACTGGGGCATAGACCAGCTCGTCCGAGTCCTCAGTCCCTCACCCCCACTGGGGCATAGACCAGCTCGTCCGAGTCCTCAGTCCACCACCCCCACTGGGGTGTAGACCAGCTCGTCCGAGTCCTCAGTCCATCACCCCCACTGGGGTGTAGACCAGCTCGTCCGAGTCCTCAGTCCATCACCCCCACTGGGGTGTAGACCAGCTCGTCCGAGTCCTCAGTCCATCACCCCCACTGGGGCATAGACCAGCTCAGAGTCCTCAGTCCCTCACTTCCACTGGGGCATAGACCAGCTCAGAGTCCTCAGTCCCTCACCTCCACTGGGGCGTAGACCAGCTCGTCCGAGTCCTCAGTCCATCACTCCCACTGGGGCATAGACCAGCTCGTCCGAGTCCTCAGTCCATCACCCCCACTGGGGCACAGACCAGCTCAGAGTCCTCAGTCCCTCACCCCCACTGGGGCATAGACCAGCTCGTCCGAGACCTCAGTCCCTCACCCCCACTGGGGCGTGGACCAGCTCAGAGTCCTCAGTCCATCACCCCCACTGGGGCATAGAGCAGCTCGTCTGAGTCCTCAGTCCCTCACCCCCACTGGGGCATAGACCAGCTCGTCCGAGTCCTCAGTCCATCACCCCCACTGGGGCGTAGACCAGCTCGTCCGAGTCCTCAGTCCACCACCCCCACTGGGGTGTAGGCCAGCTCGTCCGAGTCCTCAGTCCATCACCCCCACTGGGGTATAGACCAGCTCAGAGTCCTCAGTCCCTCACCCCCACTGGGGCATAGACCAGCTCAGAGTCCTCAGTCCCTCACCCCCACTGGACTCTCTCTCCCTTTTGCACGGAGCAGGCCTGTGCATAATATTCCAGACAAACATGGGATCTCAATCAACAAATATTATTAGAAGAAGAAGCCTACTGCTACTGAATTCCTGGTTGAAAAATTTTATGAGAACTGACTTATAGAAAATGTAAACACAGGAGATTCTGCAGATGCTGGAAATCCAGAGCAACACAGACAAAATGCTGGAGGAACTCAGCAGGTCAGGCAGCGTCTGTGGAGGGAAATAAAACAGTCAACGTTTCAGGCCGAGACACCTCATCCCAACATAAGAAAATATTCCCACATGGTGCAAAGCTAAACTGGTGCTCACACGATAAGCAGCGGTTACCAATAAAATGTGTGTCTTTATGGGTAACTTTTCACTGAGAGGGGCAATGTGGGGTTCGGTTTCACAAGAAAGAGTAGATACAAACCCCATATTTCACAGGAGGCTGCAGAAAAATATGAACAGGAATTGAAAAGGGGAAGATGGGGAAAGGGAAAAATGGGAAAATGTGGAGGTGGGGAATGGGGGAAATATGAAACATGATGGGAAAGGAGGGAGAGGGAAAGGGGGAACAATGGAGAATGGGGGTGATGGAAAAGGGAAATATGGGGAAGGGCAAGATGGGGAAAGGGGAAGTGGGAAAAGGGGGAGATGGAGAAGGGAGGAGATGGAAAAAAGGGAAGATGGGAAGAGGGTATATGGGGACGGGGGAGATGGGAAAGGGAGATATGGGGAAAAGGGGAAGTGGGAAAGGAGAGATGGGGAAAGAGGAGATGGGAAGGGGGGAAATGTGAAAGGTGGAGATGGAAAAGGGGGAGATGGGAAGGGGAGAGATGGAGAGGGGGAAGTAATGGGGAAAGGGGAGATGGTGAAAAGGGGGTGATAGGGAAAGGGGGAGTTGGAAAAGGGGGAGATGGGGAAAAGGGGGAGATGGGAAAAGGGGCAGATGGGGAAGGGGAAGTTGGGGAAAACTGGGGGTTGGGGAAAAGGGGGAGATGGGGAAAGAGGAATTGGGAAAGGGGGAGATGAGAAAGGGTGAGTTGGGAAAGGGGAGGTGGGGAAAGAGGAGATGGAAAAGGGAGAGATGGAGAGGGGAAGCAGTGGGGAAAGCAGGAGATGGAAAAGGGAGAAATGGGAAAAGGGGGTGATGAGGAAAAGGGGGAGGTGGGAAAAAGGAGAGATGGGAAACGGGGAGATGGGGGAAGGGGATATGGAAAGGGGGGTTATGGGAAAAGAGGGTGATGAAGAAAAGGGGGAGATGGGAAAAAGGAGAGATGGGGAAAGAGGAGTTAATAGACAATAGTGTGAGGGGATCCAGGAGTACCCCTATTAACTGTTTGGAGAGAGACATTTATCATTGATGGTTTGTTTGGAAAGGAGAGAGAGACAGAGTTATTTACCGCTGATATGTTGCTTTTGAAAAGGGAGAGGGAGACGAAGATTAACAGTTGGACTGTCACTTTAAGGCATTGGAAGTAACTTTGGATTTTTACTGAGTTTGGAGTTGGAGACAGCACCGAGCAGCTCGAAGGTTGCTATGGTGACTGAAGGTTGTGGACACTCGATGTTGTGATTTTCAGCTGGTTGTTGATGTTACTTCCAAGGACTTGTTGCCTGCTTGTGCACTCCTTCACAGACAAAGGAGGGAGGGACTCTTTGAATGGCAGGTGATGCTCAGCCTGGTGAAATAAATGGGAGGTCAGATGATACAGACCTAGGACACATGATCCGCACACTGAATGAGCATAGTTGTGCCCGCAGAGAAAGTGGGTTTTGGAGGATCAATCAGGCAGATCGATCCAAATTGCTATTCCAGTTTGAGGAGAAGGGGTTGACTGGTGGGGAGTTATCTATGTGTCCACCCTCGCCGGGGTGATAGCTCCACCACAAGAAGACCGGTCCCCCTGGTTAAAGTCACAGTCCGTGACTTGTAAAGGATTTTGGAGGATGTCGAGAAGATCGACGGCATCAGCTCACCTGAAGACTCAACTCACTCTCTCTCTCTCTCTCTCTCCATCGCTATTCAACTAAATACCATGAACTGAACTGAACTGAACTTTACTCAACAACGTAAGACTGTATCTTTTTACCCCTAGACTTAAAGAAGCTTGTTTTTTTCATACATACATATATATTCCACACTTACTTTTATCTATAATCATTGCTAACCTGTTTGATTTATTTACATTTATATTCCTGTATTGTGCAGTTACTAATAAATATTATTAGTTTATAGCAATACTGGACTCCAAAGTGTTTTCCATCTCTGCTGGCTCTTTATCCCCGTCACGGGGTCCGTGACAATAGACAATAGGTGCAGGAGTAGGCCATTCGGCCCTTCAAGCCAGCACCGCCATTCACTGTGATCATGGCTGATCATCCACTACCAGTATCCAGTTCCTGCCTTATCCCCATAACCTTTGATTCCGCTATCTTTAAGAGCTCTATCCAACCCTTTTTTGAAAGCATCCAGAGACTTGGCCTCCACAGCCTTCTGGGCAGAGCATTCCATATATCCACCTCTCTCTGGGTGAAAAAGTTTTTCCTCAACTCCGTTCTAAATGGCCTACCCCTAATTCTTAAACTGTGACCTCTGGTTCTGGACTCACCCATCAGCGGGAACATGCTTCCTGCCTCCAGCGTGTCCATTCCCTTAATAATCTTAGATGTTTCGATAAGATCCCCTCTCAGCCTTCTAAATTCCACAGTATACAAGCCCAGTCACTCCAATCTTTTGACATATGACAGTCCCGCCATCCCGGGAATTAACCCAGTGAACCTACACTGCACTCCCTCAATAGCAAGAATGTCCTTCCTCAAATTTGGAGACCAAAACTGCACACAGTACTCCAGGTGTGGTCTCACCAGGGCCCTGTACAACTGCAGAAGGACCTCTTTGCTCTTATACTCAATTCCCCTTGTTATGAAGGCCAGCATGCCATTAGCTTTCTTCACTGCCTGCTGTACTTGCATGCTTGCTTTCAGTGACTGATACACAAGAACACCTAGATCTCGTTGTACTTCCTCTTTTCCTAACTTGACTCCATTTAGATAATAATCTGCCTTCCTGTTCTTACCACCAAAGTGGATAACCTCACATTTATCCACATTAAACTGCATCTGCCCACTCACCCAGCCTGTCCAAGTCAACCTGCATTCTCATAACATCCCCCTCATATTTCACACTGCCACCCAGTTTTGTGTCATCGGCAAATTTGCTAATGTTACTTTTAATTCCCTCATCTAAATCATTAATATATATTGTAAACAGCTGCAGTCCCAGCACTGAACCCTGAGATACCCCACTGGACACCGCCTGCCATTCCAAAAGGGACCCGTTAATTGCTACTCTTTGCTTTCTGTCAGCCAGCCAATTTTCAGTCCATGTCAGTACTCTGCCCCCAATACCATGTGCCCTAATTTTGCCCACTAATCTCCTATGTGGGACTTTATCAAATGTTTTCTGAAAGTCCAGGTACACTACATCCACTGGTCTCCCTTGTCCATTTTCATAGTTACATCCTCAAAAAATCCCAGAAGGTGGAAAAGGGGGAGATGGGGGAAAGGGGATATGGGAAAAGGGGGTGATGGGGAAAAGGGGGAGTTGGGGAAAGGGGAGATGGGAGATGGGAAAGGGGGATATGGGAAAAGGGGGTGATGGGGAAAAGAGGGAGTTGGGGAAAGGGGAGATGGGGAAAGGGGAAATGGGGAAAGGGGAGATGGGAAAGGGGAGAGATGGGGAAAGGGGAGCGATGGAGAGGGGAGAGATGGAGAGGGGAGAGATGGAGGGGGAGAGATGGAGGGGGAGAGATGGAGAGGGGGAAGCAATGAGGAAAGGGGAGATGGGAAAAGGGGAGATAAGAAAGGGGGATGATGGGGAAAGGGGAGATGGGGATGTGGGAAATGGGGGGAAAGGGAGAGATGGGAAAAGGGGGTGGTGGGGAAATGGGGAATGGGGGTGGGGAAACGGAGTGGTGAGGAAAGCGGGAGAATGGAAAAGGGGAGGTGGGGAATGGGGGAGGTGGGGAAAGGGGGAGATGGGGAAAGGGGGAGATGGGGAATGGGGAAACGGGGAATGGGGGAGATGGGGAAAGGGGGTGGTGGGAAAGGGGGTGATGGGGAAAGGGGGTGATGAGTAAGGGGGAGTTGGGTAAGGGGAGATGGGTAAGGGGGAGATGGGGAAGGAGTGAATTGGGGAAGGAGTGAGTTGGGGAAGGAGTGAGTTGGGGAAGGGGGAGATGGGGAATGGGGTGATGGGTAAGGGGAAATGGGGAATGTGTGAGCTGGGGAAAGAAGCAGACAGAAAAGGGGGAGATATGGAAAGGGGAGAGACTGGGACAGGAACGAGATGGGGAGAGGAGGAAATGGGGATTTGGGAGTTGGGGAAGAGGGATTTGGGGAAATGGGAAGATGGGAAGGGGAGAAACAGAAAAGGGAGAGAGTCGGAAAGGGAGATGGGGAAAGGGGAGATGAAAAAAGGGGAAGGTGTGAATAGATGAAGGTGGGAAAAGGGGGATGTGGGAAAGCAGGAGTGGGAAGAGGTGATGGGGAAGGGTGGGACATGAGTAAAAGGGGACTGGAATGAGGTGGGAAAGAGTAAATGGAGAATGGGGGAGATGGGGAAAGGGGAGAGATGGGAAAAGGGAGAGATGGGGATTGGGGAGAGATGGGGAATGGGGAGAGATAGTGAACGGGGAGAGATGGTGAACGGGTGAGCTGGGGAAAGGGGAGAGATGGGGAAAAGGAGAGATGGGGAAAGGGGAGAGATGGGGAAAGGGAGAGATGGGGAAAGGGGAGAGATGGTGAACGGGAGAGATGATGAACGGAGAGAGATGGGGAAGAGGGGGAGATATGGGGTAAGGGTGGAGATAGGGAAAAGGGGGAGATGGGGAATGGGGTAGATGGGAAAGAGGGTGATGGGACAGGGAGAAGGTGGGGAAAGGGGAGATGGGGTTTGGGAGATGTGGAAAGCGGAGGTAGATTGAGGAGGAATGTGGGAATTTCAGGACTGAGGTGGGGATTACGGGAACAGGAAGTGTGGGAGAATTTCATAGGTTAGGGGAGGGTTGTGGAGTTCGGGACCTGGTGTGGATCAGTGTGGTTGTCGGAGAATCGGCGGCTGCGATTCGGAGCCTCTGTGATGAATGCAGATGTTTGCGAGAGCCTGTTTGCGTCCTGTGGGCTGGCCGTGTTGCACAGTGTGGGATCGCTGCCAAGTAAATCTTGGCTGAATCGGCCTCCCCTTTAATTACACCGACACCATTTCCAACATCTGGAAACGTTTTCACATCAGACGAGCTCTCGTGTTCCACCAATCAGCAAGATGGGATGTGGGTGGGGGGAGGGGGATGTCTGCATGCCGAGCTGTCCCATGGGAATAGTGCGATGGACATAGTTCCGGATCAAATTCCACTCGCTGTTTCCCAGCTCAGTTAAATCCTAATGGATTTGGGAGACCGTACCCACTTCTCACCTTTCCCAACCCCCCACCCTACAGTATTTCACTCCTCCCTTCCCAAAGCCACCTCATCAAGACCCTCTCAATCCATCAACCCCTCCTCTGCTCCCCAATCCTTTTCCGTCCACTTCCCTCTACCTCCTACTCCGGTAGCATAGCGGCCGACAGAACACTCCACAGTGCCCGAGATCAGAGCTCAATTCCTGCCGCCGCCGCCTTGTCTGTTCTCCCCGTGCCTGCATGGGTTTCCTCCGAGTGCCCCGGTTTCCTCCCACAGTCCAAAGACGCACGGGTTAGGGTGAGTGAGGTGCACATTCTACGCTGGTCCAGAAGCACGATGATACTCGCGGGTTGCCCTCAGCACCACCTCAGGCTCTGACACATTTCACGAACAAGAGCAAATCTGCAGATGCTGAACATCCAAACGACACACACACACAAAATGCTAGAAGAACTCACCAGGGCAGGCAGCATCGACGGGAAAAAGTACAGACAACGTTTCAGGCCGAGACCCTTCATCAGGACTGCCGAACGGTCTCGGCCCGAATCTCTTTTCCACAGATGCCGCCTTGCTGCCTGGCCTGCTGAGTTCCTCCAGCATTGTGTGTGTGTCGACACATTTCGCTGCATGCTTCAACGTTTCAATGCACACTGCCTGTACCAGATAAATGCAATCTCCTTCATCGTCCTTTAACCAGTACGTCTTTGGGACATGAAAGGAACACAACATGGTTTCAGGCCCAGCGTCTTCCCCTCTGCCATCAGATTTCTGAACAGACATTCAACCCGTGAACACTTCCTCAATATAGTTGTTGCTTTCTTTCTGCATAACTTATTTAATTATTTTAACATATAATCCTTTCCGTAATTTTTAGTTTTTTATTATGTATTGCATTGAACCGCTGCTACAAAACAAATTTCACGACAACTGCTGGGACATTAAACCTAATCCTGACTCTGACAATTATCTGAAAATGACACCAAACCATTCTCATTCTGGCATCTGCAGCCTCCCATGACTCCATTCAACAGAAAATGAATTTGGTGCTTATTGCTGGTAACATCACAAATCATAAAATCCATTTCCTTAATTATCTGGTAGGAAAGCGTAAAATTCCATTGAAAATAAATCCATATTTCCTGTCCGCACATCACTCTAATACTTCAGAGTCCATGGGAAATTTTTGTTTCTGGGCGATGCTAAATTGTTCTGTTAAGATTGGAGTCCACATTCGGATTTAGGTTTATTAATCGCATGCGGTGAAATGCGTTGCTGGGGTACATACCCTTCATGGAGAATGCCTGCGGCTGACGCACAGGCCGGGGCAGCCAACACACACACAGTCCCTGACAGATCGGGGTCAGGGTCCGGTGACATGCGAGGCAGGACAACTGAGGACCTTCCTCCGCCTTCACTGCCGTTGTGTCATGTCATCACCTTCCACCAGCCCCTCCGTTGAGGTCTTGGCTGGATCACTCTTTGTCTGGAATCTCTCTGCGACTTTACTGCCACGGGCGGCCCTACCAGGAGCTATGAGAGCATCACTCCCAGGATCTCGGGAACTCTGAAGCCTCTCCTGCACCGCAAGGTGAGAATCCGTCCAGCGGAGCCTCAGGGCAGCCACGGTGGTCACCGTTCCTCTGGTATGTCCATCACGTTGCGTAAAACAACACAAACAACAACAGCAAGACAAGGCCATCCTGCCCCCCCCCCCACACACACACACTTCTTCTTCGGTTGTCCATCGAAATCCGATGTCGACATCCACTCCTTTAACGGTGAGATCTTTGATGACTATACAGTTCCTGGACCCACAGGCTCTATTGCAGGTGGGACATGTACATATAGTAGTAGTGACAACCATGGCTGCATTTCTCCTGGCTCTCTTCTGCTGTCTTCTGGTTGTTCTTTCCATCTCCAGAATACAAACCCTGTCCCTACACAGCTGTCGCCAAGTGGTACGGTCAGCAGCAACATCCTCCAGGTCCTCGGGTCTGATCTTGCACTTCCTTAAAGCATTCTTCATCTGATCCTTATAGCGCTTCTTCGGCCCTCCAGCTGAGCGTCGACCATGATGTAGCTGGCCGTATAACACTCTGTGGGGTAGCCGACATGGGGGCATCCTTATCACGTGCCCCAGCCACTGCAGCTGACGCTGGGTGATCATGGCCTCAATACTCCTGCGGTTGGTCTTTACAAGTATTTCAGTGTGAGGCACCCGCTCACGCCAGGTAATTCCCAGGATGCGCTGGAGGCAGCTTGTGGAAGCGCTCCAAGGACTTGATGTGATGGCTGTAGGTTACCCAAGCTTCACAGCTATAAAGGAGGGTGCTGACACAGACCGCTTGGTATATGGTGACCTTTGTGGAGGGACGAAGGCTCCTGTTCTGAAAGACTCTACGCTGAAGTCTCCCAAAGGCAGCTGATGCCTGTTTAATGCGGCTCTGGATGTCGTTGTCAATGCCGCTATCCTCAGAGAGAATGCTCCCCAGATATTTGAAAGATGGCACTACTGACAGCTTTTCATCACCAACAGTGAAGGAAAGTAGAGTGGGTGGGACACTGGTACTCCACTGGCAAACCACTTCTGTCTTGGTGGTATTGACAGTCAGCCCCATCTTGCTGTACACTCTCACCGCCACAGCAAGGGCAGTCTGAAGATCCTCCGGAGTATGGGCCACGAGAGCACAGTCATCTGCATATACAGGCACACACACACATACATATAATTACACACACACACATATACATACACACACATAAACATATACATACAATGCAACCATACACACACATACACAGACACACACACACATACATATAACTACACACACATATACATACACACACACACATAAACATATACATACAATGCAACCATACACATACATACACAGACACACACACATACATATAACTACACACACACAGACACACACACAGACACACATATACACACACAGACACACACTCACACACACACACTCACACTCACACTCACACAGGTCTCCAGTCTCAGGACAGGCCGCCACCGGACTCTCAGATATGCAGATGTCGGGTCTCTGACCTCCTCACTTCAGCCTTCGGGCTCGTACCTTTAGATTCGCCGTCTTCAGTCTTCGACCTCCGGGTTTTCACCTCTGGACCAAGCGGAACTTGCACCCCTGACCCTGGCTATACAGGGTTAGTGTAATTCGGACGGATTAATTAAACTGTGGGAGGAGCATTCTGAGGGAGCGCCGCGCCCTGGGACTGTGGGAGGAGCAGTCTGAGGGAGCGCCGCGCTCTGGGACTGTGGGAGGAGCAGTCTGAGGGAGCGCCGCGCCCTGGGACTGTGGGAGGATCAGTCCGAGGGAGCGCCGCTCTCTGGGACTGTGGGAGGATCAGTCCGTGGGAGCGCCGCGCTCTGGGACTGTGGGAGGAGCAGTCTGAGGGAGCGTCGCGCTCTGGGACTGAGGGAGGAGCGTCCCGAGATGCTGTGGTCAGGGCCCCAGCAAAGGGTTCGGGAGTTCCTCCCAAGTCCCGACCACAGACGACCCCCTCATTGGCCCACAGTGATGCTGGGATCTTGCCGTGCTGTGAGACGGCAGGGCTGCCCCCTATGCCCGGTGCCGGAGCGGCCGCCTCCACCCGGACTGTACCCACCAAGGGTTAAGCGATGCTAACCCCGCCCCGGCTCAAGGGTACGGGCGCCGTTTCTCATTGTGGCCGAATTTAAATCGCTGCAGAAGGCAGCCTCTCGCCTTTAAGGAGCAGCCGATCGGGAGGGGAGCGGAGCGGGGATAAGGGCGGGAAGCGGCGCTCGGAGCGCAGCCGGGACACGGGAGGAGACCGGTGCCCAAAACGGAGCCCCAGCGGCGGAGAACCGGCGCACGGAGCCAAGGCAGCGGCGGGACACGGAGGAGCAGACCCGGTGCCCAAGCCGAGCCCCAGGGGCGGAGAACCCGGAGCCGAACTCTGACCGCTTTGACCGGAGTAGTGAGCGGACAGTGGCCTGGGACCGAGGCCGGTCTCCCTCCTCTGACCTCTACTCCCGCCGCCCCGGGCCCGGGGTCGGGGCTTGGGGGAGAGGTCGCCCCGGCCTCGATGCCTCCTGCCGGGGGTCGGGCGGCGCCCGTGTCGGGACTGAGGCGGTGAGTCCGGGGGATTCCGGGGCCTCGGCGTAGCGGCCCCCGTCACACTGATGTGAAGTTTGCGCGGGACTTTGACGGCTATTCGGCCATGGGAGGCAAGCAGACGAAGGGGAGGGGGGCAGCGGGCCCGGCCCATGCCGCTGACCTCAGGATGAAGCCGCCGGACCCCGGTGGGGGCGACCTCCCCCCGACCGTCGGATTGAAGGCGGAGGAGCGGCGGAGCAGGAGCGGACCCCCGGCCCCTTACCAGCGGCGGGTCGGCCTGATCCAGGACTTGGTGAGCCTGGCTAAGCAGGGGAGGCAGCAGGAAGCGGCGCAGCTGCTGCGGAGCCTTCGACAGGTGAGGTGACAAGCGGCCCCGTCCCCCTCTTCTCCTTTTTTCCTCCCCTAACACCCCCCTCTACTTTCCTCCAGACATTATGCCCCGTTGGCTTTAGTCATTTCTACCCTGGGTAAAGGTCCCCTTGATCCGTGCCTCTTGTAAGTTTCTATCAAGTCGGGCTCACCCTCCTTCACCCCAAAGAGAAAACCCCTTTCTCACTCAACCTGTCCTCATAAGACATGCTCTCTTGATCCGGGCAGCATCCTGGTAAATCTCCTCTGCACTCTCTCCAAAGCTTCCCCATCCTTCCTACAACAATGCGCCCAGCACTGATCACAGTATTGCAAGTGCCATCTGACCCAGGGTTTTACAATGTTACCCGGTGGCTCTAGAACTCTACCCCCTGACTAAAGAAGGCCAACACACCAAACGCCTTCATCGCCCTGTCAACTTGTGTGACAGCTTTGAGGGATCTACAGGGGTAGACCCCAAGACCTAGTACTGTACCCTGCTGAATAAGCCACTGAGGCACTGGTGGAGTTGTGTCTGCCCTCTGAACTAAGGTGGTGTGAAAAGGGAGTTTCTGAAACTAGTTGTTATGCTGTAGGCAGGCTGCAGTTGAAGCAAGTTTGTGGGAGCTTGCTGTGTACCATTGTAGTGCGATCGCGCGAGTCGAGTGTGATGTTCTTTCAGGGGTTATTCCCTATGTGGAGAATGCCTGTGCATAATTTTGTTTAACATGAGGAGGCTGATGTACAGATAGCCCCCACTCGGTCCTTGACCGTTCGGGGTTAGGGTCCAGGGCATGGAATACAAGACAACCAGGTACCCTTCACTGCTGCAGCCTTCGCCGCCATTTTCCGCCAGCTCCACCGATGAGATCGTGGGTGGATCGCTCATTGTCTGACCTTACCGTCATAGGTAACCCTGCCAGGAGCTAAGCTCCGGACGGAATCACTCTCAGGAATTCTTGGACCTCTCCATCATGACAAAGTGGTTTGCCACAGGGACACGTGTCAAAAGGAGCCAAATCTTTCCTTGGAGAGAAGGATTCCTGCCATGTCTCAGAGCATTGCCAGAGGTCATCAGTCCAAGTCAGCAGACAGTTCTAAACGTTCTTCAAACCCAATCTAAATGTTGTTGTCACATGTATGTTGAAACGGTGAGTGAAATGGTTGTTTGAGTCTGATCAGCAAGGAGTGTGCTGGGGTTACCACGCTTCTGATGTCAGAGTAGCTCACAACTCTAACCCCTGGGAGGAAACCAGAGCACGCACAGAAACCCACGTATTCACTGGAGAACACGCAAACTCCTTCAGGACAGTGGCGGGAATTGAACTGTTCTCGCTGATGCTGTGAAGCAATTGCATTAACTACTGCATTACAGTGCCTTGAGTGTTGAGTGCCAGCGGGAGCTTGGCTGCTGTACTGTGTGAGTGAAGCTGCTCCGGGCTGGTCCTTTGAAAGATGTGCTTGGGGGCAGTGACGCCTTCGTAGCTGTCGACTGTCCTCACCCTGGCAGAGGCCTCTGCCCTCCCTGCTGGCCCAGCTCACTGCTTCATTTTCCTCCAGACTCTGCCCAGAACACTGGCTTCATAACTTCACCTACTATTTCCTGAGAAAATACCGCTCCAGGTAGAGCAGGAACTGGTAAGTTCTCGATTCACTGTCCTTGACAAAATCCTTCCCCGCTCTGAGAGCTGGCCAAGTCTGCAAAATGGTCGTGCTGTCAGCTTTGGAATAATCTAGCACCCTTATGATTTTGGTGCTAGACTGGCTGATTTTTCTGGATGTTATTCCTGTTAATACGCCACCATGGACAATACCTACCCAGCAAACTGCCTCTTCCAAAATATCCCTTCTGGAAAGTGCTATAGGGCAATTAAAGCAAAAAAAAAACTTCACACCACCTTAAACGTTTTCCCCCAAGGCAGTTAATCTGATCAGCAGCTTTAGCTAGGCCCCCCCACTCCCTCGATTAACCCCGTCATTGCACAGCGAACACTTTAAACCCTGTTTATACTGTACATGCTGATATTTCTGTACATTTTATTCCACATCCATTCTTTAACCTGTAACTTTATTTTAGGTAATTCTTTATTCTATAAAATTGTTGATTGTTGTTGTGTTGGGTCACACTCTGACCCCCACACCACAGCAAATTCCTAACACGCAAATGTATTTGGCAAATTAAGTTCATCCCTGACTCTCTGTCTTGTAAATTTCCCAGTGAATCCAATCAGTTCAAAGTGGGGTTCCCGATCTGGGGTCCTTGCACCCTCTACTTCATGGTATTGTTCGATGGCATAAGTGTTGGGAACTCCTGTTCAAAGGATTCACAGGGAATGGAATTCTAGTGCAGGAACCGGGATCCTGAGTGGGAAGGCAACGCTGCAGGTATCTCAGAATAGTTTGGGAGCAGATTGTTGTCTCACCGTGGGGTGAGGGGGGTCTGTAGATAGCAGGATAAGAGCATCGATTATGTTCTGAACAGGAAGTAAGTTCAAATATCTGAGGTGTAAAGGGACCTGGGAGCCCTCATGCCAGATTCCCTAAAGGTTAAGTTGCAGTAAGGAAGCCAATGGCAATGTGAGCATTCACTTCGAGAGTACTAGAATACAAAAGCAAGGATGTAATGCTGAGGCTTTATAAGACACTGGTCAGGCTACACTTGGAGCATTATGAGCAGTTTTGGGCCCCTTGTCTAGGAAGAGATGTGCTGGCATTGGAGACGGTCCAGAAGAGGCTCGTAAGAATTATTTCAGGAATGAAAGAGTTAATGTATGAGGAGCATTTGATGTCTCTGGTCCTGAATTCACTGGAGTTTAGAAGAATGGGGAGAGGGGGATCTAATTGAAACCTATCAAATATTGAAAGGCCGAAACAGTGGATGTGGAGAGGATGTTTCCTATATAGTATTAGGAGAGTCTAGGACCAGAGGGCACAGCCTCTGAATACGAGGACATCCATTTAGAACAGAGATGAGGAGGGATTTCTTTTGCCAGAGGGTGGTGAATTTGTGGAATTCATTGCCACAGGCAGCTGTGGAGGCCAAATGATTGGGTATACTTCAAGCAGAGGCTGATGGGTTCTTGATTAGACAGAGCGTCATTGATCAGACAAAGTGTCAATGGTTACAGGGAGAAGGCAGGAGAACGGGGTTGAGAGGGGTAATGAATCAGCCATGATGTAATGACAGCAGATACGATGGGCTGAATGGCCTCATTCTGCTCCTATGCCTTATGGGCTGGTGTTTTTGTGAGAGATCTAGGGGTTAATTGTGTGGGAGGGGTGAGTAGGTTCAGATTGGAGATTCGGACACGTCTGTGATCTTGTTAAATTACCAATGGGACACTGCCGCTGTGACAGGGTTAAAGACTGAGCTCCGACGTGCCTGAGTTAAGCAGGAAGCCGTGTGGGGGAGGGTGGCAGGCTGGCACCGAGCTTCTCACAGTACACAGATAATCATCGGGCAGGGAGGCTGCAGATTCTTGGTGGGGGGGGGTGAGGGAGGAGATTGTTGGCTGAGGCACAAGACTGTCTGCTTCTGGTGTACCTGAATGAGGCGGGAGGGAGGGTGTTGAGGTCTACTTCAGTCTGTAGGCCCTGCACGTAACACCCCCACCTGCCCGCACCAGTTACCTCCCCCACTCAGTAATACTGTCTCCACCTATCTCGCCCATCCAGTAATGATTACTGCTAACAAAAGTGAGGGGGGTGGGGAGTGGGTGTTTTTAGGAGCTGCTTCTGCGTGGCATCAGATGAAGAGCCCATTCCCTCCCTCCCTCCCCCTGCTGTCTGAGTGCACGTAATCAGGGGACATGGGGTTGGAACGGGGCAAGTAATGAAGGATATGGGCAGACCCGGTGTGGGGAGGGAGTCGCTGGTGGTTGGGGTCTTGTGTTCATGACTCTTTCATTCCCTCTCTTCCTGCCCCTCCCCCCAATCTCCCCACATGCCCTACAACCCACAGTGTTGTGCAAAGCTTTCTACCGACCCCAAAATCAATAAATGGCATTTATTGGAGAATGGAACTTCCCTCCAGTCCACTCTTCCTGCAGGGTGGGGGTTGTCGTCCTTTCCCTGAGCGTTAGTGTGTTGTCACGGGGTGATGTTTTGCTGCAATGAGCAAAGCCGGCTGTGTGTCCCATCTGGGCTCCAGTCAGCTGTGCTGGGTCTGGAGACGGGATCTAGAAGGTTCTTTGGAAGTCAAGAATGAGGCAGCTGTGGTGACACCTGTTGCGTTCATTAAACAATAACCATCACCACTGTAGGGAGAGGGTGAAGCGAGGGAACGAAAGGAAGGGCCCTAGTAGTTGTGGTTTTATAACGAACAAGATAGATAAGAGACATTCCATTGAATGAGACAGCCTACCAGACGGTCAGGTTAAACTGGGCTGCAGAGAAACTGCTAGAAAATACAGATGGGTGTGCAATTACAGAAAATTAATTGAACAATCACACAAATGTGATTATGTAAAAATATAAAAGCAAATCTGTGATGCTGAGGCGCTCTCAGGCCCTGGTCAGACCACACCTGGAGTGTCGTGAGCAGTTCTGGACTTGTTATCTGAGGAAGGACGTGCTGACATTGGAGAGGGTTCTGGAGGTTCACAAAAATGATTCTGGGATTGAGAGGCTTGTCACATCAGGAGTGTTTGATGGCCCTGGGCCTGTTCTTGCTGCAATTCAGAAGAATGAGAGCTGCCCTCATTGAAACCAATCAAATGTTGAAAGGCCTCGATAGACTGGGTGTGGAGAGGATGTTTCTTATAGTGGGGGAGTCTAGGACCAGAGGGCACAGCCTCAGAATAGAGGGATGTCCATTGAGAACAGATGAGGAGGAATTTCTTCAGCCAGAGAGTGGTGAATCTGTGGAATTCTTTGCCAAAGGCAGGTGTGGAGGCCGTCTTTATGTATATTTAAGGCAGAGGTTGATAGATTCTTGATTGGTTGGGGCACAAAGGGATACGGGGAGAAGGCAGGAGACTGGGGCTGAGAGGGAAATGGAGCAGACTCGATGCACCAACTGATTGAATTCTGCTCCGAAATCTTATGGTCTGAACATATGCAACAGGAAGCCAAAGTACAAGACAAAAGGATTTAGACTCTGCGATTTAGTGATAGCAAGACATTTGTTCTTTGCTGCTGCTGGGAATGGCTTTGGTTCATTCACGGTTTGTTTACTGTGGTGTTTGTGTCCCTGGCGACCACAGGGGGACTGCATTGGTCTCTGAATCAGCACTCCAGTGATGTCAGCCTGACTCTGCTGCACTCGTTATGGAGGTGGAGGTGAAGGTGTCCTTGTGGGAGGGGTGGGTACCTCCAGGGTGAAATTTAATCCCGACGGGAGCAGCGAGCTGGAGTTGTGGGGGAAGGGCAGTGTAATCGCGGGGTTAAAGCTGAGGGGAGTGGACATGAGTGAGCTTTCGAAGGTGCCAGGCAGGTTAAGAAAGCGGTATAAAAGCAACTGAGATGAGGAGAAACTGCAATCAAGTTCACGCTTATCGTCATTCAACTGTACACATGCATACCACAGACCGAAACTGTCACAATGGGGGCGTTGGGAACGGACCCAAATACAAGACACAGACACTGAAGTACAAGGAACAGGATTTGACTAGAGTAGGGACGTGACAGGATACAGACAAGGAGCAGGGACAAGAATGCAGACCAGGGCCAGGACATGGACTAGACAGGGAACGCAGACAAGGAACTATGAACTAGGAGCCCGTGCTTGGAGTCCGAGCCAGAGACTGGACAAGGACCCAGAACCTGGGTCTTGCCTCGGGCTTGGACCCCAGAATCAGGCAAGGACATGTCATGGCTGCAGGACAGGACGTGGCTGGGGTCGTGGCTCTTGGGACTTGAGGCTGATAACTCGGAGGCTGGAGCTCAGAGACAGACTGGGAACTGTACATCAACATAGAGTCAGGACTTATCCTTCAAAAAGCCAGGACTCATCTTTAACATGACACTAACACAAGACGGCAGTATATAGACATAGAGCCGGGACTTATCCTACAACAAGCCGGGACTCAACTTTTAGCTCCACGCCAAGGTGGGACAGGTAACAGCAGAACAGCCAGACTTACCCAACAGAGGCGAGGACAAGAAAAGACAAACACTGAAGAACAACAGACAGTTCCATCTCTGCTTCAGGGTTGCTCCGAGTCACAGTTACAGCCAACAACCTCAGCTGGCTACGGAAACAGCCAGATCCCTACTGTTACGTACCCCGTAACTGGGTTGCCAAACCAGCAGAAATGGATCACTCAGTTGGAGTCTGGATTACTAGATCTAAGAAAGTTTTATTAAAGAAACAAGCAACACAGTAATCGAAAGGATAATAAATGCAACAGTTCAGCAATGATAAACACACGTGTGCACAGAATTAAGATAACAGGATCAATCAAGCTCTATCGTTGTCTAGGGATAAATGACCAATTTCAAAGTGACACAAAAGTCCAGTTCGATTTAATAGTTCAGTTCGCAGTAATCGTTGCCATGGCGATGGACAATGTGGGGGGAAGGAGAGAGAGAACAAGAACGACTGATCATTCAAAACGGCTTCCACTCACAGACCTGCGATATTGCTCACAAGCAGCTTTCGGGCGAGTCCTTTGTGATGTCACCTGAGGTCACCGACTGTGACCCCTCCTGCAGATGCGGTCGATCCTCTGCAGTGACCCTGGCAGCCCAGGCAAGGGCGGACACACACCGGGTTCCCGCTGATTGTACCTTTCCACCCTGTGCGTCTAAGGCTTGGTTCCGCAACCAGCCTTCCAAACGACTCCCACCACTTGCGTGGGGGGGGGGGGCACCGCTTCCAGGGTCTCGTTACCTCGGGGTGTTGTGTGTGTGTGCCTTAGCCAACCTGTCCCTTTTTATCCCCCTGCTGGGGTATCGCCTGTCCATCACTTCAAACAGTTCAGGGTTCAAAGGGGGAGCCGATCTTGACAATACCCAGACTGATGGCTCCTTCATTAACATCTCCAAATGCTGCTTCATTGTGTTCCTTATCTCTCCCTCCCCTGAGGACAGGTGGCAGACCAACTGCTGATGCCACTGGTGCTAGCCCAGGCCAACAAACATCTCAATTTATGTGTATTCTCGTCACACTTCCCCCCCTTTAAGGATTTTTACCGGGGTAAAAATTACAAACATGAGTACATTATTTGATACACACAAATATACATCTTTATCAGCTATTTGGCTAGTACAGAGAATTTGAAGTTGTCAGCACCTTGACAGACAGTCAGCAATCACATTTTCCGTCCCTTTTATATGTGTTATTAATAATCCCTTAGACCAGGCTCCAATTTAGCAAACTCCATAGTGGCCAAAAACACTGATGAATTGCGATCAATGTAACCTCTCATTTGGTTTTGTCCCAGACCACAATAACAAGGGTCGTCCCATTCTGACTTAGTTTTCTCTCGCAAGGGCTTAGTAGGAGGGGGAGGGGTAGTGACCGCAGAGTTATTGCAAAACTTCCTACAGTACCCCACCATCTCCAAGAGCCTTCTGAGGGCCCTCTTGTCTGTCGGGGTTGGGAGGTCAGCGATAGCCTGCACTGTAGCTTGCATCGCTGCCAGCTGCCCCTGTGTCACCACAATTCCCAGGTAAGTGACCTTCGTGTGGCCGAACTCATTTTTTTCAAGCTGGCTTCAGACAGCCGTATTAAATTGCCAATACACACCTCTGTGTTCGTCAGCCCTTTAGTCACTGAATTACTCATTCTATATGGGTGTTGCTTACTAGGCTGTCCTATTGTAACAGACACCACCCAACGTCCCAGTTCTTTGCATCGCCTCGGGACAATCAAACACACGGGTGCGAGTCGTTTAATTACTTCTCCTAAAGAGTCGCTTTGTTTGGGGATTAAGGGAGAGACCTTATCAGCAGACCTGGCCAAAACAATAGCCTTCTCCCATCTGGTCGATACCATACTCATCTTTTCAAAATGGTTCTTTCCTCTTATCAGGGGGCCCCTAGCTTCATTGACGTCCACGCTAACCCTGACTAGGTTTGTTAGCGTATCAAAAGCCTGTGACCGTCTCAGTTCACGTCAGCCATAATCAATAACATCCTCCCCCCGGGCAGCCGGTAAACCTCTTCCATGGTTCCACCAACTGTTCCCTCCAGTACCCCAAAATGTCCACCGGGGGGTACCTTGTGGGCCAGGTTAAAAACCTCATCCTCATAACTCTTTTGCACCACCCCCCATTCCTCATCTGTGGGTACTGTACTTGATTTCCCTTCCTTCCTTAGCACTTCCTCCTCCGCACAATAGCCTACTAGTTCCCTTGTCAAGTCTGTGTCAGAGAGAGCTCTCTCTGCCAAAACCATCAGCCCCTCGTCTCGCTCCTGCGTCTGCACAAATTCTTTCCTGGCTAATGCTACGTCTGTCCCAGCTCCCTCACTACCTCTTGCCTCACTACACTCCTTTTCATTTTCTACCCCTGTCTCGTACAAGACTGGCAGAAACGTCTCAGCTAAATTCACTACCGCGGTCCCGTGATGAACCTGTGAGTCCATGGGCGGGGCCTCAATGCTGGCAGGCTGACCTGTCAATCTCACGACTGGGAACACGATTCCCCCGGCGATGTCATTACCGAGCAAGACTTCCACGCCTTTCATCGGTAATTCAGACCTCACCCTGATCATGACTAGTCCAGAGACCAGGTTGCTTTGTAAGTGTATCTGGTGCAAAGGGACTGACTCTGTCCCTTCCCCAACACCTTTGACCTTGACCTCCCCAGTCTGGGTCTCTGAGCTAAGCTCTAATACACTCTTCAGTATTAGTGACTGACACGCTCCCGTGTCTCTCCAGATCTGCACTGGAACTGGGTTTAACCCCTCCTTCACTGACACCAATCCGGCCGAGATAAACCTCTCGCGCCCTTCCTGAACTTCGGCAGACCTGTCCTTCCCGCGGTTCATGTACCAGCTCGATACAGCCAGTCAAAATCGCTGTCTTCTCTTTTCCCGTCTACTTCTTTGGGGCAAAGCACCTGGACGCAAAGTGTCCGACTTTCCCACAATTATAACAGACGACCCCAGGGGACTTCCTGCCAGACTGCTCCTGGTCTACCTTATCCTTCTCACTAGTCCCCGGCTTACTTTCTGACTTTTCCGGCGGACTCTCCCCGCCCTCTTGACTACCCTTCTGGTAGCTTTTACTCAGGGAAAACTTCATTTTATGCGTCAACGCATACTCGTCCGCTAACTTAGCAGTTGTGGCTAACGTGGCTGCCTCTTTCTCATCTAGGTAGGGTCTCATACCCTCAGGGACACAACCTTTAAACTGCTCAATCAGGATCAGCTGTAGCAGTCTGTCATAATCCCCCTCTACCCCCTTTGAGGCGCACCAACGCTCACAATATGTCTGCATCTCACGGGCAAACTCCAAATACGTGCGGTCCCACTGCTTCCTCGCATTCCGGAACCTCTGCCGGTATGCCTCCGGGACCAACTCATAAATCCTGAGGATGGCCTCTTTCACCATCTCATACCTCTGGGCATCTTCCGCGGACAAAGCTGAGTAAGCTTGTTTGGCTTTCCCTTTCAGTACACTCTGAAGCAAAACAACCCACTTATCCCTCGGTGAGTCCTGACTTATAGCCACTTTTTCGAAGTGGAGAAAGTACCAATCCACGTCAGTATCGTCAAATGGGGGAACCAGCCTAACCTCCTGGGTCGCCCGGAACCCTCCACCTTGGTTCGGCACGAGCCCCTGCTCTGCCCTTAACCTTAACTTCTCCAGCTCGAATTCCCTTTCCCTCTGTTTCTCCAACTGCCTCTCTCTCTCTCTTTCCTTTCTAACTCTCTCTCCTGCTCTTCTCGCTGTAACTGTCTGTCTGTCCCTCTCTTTCTCTTCTCGCTCCAACTGCTGTACCCGGAACTCGTGCTCGAGTCTCAGTTTTTCAAGCTGCACCTGTACCGCGTCTCCGGCAGGTTTTTCAATAGATACCACCTCCAGCTCGCCTTGGGGAAACACACCTTTTGATACATAGTGCTCTACGATAGCTCTGTGTATCTCCTCTCTCCTCATTGTCGACTTCCCCTTAGCAAGATTCAACCGTTTGGCCACAGCTTCCAATTCCGATTTCCTGGCATCCTCTAATGCCTCCAAGGTTGGCGCCTTTATAAATTCCTCAGCCTCCATTTCTGCTGTTTGTCTTTTCTTTCGTTTGGGAATTTTGACCCAATCAATTTACTCCGTCCCAAATTTAGCGTTCAAAATCGTGGACAAGAACCCCACTTATGTTACGTACCCTGTAACTGGGTTGCCAAACCAGCAGAAATGGATCACTCAGTTGGAGTCTGGATTACTAGATCTAAGAAAGTTTTATTAAAGAAACAAGCAACACAGTAATCGAAAGGATAATAAATGCAACAGTTCAGCAATGATAAACACACATGTGCACAGAATTAAGATAACAGCATCAATCAAGCTTTATCGTTGTCTAGGGATAAATGACCAGTTTCAAAGTGACGCAAAGTTCAGTTCAATTTAGTTCAGTTTGCAGTAATCGTTGCCATGGTGATGGACAATGTGGGGGGAAGGAGAGAGAGAACAAGAACGAATGATCATTCAAAACGGCTTCCACACACACACCTGTGATATTGCTCACAAGCAGCTTTCGGGCGAGTCCTTTGTGATGTCACCTGAGGTCACCGACTGTGACCCCTCCTGCAGATGCGGTCGATCCTCTGCAGTGAACCTGGCACCCCAGGCAAGGGCGGACACACACTGGGTTCTCGCTGATCGTACCTTTCCACCCTGTGTGTCTAAGGCTTGGTTCCGCAACCAGCCATCCAAACGACTCCCGCCACTTGCGGGGGGGGGGGGCACTGCTTCCAGGGTCTCGTTACCTCGGGGTGTTGTGTGTGTGTGCCTTAGCCAACCTGTCCCTTTTTATCCCCCTGCTGGGGTATCGCCTGTCCATCACTTCAAACAGTTCAGGGTTCAAAGGGGGAGCCGATCTTGACAATACCCAGACTGATGGCTTCTTCATTTAACATCTCCAAATGCTGCTTCATTGTGTGCCTTATCTCTCCCTCCCCTGAGGACAGGTGGCAGACCAACTGCTGATGCCACTGGTGCTAGCCCAGGCCAGCAAACATCTTAATTTATGTGTATTCTCATCACACTACCTAGCTCAGAGTGGCTGAGAGCCACTCAGCTGGCCCAGGAAACGGCCAAATCCATACCACAAAGACAGCCCTGACTACTGACAGCAAGGCTCCATGAGGGGATGGTTCCCCAACGTGGCCTAAAGATGGCAAGTGGCTGCTGTAGTCTTCCACCGGCAGGTTGCTCCCAGGGGATCTTGACAAGACAAACCAACAGCCCACACTCAACCCCAAGGCTACTTATATTCCAAGCCCCAAGATGGGAATCAGGTGCCTGTGATTAACTCAACCAAAACAAGGGATAGCTGGAAGACCCGGAGTCCTGAGTCCATGGACCGGACCTTGAACTGGAATACGGACTTCACAGACCAGACCATGAGAGAAACGTCCTCCCTCCAGATCAGGGGCACGTAACCTGGACACAACAAAGTCATCAAGGTTGAAAGTAAATTTATTATGGAAGAACATGTCACCACTTACACCTTGGGATTCACTTTCTTGTGGACATAATCAATGAAAGTCTGTAGAAACAGGGTAGATAAGCAGTGTGCAAGCACAACAGACTGTGCAAACACAAAAGAAAATAATAGTAAATAAATATGCAATAAATATCGAGAACATGAGATGAAGTGTCCCTGAAAGTGAGTCGATTGGTTGTGGGAATAAGATGACAAATGGTAAAGTATATTGCTGAAGATTCTGAGCTCGCTGTCAGTGTGGCACTTGGCATGACACGATTGCAGCTCCAGGCATTCCAGAGTTGTTAGTTTAATTCCTGCCCCACTCGTAAGGAGCTTACGTTCTCCCTGTGAACTGCAGGGGTTTCCTCCGGGTGCTCTGGTTTCCTCCACCAATCCAAAGACTTGCCAGTTGGAAAGTTAATTGGTCACTGTAACTATGCTGTGGTGAGGTTGGGGTGAAATGGTGGTTTCTGGGTGGTGCAGCTCATTGGGCCTGTCCTGCGTCGTATCTCCAAGTAAATGAATGAACGCACGCATGAGATGCATTTACGACACCAGTTAAAAAGTAAACAGTGTAACGCTACTGGTGCTGGGTGGTGACGGTGTTCAGTAGTCTCACGGTCTGGGGGTAGAAGCTGTTTCCCACTCTGCCAGTCTGCAGTCAGAGTAACCTGGGTCAACTTGTGAATGGCTGGAGCTTTCAAACAGGTGGCGGAGTAAGCGGCCACGGGCGGGCCCAGGGCAGCCCTGGTAAATGTGTGGAACAGTACAGACCCTTTGGCCCATTATTGTTATGCTGATCCCTGAAACTTCTGCAAGTTCAGTCTAACCCTCTCTCACATTACTCTAGAAAGAGAAACTGTGGGCATAGATATACATGCATGGGGGGGGTGCGGGAAGAGTTCAAAATATTTATTATCAAAGTGCCTATTTTACCTTGCAATTAATTTCCCTGTGGGCATTTACAGGAGAATGAAGAAATACAATAGAACTTAGGAAAAAAAACTGTATAAACAAAGACTGACAAACAACCAATGTGCAAAAGACAAACTGCAAATATAAATAATATTGAGTTGTAAAGACTCGTTGAAAGTGAGTGCGTAGTTGTAGAATCGGTTGAGAGTTGTGGGTGAAGTTATCCACACAGGTTCAGGAGCCTGATGGCTGAGGGATAGTTACTGTTCCTGAACCCGGCGGTGTGGGACCTGAGGCTCCTGTCCCACCTCCCTGATGGCAGCAGTGCGAAGACAGCGTGGCCCGGGTGCTGGTGCTGGGTGCTGCTTTCCTGTGGCAGTGTCAATGGTGGGGAGGGCTTTGCATTTACAGGGACAGAAAGAAATAAAATAGAATTCATGAAAAACTAAACATGGACAAAGATGCACAAACGACCAATGTGAGAAAGAAGACAAAACTGCAAATGAATAATTCTGAGAACAGGAGTCAGGGTCATTGAAAGGGAATCTATAGGTTGTGGTTTGACCATTGCAGACATCCCACCCTGCAAAAACTCATTTCAGGGAGGTAGCACCATCAATTTGCGGGAGAGGTGGGATGTCTGTAGTAGAGTAGCTCCTTAGCAGCTGGCCATCTAGTTTAAATAACGTTAGCTATGCTAATGAACGAAAGACACCTGTTAAACTCACCTCAACATGGCTTGTACAGTCTTAACCCACCATGGGCAATAGAAAAGTCACTGTTGCAAACAGTACAGTGAGCAACACTGTCATTATTTTTGACCCTTATTAGGCCGGGGTACACTAGGGAGGTCTGGGGTGATGTACATTTTATATTTTTTGCAACACTCCACAATGGCGTGTTTTCTCCGCCCCCTCTCCCCCCCTCTCCCCCCTTCCCCCTCCCTCCCCCTCCCTCTCCAGCTTGCCTTCACTCGCGCGCTCTTGCTTGCTTTTTCTCTCACTCGCTCTCAAAAAAAAATGATTTCCGTGATATTGTATATAATTTGCGGGCATCAGGGAGCCAGTGTTAATATGCGGGAGACTCCCGGAACTTCCGGGAGAGGTGGGATGTCTGCCATTGACTTGTGACGTTCCATCATGTGTGTAAAATCAGAAATGACTTACTGTAATTTATAGTTTCTAATCAATGTTCTCACTAATTTTTAGTTGTCAGTGTGCACAAAAATCTTATGTTGTGCAAATTTTTTTCCTGTGACAAAAATATGTGCGCACTGAATGCACACATGGGACAGTTTATGTAGGGTTACAAAATATTTGACATAAAACTGCACAGAATAACAACAAAATATCATACATATTTAAGTCACACACACAAAAAATGCTGGTGAACGCAGCAGGCCAGGCAGCATCTCTAGGAAGAGGTACAGTCGACGTTTCAGGCCGAGACCCTTCGTCAGGACTAACTGAAGGAAGAGCTAGTAAGAAATTTAAAAGTGGGAGGGGGAGATCTGAAATGATAGGAGAAGACAGGAGGGGGAGGGATGGAGCCAAGAGCTGGACAGGTGATTGGCAAAAGGGATACGAGGCTGGAGAAGGGAGAGGATCATGGGACGGGAAGCCTCGGGAGAAAGAAAGGGGGAGGGGAAACCCAGAGGATGGGCAAGGAGTTATAGTGAGAGGGACAGAGGGAGAAAAAAGAGAGGGGGAAAAAAAGGGAAAGAAAAAATATCAAAATAATAAAAAATAAATAAGGGATGGAGTACGAAGGGGAGGAGGGGCATTAACGGAAGTTAGAGAAGTCAATGTTCATGCCATCAGGTTGGAGTTATTTAATTTTTATCATATTTAAGTCACTCAGTTTTTTTTCTCTCTCCTGTCTTTGGCATTTACCCATTCTTTGTAAACTCTATCTAGACTAATAGAACTTCCATCCAATTGAAGCTTTTGATTCTCATTAACATATCCAAATGACATTCACCTAAACGGTTTCTCAGCTTGTTTTTGGGTTGATTCATTGGGCTAAAACCTCGCTCACAGTCCGCACTAGACACAAGAAAGGTTCCCCCAATGTCCATCAACTGTGCAAGGTCGCAAAACTGTTCATTTTGAAGTACAAATGCCACCATTTGAGCAAAGTTTGAAATTGGTTTGGATTTAATTTTTTTCTTGCACAGAAAATTTGAAATCATTAAACTGTCTAACTATTACGATATTTTCAGCTAGAAAGTCATGATATTTTAGACATAAGGACATTAACTTGTTCATCGCCAAATGTGAAGTCACAATCTGCAATTGCGGAGAAATCAAAAGCTGACCATTCTTGTCCCTCAACTTTGATCTCTGGGTTTGATTGTTTTCGCTCTTGCTCATCTGCACTCAACCGTAACATGCGCAGCACTCCTGTAACGGGTAATGATGGGTTCTGTTGCCTGAGCTTTTGTACACCATCCAAATGCGATTTACTTGGCAAATGACACTTCAAAAAAGTCAAGTTTCCAAATATCACCCCACTTCTTTCCACTAGCGAATTCTCCAGCAACTTTCACATCAGGGCAATACAAACAGAAAACTCCAGTTTCCGAATTATACATAAATATTTCTCATAGCTGAACGTTCATGACCTCATGAGCTTTCGGTGTAGCAGTTTCTACTGTTTTGTTAAGCCATTCAACTTTAAACAAATTTGCAGTTCTTTTACGCTTCACGCCCTTCGCTTCTTTTGAATTCGACACAGTGAATCAATATTTTTTCCAATAAAAACTTAGTAAGCTATCTACAAGATTTGAAACAGATCTTTGTAAACTTTACAATATGAACACTGTCCGCCAAGCACGGCTGCCGCCGTTGCAGCTATACAAACTGGAACAGGAAAGGTGAGGTGACGTGCATTGTGGTATTTGAAAAACCGACTAACTAGTTATCAGAAACGGTTAGCTAAAAGATTATTTTCAATAAGTATAATTATTAATTACTACATTACTTTAGGTAACTAACCTTTTGTGCGAACATTAATTTCTTTTGTGTGCTGGTTGAAAAATGTGTGCGGGCACACACACAGCTTAGAGGGAACTATGTTTCTAATGTATTGCAATCTACTTCTGGCGCAAAACAAGAAAATTCACAGCATATAACAGGAATTCTGCAGATGCTGGAAATTCAAGCAACACACATCAAAGTTGCTGGTGAACGCAGCAGGCCAGGCAGCATCTCTAGGAAGAGGTACAGTCGACGTTTCAGGCTGAGACCCTTCGTCAGGACTAACTGAAGGAAGAGTTAGTAAGAGGTCCTGACCAAGGGTCTCGGCCTGAAATGGTGACTGTACCTCTTCCTAGAGATGCTGCCTGGCCTGCTGAATTCACAGCATATGCCAGTGATATTAAAACTGGCTGTGGTTCTGAAGCATTCACGTGCTGGTGGTGTTTCTGAGAAGATGAGGCTTGTGAATCACTGACATCTTAATAAAAGACTGGAAAACAAGCAGGCAGGTGACAGCGAAATGGCTGGAATTGAGATGCAGAAAGGGCCAGTGCTGGAAATATTCACCAGGTTGGGCAGCGTCTGTGGAGGCACACAGTTCCGGCATAAACTGGCAAAGCTGGTCATCTGAATCCCTGAGTCGCAGCTTATGTTTAACTAAGGCTGTGTCATGGTCCGGTCTGTGAAGTCCGCATTCTGGTTCACAGTCCAGTCCGTGGACTCAAAACTCCAGGTTTTCCAGCTGTCCCTCGTTGTTTGAGTTAATCATAGGCACCTAATTCCCATCTTGGGACTTGGAATATAAGTAGCCTTGGGGTTGAGTGTGGGCTGCTGATTTGTCTTGTCAGTCCCCCTTGGATTAACCTGCCGATGAAACCATTTGTGATCTCTAGGCCTGGTTGGAGGACCACTGCTTCATGGAGCCTTGTTGACACTTGTTGGAGAAGTCTTTGTGGTATGGATATGGCTGTTTCCTGGGCCAGCTGAGTGGCTGTCAGCCCCTCCGAGCTAGGTAGGGATCCAGCTGTTTCCGTAGCCAGCTGAGGTTGCTGGCTGAACTGAGACTTGGAGCTTCCCTGGAGCAGAGATGGAACTGTCTGTTGTTCTTTGGTGTTTGTCTCTTTCTGTCCTTGTCTCTGTGGGTAAGTCTGGCTGTTCTGCCGTTACCTGACGGAGGGACTTGTCCCACCTTGGTGTGGAGATGAAGTTGAGTCCCGGCTCTGTGTCTATGTTCTGTCCTGTCTCATGTTAGTGTTGTGTTAAAGATGAGTCCCGGCTCTATGTTGATGTTCGGTTCCCAGTCTGTCTCTGAGCTCCAAGAACCCGAGCCTCGACGATTCCGCAGTCAAGCTGAAGACCCAAGACGCCAGCCTCAAGTCTCAAGAGCAAAGACCCCAGCCTGTCTCCAGGCTCTGGCCTCTGGACCCCAGCCACATCCTGTCCTGAAGCCACGTCATGTCCTTGCGCGGTTCTGGGGTCTGAGCCCGAGGCAAGTTCCTTGTACTTCAGTGTGTCTTGCATTTGGGTCCATTACCAGCGCCCCACTGTGAAAGGCTGGGCTGTTCTAAGTACTCGCTTTGTAATAAAAGGCAGATTCTTGGGCTTTCTGGTGCACATCTCGACCACACCAGTGATGTCTGCCCAGGGAGAGTACGAGCCACACATCGGACCTCACTTCCTGCACCGAAATCCAGGACACTTTGCCTCCCTGGCTCCCCGCACTGCATGCCTGCATTTTGCTGCTCGGTTTCCTGGCATTGGACTTCATCTGCACACCTGGCTGGTGCTGAAGGCTCTGCTGTTGAGAAACAGTACTGTTTGTCTGAAGACTCCCGAGCAAATGGAGCTGGTGAGGATTGCGATGCTGGTGCAATGCAGACAGGTTGCACAGCGTGTCGTCAGCCCTGGCAGAGCACGGAGCATCTGCTGACCTCACCACGTCAGAGAGTGAATGTGCTTCTGTGGGGATTTGAAACCCACACTGCCCAGAAAATGCCGAGACTCAGCTCTCGTCAGGGCGACAGACCCTGAGTAGTTTAGATTAGATGTCGGGGTCAGTTTGTCACATGTACATTGAAGCAGAGTGAAATACTTTGCTTCCTTTGCTGACCAGCACAGTCCGAGGATGTGCTTGGGGCAGACGGCAAGTGTCACCACACACTCCGGCGTCAACATAGCGTGTCTGTAACTTACTGACCCAAACCTGTACCCCACAGTAAACAGACCGGACAGTGTACTTTCCACACTCCCCCATCCCCACAGTAAACAGACTGGACAGTGTACTTTCCACACTCCCCCATCCCCACAGTAAACAGACTGGACAGTGTACTTTCCACACTCCCCCATCCCCACAGTAAACAGACTGGACAGTGTACTTTCCACACTCCCCCATTCCCCACACTAAACAGACTGGACAGTGTACTTTCCACACTCCCCCATTCCCCACAGTAAACAGACTGGACAGTGTACTTTCCACACCCCCCCATTTCCACACAGTAAACAGACTGGACAGTGTACTTTCCACACTCCCCCATTCCCCGTGTCCCCATATTGACTCAGCAGTGTTCTCTCTCTCTCTCTCTCTCTCTCTCTGCCATTCAAGCATTTGTTCAGATGTTTCTGAAACGCCATGAGAATCTCTGCCTCTCTGGCATACTACAGGCTCCAGCCACCCGCCCTGTGAAAAATTCTCCTCGGATCCCCTCCAAATTTCTTAAAGTGAGTTTTATCTGTGATGTGTACAGTGAAACTTCTGTGAAATGGGTAGCTTGAGTTCATACCCATCCGTGTGAGGATGTGCTGGGGGCAGCCCGCAAGTGTTGCCATGCTGCTCGTTCCAACATAGCGTGCCCACAACCCGTAATGCTCGTCGGTGCCTAATTGGAATGTGGAGGAAATTGGCATGGGGCTGTGGCGAATGTACAGGCGGTGGTGGGAATCGAACCTGAGTTTCTGGCACTGTGTGAAGTGTTGCACTAACCGCTATGCTACCGTGTTACCCTTCCACTGACAGTTCGATCTCTCATCCCCTCTGTCTCACTTTGTATCTGGAGGAGCTCAGCAGGTCAGGCAGCGTCGTGGAAGGGAGTGGATGGTCCATGTTTTGGCTGAGACCCTCAATCCCGAACACCGTCGGCCCATTTCCCTCCATAGACTGGGCGTCTGGTGTAACACTTCACAACACCACTGATGGGGGTTTATTTCCCACTGCAGTCCATCAGGAGTCTGTATTTCTCCGTGATTGTGGCCTTGCTCCCACATTCCAAAGACGCCCGGGTTAGGGTCAGTGAGTTGTGGGCCCGCTGCATTGGCACAGGAAACGTGGCACCAGCTGGCCAGCGTCTCCTCAGCCTGTGGTTGCTGATCTAAATAACTACACTGTTTCAATGCACATGACAAATAAAGCTGTTCTTTCTTCAGTATCTTTGAAGACGAAAGATCTTTAATCAGTAGATGCTGCCTGACCTGCATTTTGTGTTTGCTCCTGATTTCCAGCACCTGCAGTCTTGGTTTTACTGGTTGAGTTTTGCGTCTGCAGTGTTCTGGGTTCAGCGACCAGTGTGTTGAAGGTTGCTGTACTGTGTATCGGGACATTGACAGTTAGTCCCCGAGGTTCCAGAGATCTGAGTGACTATTACAGCACTGAGCCGTGTGCTGGCTTTGTCTCCCTCCCATCAGCCCGGCTGTAATGAAAGAATCCACTAGGATTCGGCCTCGACCGACTCCCTTGGGAAGGAAGGGCACACATCCGCAGGGATCGGCAGTCTCGCCGAACTCCCTGCTTTCACCCCATGTGGGTCTGCTGATCTGCGGGCTGACCTTGGGATCAGCACCCCCCCCCCCCCCCGCCCCGGGACTATGCTGTCTAAGCTGTCCGCTTTCCGCACCATCACCCGTGTACTCTCCGGCTGCTCCACAGGCTCGGTCCTCGTGACTGAATCTTTGGTCACCTTGACCGTAGAGAATTGGCAGGCGCAGCTGGTGACGTAACTGTGTCAATAAGCATCTGGTCTCTGGAGAGGGAACAAAAGTAATTAAAATTAGAGGCAACAGAATTTTAAGGTGATCGGAGGAAAGTATAGGGGAGATATCAGAAATAGCATTTTTTAATATAATTGTGGGTACATGGAATACCCTGCCAGGGGTAGGTGGTAGAGGCAGACACATTAGGGGCACTTAAGAGGCAGTTGGATTGGCAAGTGTACGGTAAAAAAAATGGAGGGCTACGTGGGAGGGAAGGGTTGGATTGCTCTTGGCGCAGGTTAAGGGATCGGTACAGAATTGTGGGCTGAAGGGCCTGTACTGTGCTGTAATGCTCTATGTCGTTTACAGTCTTGGGCACGTCCTTCCAAATCATCTTTGGGTTCTGTTCTGGAGACTGCTGTGACTCTCATCGTTTCAAACTGATGTGCGATGGATTTGTTTGTACAGCAATGGTTTGTTCAAGGTCAGACCAGGCCCCTTGCTGCCCCAGGGCTTTGCTGGGAAAAGCAGTGAGCCTTTGTTGCATCGTAATGTCCTCTGACAGTGTGTGTGGATGCAAGCCAAGTTACCAAGTGTGGGCAGGGGCAGGGCCAACAGAGGCGAGGTGACACTTGGGGGCTGCCCCCCGGCACACCCTCAGTCGTTGATGCAGTCCAGGCCTTATAGTTTACAATGCAGGTACCTGCTGGAATTCCTGTATTTATGCACATTTTATTCCATATCTGTATTTTTGTAATTCTTTATAATTGTTGGGTGTTGATTGCCAACACACCACAGCAAATTCCTAATGCATGCAATTGTATACTGTACTTGATGGCCTCCTGTATTAAATAATGTGGCCACTGAGTATATGTAGGCCGTATCTCGGGTAGTGATGAGTTTGAACACGGAGGGGAAATTAAGAACCTGGTGGCATGGTGTGAAGACAATAACCTATCCCTCAACGTCAGCAAGACGAAGGAATTGGTTGTTGACTTCAGAAGGAGTAGTGGACCGCACGACCCAATTTACATCGGTGGTGCGCAAGTGGAACAGGTCAAAAGCTTTAAGTTCCTCGGGGTCAATATCACAAATGACCTGATTTCGTCCAACCAAGCAGAGTTCACTGCCAAGAAGGCCCACCAGCGCCTTTACTTCCTGAGAAAACTAAAGAAATTTGGCCTGTCCCCTAAAACCCTCACTAATTTTTATAGATGCACCGTAGAAAGCATTCTTCTAGGGTGCATCACAACCTGGTATGGAAGTTGTCCTGTCCAAGACCGGAAGAAGCTGCAGAAGATCGTGAACACGGCGCATCACATCACACAAACCAATCTTCTGTCCGTGGACTCACTTTACACCGCACGTTGTCGGAGCAGTGCTGCCAGGATAATCAAGGACACGACCCACCCAGCCAACACACTTTTCGTCCCTCTTCCCTCCGGGAGAAGGCTCAGGAGCTTGAAGACTTGTACGGCCAGGTTTGGGAACAGCTTCTTTCCAACTGTGATAAAACTGCTGAACGGATCCTGACCTGGATCTGGGCCGTACCCTCCAAATATCCGGACCTGCCTCTCGGTTTATATGCACTACCTTACTTTCCATTTTCTATTTATGATTTATAATTTAAATTTTTAATATTTACTAATTTTAACTATCAATATTTATAATATTTAATATTTGTAATCCAGGGAGTGTGAAGCGCAGAATCAAATATTGCTGTGATGATTGTACGTTCTAGTACCAATTGTTTGGTGACAATAAAGTAAAGTATGTTCATGGTCTTCTGTTGTGGCCCATTCACTTCTAGGTTCGACATGTTGTGCTTTCAGGGATGCTCTGCTGCACACCACTGTCGTAACACGTGGTTATTTAAGTTACTGTCGCCTTCCTGTCAGCTTGAACCAGTTGGGACATTCTCCTCTGCACTCTCATTAACAGGACATTTTCACCCACAGAACTGCTGCTCACTGGATGTTTAGTTGTTTCTTACACCATTCTCTATAAACTCTAGAGACTGTTGTGTGTGAAAGTCCCTGGAGATCAGTTTCTGAGTTACTCAAACCATCCCAACTAGCACCAACAATCATTCCAGGGTCAAAGCCACTTGGATCTCATTTCTTTCCCATTCTGATGTTTGGTCTGAACCTCTTGACCATGTCTGTGTGCTTTTATGCATAGAGTTGCTGCCACACGATCGGCTGATTGGATATTTGCATTACTGAGGTGTACAGGTGTCACTGAGTGGATATAGATTCCCTAAAGTTGTTATCACCACGATGGGGAAGGGTGTAGAATAAGCTCCTACTACTCATTTTATTTTCCCAATGGCTTGTATCTCAAATAGCCTCTGACAACCAAATCCAGCTCCTGGCCTTTACGTCTGGCTTGGCTACGAAGCCCAGAAGAACCATTTCTACTGACAGGGAGGGCAAAGCTTGGTTACTGGCACGTTAAAACTAGTTGCTTCAGGTGGATGAGGCTTGGCAGCTCATCTCAGAAGGAGAATTCTGATCTCCAACTTAGGCTGCTTTGTAGCTCTATCCACTCATGGGGAAGGTTTTGCTCATAAATCCTGAGGGAATCCCTAAGGCAGTACAGCCTTGAGTTCAACATTGACTGGCATCTCCTGCAACACCACTGGTGCCAAACTATTGGTCTCTGCTGTTTCTTTGGGTTCATCGGCTGCGTGGAGTGGGGGAGCCTGCTGCACGGGCAACAGCTTGCTCTCCATATCGTACTGTCCTGCGTAGGCAGCTGGGAGACAACATCTATGGTCGACCCTGGCCAACAAAGGCCAGGAGTGTATGTCACAAAGTTGATCCTTGAACTTGGACGATCTGTCTGACAGGTAAATAAATCTGAATCAGAGGATGCACTGTGCCTAACCAGGGCACCGGCTGAAGGGATGGCTTTTTAGAGCAGTTTGTTGTTGAGCCCACTCGGAGATCGGATGTGCTGGATTGGGTGTTGTGCAATGATATGGAGGTGATAAGAGAGCTCAAGATTAAGGAACCCTTAGGGAACAGTGATCACAATATGATCGAGCTCACTTGAAATTTGAGAAGGAGAAACTAAATGCTAATGTGTCAGTATTTCAGTGGAACAAAGGAAATTACAATGGCATGAGAGGGGAACTGGCCAAAGTTGACTGGAAAGGGACAACAGCAGGAAGGACAGCAGAGCAGCAATGGCTGGAGTTTCTGCGAAAATGAGGGAAGTGCAAGACAGATATATTCCAAATAAGAAATTTTCGACTTGAAGAAGGACACTACCATGGCTGACAAGTGGCCAAAGTAAAAGCAAAAGAGAGGGCATACACAGAAGCCAAAGCTAGTGGAAGCTGGAGGATTGAGAAGCTTTTTAAAAACTTGCAGAAGGAAACTAAGAAGGTCATTATGAAAGGAAGCTGGTGAAAAGTATCAAAGAAGATACTAAAAGCTTTTTTAAGTATATAAATGGTAAAAGAGAGTTGAGGGTAGAGATAGGACCAGTAGAAAATGACGTTGGAGATATCATAATGAGAGATGTAGAGATGGCAGAGGAACTGAATGTGTATTTTGCACCAGTCTTCACAGTGGAAGATTTCTACAGTATACCAGACATTCAAGAGTGTCAGGGAAGTGAAGTATGTGCAGTGACAAGTATGACTGAGAAGGTGCTCAGGAAGCTTAATGGTCTGAGGGTGGATAAATCTCCTGAACCTGATGGAATGCACCCTCGGGTTCTGAAGGAAGTAGCTGGAGAGATTGCGGAGGCATTAACAATGATCTTTCAAGAATCGATAGATTCTGGCATTGTACTGGATGACTGGAAAATTGCAAATGTTACTCCGCTATTTAAGAAGGGTTGGAGGCAGTAGAAAGGAAACTATATACCTGTTAGCCTGACGTCAGTGGTTGGGAAGTTGTTGGAATCGATTGTTAGGGATGAGATTACGGAGTACCTGGAAGCACATGACAAGATAGGCCAAAGCCAGCATGGTTTCCTGAAAGAAAAATCCTGCCTGACTAACCTACTTCAATTCTTTGAGGAAATTACAAGCAGGGTAGACAAAGGAGATGCAGTAGATGTGGTGTACTTGGATTTTCAGAAGGCCTTTGACGAGGTGCCATACATGAGACTGCTTAGCGATATAAGAGCCCATGGAATTATAGGGAAGTTACTCGCATGGGTGGGGCATTGGCTGATTGGCAAAAAACAGAGAGTGGGAATAACGGGATCCTATTCTGGCTGGCTGCCGGTTACCAGTGGAGTTCCACAGGGGTCAGTGTTGGGACCGCTGCTTTTTACGATGTATGTCAATGATTTGGACTACGGGATTAATGGATTTGTGGCTAATTTTGCTGATGATACAAAGATAGGTGGAGGAGCAGGTAGTGTTGATGAAACAGAGCCTGTAGAGAGACTTAGATAGTTTAGAGGAATGGGCAAAGAAGTGGCAAATGAAATACAATGTTGGAAAGAGTATGGTCATGCACTTTGGTGGAAGAAATAAACGGGCAGACTATTATTTAGATGGGGAGAGAATTGAAAATGCAGAGATGCAAAGAAACTTGGGAGTCCTTGTGCAAGATACCCTAAAGATTAACCTCCAGATTGAGTTGGTGCTGTAGAAGGCGAATGCCATGTTGGCATTCATTTCTAAAGGTATATTATAAGAGTAGGGATGTGATGTTGAGGCTCTATAAGGCACTCATGAGACCACACTTGGAGTATCATGAGCAGTTTTGGGCTCCTTATTTTAGAAAGGATATACTGACATTGGAGAGGGTTTAGAGAAGATTCACGAGAATGATTCCAGGAATGAAAGGGTTACCTCTTGGAACGTCTGGCAGCTCTTGGGCTGTATTCCCTGGAGTTCAGGAGAATGAGGGAGAATCTCATAGAAACATTCGAAATGTTAAAAGGCCTGAACAGATAAGATGTGGCAAAGTTATTTCCCATGGCAGCAGATTCTAGGACAAGAGGGCACGACTTCAGGATTGAAGGACGTCCTTTTAGAACTGAGATGCGGAGAAATTACTTTAGTCAGAGGGTGGTAAATCTGTGGAATTTGTTGCCACAAGTGGCTGGAGGCCAAGTCATCGGGTGCATTTAAGGCAGAGATAGGTAGGTTCTTGATTAGCCAGGGCACCAAAGGGTAAGAGGAGAAGGCAGGGGAATGGGGTTGACTGGAAGAATTGGATAGTCATCTTGATGTAGATTCTCGATCTGAAACAACAGGTCCCTTTCCTCCTTCCCACCCACACAGACAAGTGTACGATCCCAGGGCCCGCAGACATTGAACCTCTGACTTCCGGACACACTGACCCCAGGGGCTTCAAGCATCGGGCCTGGAGGTGGCATCCATTGTGAAGGGCTCACCACCCAGGACATGCTCTCTTCTCATCACTACCATCAGGGAGAAGGTACAGGAACGAAGGATTCAGCAGGTGCTAGAAATCCAGAGCAGGACGACATGCATTGCTGGAGGAGCTGGAATTTTGTTCTGCTCCAGAGAATTGCGTAACCTCTCCTTGTCAGACAAACCTGCCTTCCAAGGAATTGATCTGGTGAACTGTCACTGTACTAATGCACTGATCTCCTTCCTTTGGGTAGGAGACCTGATATCACATTTCAGCAGGGCTCTATTATTACAGCAAGACAGCTCCACTCTTGTACTCACGTCCTGTCTCCGTGAAGGCCAGCATCTTGTTTGTTGCCTTTGAACTGATTGCCGGGTTTATAGATTAACTTTCAGTGACTGGGTACAAGGACACACAGCTCCTTCTGAACACCCGCATGGCTGAACTCATTCAGTCTCTCCAGTTCACATCTGCACTGCCGCCTTGAAGCATCACATTTTGAAGATGACCTCCCCTTTCCAACATAATGTCTCTCCCAAGGCTTTGCCCCTGTTGCTGGAATCAGTACACACACACTTACAATTCAAGTCTACTTTATTTTCCTTGTGCACAGGGAGAACAGATTTGCCCCTGAGTTCTGAACAGAGAAAAGGCATTTTTATACAGAATTGACTAGCAGCTATGGATACTGACCATTTGGTAAACTCTATATTGTACATCTCAATTCCTTTCTTGTAAGATCAATTATCATTCACAATACAGGTGTTAAAAGACAGAAGAAATGACAATCGATCATATTTTGAAGTTTGTAAAGCATTTGTCCCTTAGTGTGTATTCTTTGGATCAGTGATCTCGTCTCCAGACCCCTGCTGTGCAAGGGCAGCTATGCTCTTCAAAGGCCTTTTGTGTCTGGGCTTCCTGCATTCTGAATATTGTGTGAGGTCGTACAACTTTCACAGAGTCTGTCTACATCCCCTCAAGCACCTGTTGACTTTGTGTGCTTGCACTTTTTCTACAACAGTGATGTGGAAGATGGGATTGTGAACCTGTGAGACCCGGAGCTGCTCTCTTCATCCTGGTCCGTGACTGTGGTCTATTATAGTTAGTCTCGAGAGACCATGGATTTGTGCCTTGGAAGGTTTCCAGGGCAAGATTGTATGGAAGACCAGCAGTTGCCCATGCTGCAAGTCTCCCCTCTCCACGCCACTGATGTTGTCCAAGGGAAGGGCACTAGGGCCAATACAGCTTGGCACCAGTGTCGTCACAGAGCAATGTGTGGTTAAGTGCCTTGCTCAAGGACACAACACGCTGCCTCAGTTGAGGCTCGAACTAGCAACCTTCAGATCACTAAACCAATGCCTTAACCACTTGGCCACGCGCCAACACATGACTGTGGTCTATGTCAGTGTATAATGCTCAACACCAGATTCAGAGTGGGATTCAGTTTTATTTATTGCCCATACATTAAAACATGCAGTGAAATGTGTGTCTACGCCCACCTGGACAAGCCAGCGAGCACTGTGAGGGTCATGTTTTTTGACTTCTCCAGTGCATTCAACACCATCCGTCCTGCTCTGCTGGGGGAGAAGCTGACAGCGATGCAGGTGGATGCTTTCCAGGTATCATGGATTCTTGATTACCTGACTGGCAGACCACAGTACGTGTGCTTGCAACGCTGTGTGTCCGACAGAGTGATCAGCAGCACTGGGGCTCCACAGGGAACTGTCTTGTCTCCCTTTCTCTTCACCATTTACACCTCGGACTTCAACTACTGCACAGAGTCTTGTCATCTTCAGAAGTTTTCGGACGACTCTGCCATAGTTGGATGCATCAGCAAGGGAGATGAGGTTGAGTACAGGGCTACGGTAGGAAACTTTGTCACATGATGTGAGCAGAATTATCTGCAGCTTAATGTGAAAAAGACTAAGGAGCTGGTGGTAGATCTGAGGAGAGCTAAGGTACCGGTGACCCCTGTTTCCATCCAGGGGGTCAGTGTGGACATGGTGGAGGATTACAAATACCTGGGGATACGAATTGACAATAAACTGGACTGGTCAAAGAACACTGAGGCTGTCTACAAGAAGGGCCAGAGCCGTCTCTACTTCCTGAGGAGACTGAGGTCCTTTAATATCTGTCGGATGATGCTGAGGATGTTCTACGAGTCTGTGGTGGCCAGTGCGATCATGTTTGCTGTTGTGTGCTGGGGCAGCAGGCTGAGGGTAGCAAACACCAACAGAATCAACAAACTCATTCATAAGGCCAGTGATGTTGTGGGGATGGAACTGGACTCTCTGACGGTGGTGTCTGAAAAGAGGATGCTGTCTAAGTTGCATGCCATCTTGGACAATGTCTCCCATCCACTACATAATGTACTGGTTGGGCACAGGAGTACATTCAGCCAGAGACTCATTCCACCGAGATGCAGCACAGAGCGTCATAGGAAGTCATTCCTGCCTGTGGCCATCAAACTTTATAATTCCTCCCTTGGAGGGTCAGACACCCTGAGCCAATAGGCTGGTCCTGGACTTATTTCATAATTTACTGGCATAATTTACATATTACTATTTAACTATTTATGGTTCTATTACTATTTATTATTTATGGTGCAACTGTAATGAAAACCAATTTCCCCCGGATCAATAAAGTATGACTATGACTATTTGTATTAACAGTCAGCACAAAGTTGTGCTGGGGACAGCCCGTACATGTCACGGTATATTTTGGCACTGACAGAGTATGCCAAAAAATGCTTGGCAGAACAACACAGGAGACAACCAAATGAAACGCAAACAGCAACAACACAACAGCAAGTCCCTCCCTGAAACATTCCGTTCTGCAATGCCTTTAACCTCTCATTCTGGTTCTCTGAGGTACCCACCTGCTTCAAGCAAGCTTCAGTTATCATCCAGTAGCACTGACACCCACAGTGATGAAGAGTTTTGAGAGATTCATAATGAACTGTATCGACTCCTGCCTGCAAAGTGACTTGGATTTGCTCCAATTTACCTCCCGTTACAGCAGATGCCATCTGCAGTCAACCCTGGAACATCTGCACAGCAAAGATGTGTACATCAGGATGCTCTTTATTGACTACAGCTCGGCATTCAATACCATCATCCCCTCAAAACTAATCAATGAGCTCCCAGACCTGGGCCTCAATACCTTCCTGTGCAACTGAATCTTCGATTTCCTCAACGGTCAGTTCGGATGATTGGCTACATCTCCACAATCTCCATCAGCACAGGTGCACCACAGGGCTGTGTGCTTGGCCCCTGCTCTACTCGCTTTACACCTATGACTGTGAGGCTAAGCACAGCGCAAGTGCCGTATTTAAGTTTGCTGATGACACCGCGGCCACTGGCTGAATCGAAGGTGGTGACGGATCAGCATACAGGGGGAGATTGGAAATCTGCCTGAGGGGTGGCACAGCAACAACATATCACTCAGTGTCAGCAGGACCAAAGAGATGATTACTGACTTCAGGAGGATGAAACCGGAGATCCGTGAGCCAGTCCTCGTCGGGGGATCAGGGGTGGGACAGAGTCAACAACTTTAAAGTCTGTGGTGTGATCTATTCAGAGGATCTGTCTTGGGTCCGACACGAGTGCCGTTATGAAGAAAACAGCAGCGCTTCTCCTTCATTGGGGGTGAGGTATTGATGTGGATAGAGAATTGGTTGGCAGACAGGAAGCAAAGAGTGGGAATAAACGGGACCTTTTCAGAATGGCAGGCAGTGACTAGTGGGGTACCGCAAGGCTCAGTGCTGGGACCCCAGTTGTTTACAATATATATTAATGACTTAGATGAGGGAATTAAATGCAGCATCTCCAAGTTTGCGGATGACATGAAGCTGGATAACAGTGTTAGCTGTGAGGAGGATGCTAAGAGGATGCAGGGTGACTTGGATAGGTTGGGTGAGTGGGCAAATTCATGGCAGATGCAATTTAATGTGGATAAATGTGAAGTTATCCACTTTGGTGGCAAAAACAGGAAAACAGATTATTATCTGAATGGTGGCCGATTAGGAAAAGGGGAGGTGCAACGAGACCTGGGTGTCATTATACACCAGTCATTGAAAGTGGGCATGCAGGTACAGCAGGTGGTGAAAAAGGCGAATGGTATGCTGGCATTTATAGCGAGAGGATTCGAGTACAGGAGCAGGGAGGTACTACTGCAGTTGTACAAGGCCTTGGTGAGACCACACCTGGAGTATTGTGTGCAGTTTTGGTCCCCTAATCTGAGGAAAGACATCCTTGCCATAGAGCGAGTACAAAAAAGGTTCACCAGATTGATTCCTGGGATGGCAGGACTTTCATATGATGAAAGACTGGATGAACTAGGCTTATACTCATTGGAATTTAGAAGATTGAGGGGGGATCTGATTAAAATGTATAAAATCCTAAAGGGATTGGACAGGCTAGATGCAGGAAGATTGTTCCCGATGTTGGGGAAGTCCAGAACGAGGGGTCACAGTTTGAGGATAAAGGGGAAGCCTTTTAGGACCGAGATTAGGAAAAACTTCTTCACACAGAGAGTGGTGAATCTGTGGAATTCTCTGCCACAGGAAACAGTTGAGGCCAGTTCATTGGCTATATTTAAGAGGGAGTTAGATATGGCCCTTGTGGCTCAAGGGATCAGGGGGTATGGAGGGAAGGCTGGTACAGGGTTCTGAGTTGGATGATCAGCCATGATCATACTGAATGGTGGAGCAGGCTGGAAGGGCTGAATGGCCTACTCCTGCACCTATTTTCTATGTTTCACAGTTTGTGAAGATTCAGCATGTCATCTGAAACTTCCCTAATTTCTGTAGATGTGTGGTGGAGAGAATATTGACTGCCTGCAACACGACCTGGTATGGAAACACCAAAGTCCTTGAATGACAAAATCCTACAAAAAGTGGTGGATACAACCCAGTCTATCATGGGTAGAGAACTCCCCACCATTGAGCACATCTACATGAAACACTGTCTCAGGAAAGCAGCATCCATCATCAGGGACCCCCACCACCGAGGACATGCCCTCTTCTCATTGCTACCATCAGGGAGGAGGTACAGGAGGCTGAGGACACACACTCAATGATTTAGGAACAGCTTCTTCCCCTCCGCCATCCGATCTCCGGATGGACAATGAACCCATGAACACTATCTCACTCGCTCTTTGCATGACTTGTTTGATTTAAATATTTCTTGTTGTGATGTGGAACTCAATGTATTGCTCTCACAAAACAAAGTATTTCACAAGATATGCCGGGGATATTAAATCTGATTCTGATTTCTGAACTTGTCTGTCTACTGCCCCAAACCTGAAGAAATAATTTCCCTTGAATTCACACTGACATTGACCAATCCTTTTCCCACTTTCAAAGTGCCCATTAAATGCTTTTAAGAACAGCTACAACATTTTGTGATGACAGATCTCAGGTTGACAAGTCTGTAGTTAGACCATAAGACATAGCAGAATAGGCCATTCAGCCCATCGAATCTGCTCTGTCATTCCATCATGTCTGATCCCAGATCCCATTCAACCCCATACACCCGTCGTCTTGCCATATTTCTTGATACCCTGATTTGTCAGGAAACTATTAATTTTTGCTTTAAATATACTCACAGTCTTGGCTTTCTCATCTGTCTGTGGCAGAGCATTCCACAAATTTGCAACTCTCTGACTAAAAAAAATTCCTCCTTACCTAATTATAGGAAGGATATCAGTAAGATTGAAAGAGTGCAGAGATTTACTGGGATGTTGCCGGGTCTTCAGGAGTTGAGTTACAGGGAAAGATTGAACAGGTTAGGATTTTATTCCTTGGAGTGTAGAAGAATGAGGGGAGATTTGATAGAGGTTTACAAAATTATGAGGGGTATAGACAGAGTAAATGTGAATAGGCTCTTTCCACTTAGATTAAGAGAGATAAATACAAGAGGACATGGCTTTAGGGTGAAAGGGAAAAGGTTTAGGGGGAACATTAGGGGGAACTTCACTCAGAGAGTGGTGGGAGTGTAGAACGAGCTGCCATCTGACATGGTAAATGTGGGCTCACTCTTAAGAATAAATTGGATAGATACATGGATGGGAGAAGTCTGGAGGGTTATGGACTGGGTGCAGGTCAATGGGACTAGCGGAATAGTTTCGGCACAGACTAAAAGGGCCAAATGGCCTGTTTTCTGTGCTGTAGTGTTCTATGGTTCTGTTCTAAAAGGTCACCCCTCAATTTTGAGGCTGTGCCCTCTAGTTCTGGATACCCCCACCAGAGGAAGCATCCTCTCCACATCCACCTTATGTACCTGGGTAGAGAACTCCCCACCATTGAGCACATCTACATGAAACACTATCTCAGGAGTACCTGTTCAGTTCATCCGCCATTACTACCTCACTAGCATCATTTTCCGGTGGTCCAATGTCAACTCTCACCTCCCTTTTACTCTTTATATAACTGAAGAAAACTTTTAGTATCTTGCTTTATATTATTGACTAGTTTGCCCTCATATTTAATCTTTTCCTTTTTTATTGGCTTTTTTAGTTGCCTTTTGTGGGATTTTAAAAGCTTCCTAATCATACAACATCCCACTCACATTTGCTACCTTATATGCCTTTTCCTTGCCTTTACAGAGTCCTTAACTTCCCTTCTCAGCCACAGGTGCCTACCCCTGCCATTTGAGAACAACTTCTGTGTGACATACCTATCCTGCGCCTTGTGAACTATTCCTAGAGACTTCAGTCACCTCTGTTCTGCCGTCATCCCCACCAGCATCCCCCTCCAATCCACCTGGGCAAACTCCTGTCAAGCCTCTGTACTGTAATTTCCTTTATTCCATTGTGATACTGATACTTGTGACTTATGCTTCTCCCTCTCAAATTGCAGTATGAATTCAATCATATTATGATCTCTGTCTCCTAAGGGTTCCTTTATCTTAAGCTCCCTCATAAAATCTGGATTATTACACAGCATCCAATCTAAGATGGCCTGTCCCCGAACTGGCTCAAACACAAGCTGCTCTAAAAGTCCATTTCATTGGCATTGAACAATTTCCCCCTCTCACATTCTGACACCAACCTGATATTCCCAATCCCCTTGCATATTGAAGTCCCCCATTACAATTGTGTCATTACCCTTATTACATGCCTTTTCCAGCTCCCTTTGCAACCTCAACCCCACATCTTGGCTACTATTTGGAGGCTGATATATGATTCCCATAATGGTTTTTACCCTTGCCGTTTCTGTGCTCCCTCCACAAAGATTCATCATTCCCTGAACCTATGTCACTTCTTTCTGAAGATGCAATTCCATCTCTTACCAACTGAACCACATCACCGCCTCTGCCTTCCCGCCTGTGCTTTCGATACAAAGTACATCCTTTGACGTTAAGCTCCCAACTATGGTCTTTCAGCCACGGCTCAATGGTGCCCGCACCGTCCTACCGACCAATCTCTAATTGCGCCACGAGTTCATCCACCTTATTCCAAACGCCACGTGTTATTTAAATACAGCACCTTCAGTCCTGCATTGTACACCTTTTTGAATTTTGCTTCTGTGATACAATTTAACTCTTTGCTCTGTCTGCATTTGTACCCAGTCATTGGCTTGTCCTTCCTTACATTCATGTTACACCCCTCATCGACTTGTAAACCTGCTGGCTCATCCTCAGCTCTACCACACTGGTTCCCATCCCCCTGATATTAGTTTAAACCACTCCCAACAGATCTTGTAAAACCTCCTCCAAGAATATTGGTCCCCCTCGGATTCAATACAACTCATCCCTTTTGTACAGGTCATACCTGCCCTAGAAGAGGACCCAATTATCCAGAAATCTGAATCCCTGCCCCCGTTCCAATTCTTCAGCCATGCATTTATCCACCACCTCATTCTATTCTTATCCTCACTGTTGCGTGGCACAGGCAGCAATCCGGTGATTACTACCCTTGAGGTCCTGCTTCTCAGCTTCCTTCCCAACTCCCTGTATTCTGTTTTCAGGACCTCCTCCCTTTTTCTAGCCTATGTGGTTGGTACCAATGTGTACCACGAGCTCTGGCTGCTCACCCTCCCTTTTCAGGATATTGTGGACGTGTTCAGAAATGGCGTGGACCCTGGCACCTGGGAGGCAAACTACCATCTGTGTTTCCTTTTTGCATCCACAGAATTGCCTATCTGTCCCTCTAACTATAGAGACCCTATTTCTGCTGTGATCCTGTTCATTTCCCTACCCTTCTGAGCTACAGGGCCAGACTCAGTGCCAGAGGCACGGTCACTGTTGTTTCCCCAGGTAGGTCGCCCCACCGACAGTACTCAAAATGAAGTACTTATTGTTGAGGGCAGCAACCATACAGGTGCTCTCCACTATCTGACGTTCACGTTCTCCCTTCCTTCTGACAATCATCCATTTATCTGTCTTCTGTAGCCTTGGGGTGACTACCTCCCTGTAGCTCCTGTCTACCACTGTCTCACTTTCCCTGACGAGCTGGAGGTCATCGAGCTGCAGCTCTAGTTCCCTAACATGGTCTCTAAGGAACTGCACTTCGATGTACCCGGTGCAGATGTGGCCATCGGGAAGGCTGGGAATTTCCTGGAAATCCCACATCTGACACCCGGAATAGAACACTGGCTCTGTAGACATCCCCCCGATTCTCTCTGGAGTTTAAAAATAAGGAAGGAAAGGAAAGGTACGTCACATCCAGAGTTTCTCCGGTCGGCGGACGATTTCCCTCCACGCCTCTCTGACGTAGTGGGGAACCGCGTACGAGGCAAGTTACAGCGGTGGTTTGCCATTGCCTTCTGCCGGGTGAGTTTCCAAAGAGATCAGCAGCCGGTAACCCAGCACGGGTGGAAAGCGTGCAGGGGAGCCGGCTGGATTCGAACCCGCGACCTTTCGTCCCGAAGTCCGACACTGATGCCACTACGCCACCAGTCGAGTCAGAGTTAAATAAGAAATTAAGAAATAAACTTGCCTCTTTGCCTTGCATTCTCATGTTCTTGCCAAAGTCTGTCGAGCCAAGGCCTGACCACTCTGACTCAGGCCAGTCCCACCATGACTGCTGTGCTAGATGATGCTTTTCTTGTGGAGACAGTTTTCCAAGCTCCACTTTGGACCTGAGCGGGAACGCAGCTCCTGCTTCTGTGAGCTTTCTCTCTAGTTTCCCGCTTTCTACCTCTGACCCAGGACGTTCCTTAGTGCCTCTTTCCTCTTCCTTGCCTAGCTTTTTGATGTTTTGTTGAAACTGCCTGTGATATCTCTCCCCAGCTGTTGAAAGGTGACGTGAGAAGAGATATTAGTTTGTATAATCATATGTACAGGGAAGCATATTTGTTGTTTGCATCAAATCAAATCACTGAGGAGGGAGGGTGAGAGAAGGAAAGAGAAAAGGAGAGGAAGGTGGAAATAAAAGCTGGACATTTTCAGTGAAAAGATGAAAGATTAGCTTTATTTGTCACGTGTACTCTGCTTCGACAGGCAGGTGACGGGTCACATACCCTGGTGAGCCCTGTCCTGGGCGAGCTGAGCGGCTGAGATCCGATGGGCAGGAAGGCTGTTCTGCCGCGCTCTCTGGATCTCGCGTATTGAGCTACTGCCATGTGATTGGCAGTTCAAATGTTTGCATTACCGAGCGGGTGTACAGGGGTACCGGGTAAAGAGGCCACTGAGGGTCAGCGAAAAGATCTGGGTTTGCCTGCAAATGTTTCACCATTGAATGAGGGATGGTTGTATCTTTCTGAATCTATTCTCTCAAGCCACTGAAGGGCGTGGCCTAAAAAATCATCAATTTGACACCTCTCTGCTCCCTGACAATTAACCCACTCCCGATGACTCCTTGAAACAAGCTCTCCGATCTCCAGCCCCACTGGATGTGCTGCTCTCAGACAGCACGTGGCGGGTGTTTGTCGTGGAATCTTTTGTGCATTCCCTTGAGACCTGACGTGGGAACTCGGCCGATTAGAGCTCAGCTTCTCAGTGCCCCTCTGTTCCGTCTGTCATGACAGGCAGACGCCACTCATTTTCATTCTTCCGACGTGTTATTCCATGGCCACCTCGACCTCCATGATGAGACCACACCTCGTATTCCATCTGGGTAGCCTTAAGCCTAACGGCACGCACGTTAATTTCTCTAACTTCCGGTATTTCTCCCACCTTCCCACTCTCTCTTTTCCATTTCCCATTCTGAATCCCTCTCTCCTCCTCACTTGCCCGTCACCTCCCTCTGTTTCCCTTCCTCCTTCCCTTCCTCCCAAGGTCCACGCTCTTCTCCTATCGGATTCCTCCTTCTTCAGTCCTTCATCTCTTCCACCAATCACCTTCCAGCTTTTCACTTCATCCTCCACACCTGGTCTCATCTATCACTTATCAGCCTGTACTCTGACCCTGTACCCCATCGCCCCATCACCCACCTTATTCTGGCTTCAAGTCCCGATGAGGGATCTCAGCCTGAAACATTGACTGTTTCTTCCCCTGCCCGACCTGCTGAGTCCCTCCAGTATTTTGTGCGTGTTGATTGGGGACCGGAGGACGCTATTCTTTTCCATCAGGTCTGATGGGCCTGGACATCACAGCGGGCGCTCAGCTGGGTCCTTCCACCCCTCACACTGCAAGGTCGTTTGATTCCAAACAACTGGTTTATTGATCATTACAGAACGCCTCTCTGGTGCTTCCTGCTCCCTCTCCTCCCCCACATTCCCCTTTTCCCAACTATGATTCCCCTCTCCCTGTCCCCTTCCCACCCTCGGTCCACAATAGAGACCCAGATCAGAATCAGGTTTATCATCACTCACACATGTCATGAAATTAGGTTTTTTTTTTGCATCAGCGGTACAGTGCAATACATAAAATTACCTCAGTACTGTGCAAAAGTCTTAGGCACCTTATCTCTCTATAGAGATGATATATTTTAAATATATGATGTAAATAAAGACTTTTACACTGTTGTGTATGTATCTCTTATTGTAATTGTTTTATAATAAAATTTAGTTTACATTGATAATGGTTTATCTGTGTACTGCTGCCACCAAACAACACATTTGGCGACGTGTCCGTGACATGAAACCAGATTTTGATTGTGAGGTGCAGCCTTGCCACTGGTTGTCGCAGTGTGCAGGACCCCGGGAGGGTGAAGGCTCGGGGGCTTCGGCAGCAAGCTCGCGCTTGGGCTTGGGGTCTGAAAAATCCCCTTAAGAACAAACGGGGCTGAGACTGAATGTGACAAAGGCGGAGAATAGGGGGAGGGGGGTTGTTCCATGAGTTGAGGCGGTGTGGACTGCGGACATAGTTTTTGATCTACAGGGGAGTGGACAGCATGCAATGCCCTGGATGTGGGTGCCTGGGTGGGTGGGGAGACGGTAAGAAGACTCTAACCCCTTGGGAAAAGTACAGTAAGATTTATCAACGCCACCCTTTCAGTGGCGAATCTGTGCAGTTTTTTTTGCTACAGGCGGCTATGAGGGCCAAGTCTTTATATTTAAGGCGGAGATTGATAGATTCTGGATAAATCAGGGCATGAAGCGATACAGGCAGAAGGCAGGAGGGTGGGGCTGAGAGGAAAATTGGATCAGCCATGATGAAATGGTGGAGCAGACTCGAAGGGCCAAATGGCCTAATTCTGCTCGTATAACGTATGGTCTAAAACATTTCCTGTCAGACACTCCTTTCCCTAGCATCAATTTATAGACATACAATCAATCTATGCAAGTTATCTTAAGTATTTAAATTACTTTGTTTTAAAAATTATTTTTCTTGTCTTTATCTTGTTGTTTATTTTTGTGCTGCATCAGATCCAGAGTAACATTATTTAGTTCTCATTTACACTCCTGTACTGGAAGTGACATTAAACAATCTTAAATCTTAAACAAGCAACAAAAAAAGGTAAAACAACAAACGCTTTTTCGCTCACTCACTCACTCACTCACTCACCCACACACCCACACAGCCACACAGCCAGGCCTCCAGTCACTGGTTCTTGGCCCCAGACTCGTAGACATCAGGCCTCCAACCTCCAATCACTGGCCTGGACTTGCAGACCTTTGACCTTTGGACATGCAGACCTAGGGGCTTCAAACTCCAGACTTACCAACTTTGATCTTCAACCTTTGGGCTTTGACCTCTGGGCATCGACACCAGAATTTGCCAACTATGGGACTTTGACCTCTGAGCCTTAACCTCTGAACTCACACAGACTTTTGACCCCGCAACTCAGGGGAACACATTAACCTGAGGAGGAGGGGGTACTACTGGCTCCTGCCCCTGACTCCATTTATTGACCTCTAACGCCCCGTTACCCCTGTACCTGACCCCGAGCTTCCCATGCTGCTCCCAAAACCCAAAATCCAACCAAGTCTGAGCCACAGGCTCAATGGAAGTTGCAGTGCAGCACCAGCGTGACCAGAAGTTTGATTTTGGCCAGGTGAGAAATCCCACAGAGAATTTGGGAGCCCTTCAGTCCCAGAGTCTGGGATACGTGTGGGTCTTTTCCCACTGACTCCCCTACTGGGGACTGAACAGAGTGAACCTCTCCCTTTTTCCCCACGGACTCCTGTACTGGGGACTGAACAAAGTGAATCCCCCTTTTCCCACCGACTCCCGTACTGGGGATTGAACAGAGTGAACCTCTCCCCCTTTTCCCACCAACTCCCGTACTGGGACTGAACAGAGTGAACCCCTCTTTCCCCACTGACTCCCGTACTGGGAACTGAACAGAGTGAACCCCTCTTTTCCCACGGACTCCTGTACTGGGAACTGAAGAGGGTGAACCTCGGGATCTTACCATGCATGGCAGAGGGTCTCAGACAGATCAGTCATGGTGGGATAGGTTTGATGGGCCAGGTGGCCTACTGCTGTCTCCCTGCGAGGTTCCAGGTCTGTGATTTGCTGCTGATTTTTCTGCCACAGGACCTGGGCATGGAGTCGACCTCGCTGGACAGCGTCCTGTGCCGATACGCCAGCTTCCGAAACCTGGTGGATCCCATCACGCACGAGCTGATCATCAGTCTGGCCCGTTATATCCACTGCCCCAAACCGGTAAGGAACCGACGTTGAGCCATGTACTGATTCTTCCGAGAGAGGGAAACTGAGAGGTGACTAGCTAGGGGTCTCGGGTAAGACAGAGATCAAAAACACAGGAGGTTCTGCAGATGCTTGAAATCCAAAGCAACTCTCACAAAATACTGGAGGAACTCAGCAGGTCAGGCAGCCTCTGTGGAGAGGAGCCAACAGCTGACGTTTCAGGCTGAAACCCTTCATCTAAAGATCGAGTGGGCAGCCAGAGAGCTTTTCCTGGGATGGAAATGGGTAATACCAAGGGGCATAATTTGGTGGGAAGTGTCGGGGGGATGTCAGAGGTGGGTGTTTTACAGAGTGGTGGGTGTGTGGAATGCCCTGCCAGGGGTGGTGGGAGAGGCAATGGGGAGATTTAAGAGACTGTGATATTAGAAAAATGGAGCCTATGAGGAGGGAAGGGTGAGATTGATCTTGGAGTGGGTTAAAAGATTGACACAGCATTGTGGGCCGAAGGGCCTGTATGATGCTATACCATTTATGTTGTGCTGGGGGCAGCCTGCAAGGTCACCACGTTCCCGGCGCCAACTTAACGTCCACAGCTTACTGACACTGGCGTGTACGACTTTGGAACGTGGGAGGAAACCGGAGCACCCGGAGGAAACCCACGCAGTCACAGGGAGCACGTACAAACTCCTTACAGGCAGCAGCATGATCGAACCCGTGTCGCTGACACCCTGATACCCCGACAAGACAGAGTTGGCACACTCCCAGCTTCCCAGGGATGTGTGCTGCTGGCGAGCCTGAATCCCTGTCCCTGACACGACAGAGTTGGCACACTCTCAGCTTCCCAGGATGCGTGCTGCTGGCGAGCCTGAATCCCTGTCTGCTGGCCTTGGTTCGGTGCAGTTGTTGAGACAAGTGCCACAGTCCTTCAGAGAAAGCATTAACCCGGTGGCAACGCACAGACAACACTGCAGGAACTCAGCAGGTCAGGCAGCATCTGTGGAGAAGGAGCAGGCGGTATCGATGGGAACAGAGGGGGACATCTGGGAAAGGTGAGGTCCTTGGGCTGCAGTGATTGTAGATAGTAAAAATTATATTTTAATATGAAGCTAATCAAGTTATCAAGCCCTGATTATTATATAGGATTTCGCTGTTGAGTGCATTTTTGTTTAAAAAAAATATGGAGGGAAAGAAAACCATCTGAGACCATTCCTTCATCAGGACTGAGTGAGTTGGAAGGGAAAGGTATCCTTCCTTTCCAGTCCCGGTGAAAGGTCTCGGCCTGAAACTTTGACTGCTTATTCCCCTCCATAGATGCTGCCTGACCTGCTGAACTGTGTGTGTGTGTGTGTGTGTATGTATGTGTGTGTGTGTGTGTGTGTGTGTGTGTGTGTGTGGCTGAAGGCTTCCAGCATTTCTGAAATCACTTGTCTCTGTTAACCCAATACTCCTCACCTTGCATTTCGAGTTGAGAAGTTGGTTGCACAGAGGGGGGAAATTGAGTTTTCAGTATATTGGTTTGGTTGGGGCTATGACGTCGGTGTTGAAGCTAGGCCATTGACTGGACCCTTCCTCCTACGTCAGCCAGCCGTGCCCTGCCCCCGATGGGGTATCTGGCCTCGGGAATGCGGGCCAGGACGTGGGACGTCTCTGAGCTGGGCAGACTGAATGCTGGAACATCTCGAGGCGGAAAACCATCCCCTGCCCTGGCTAACAGGCCTTCGAGAGGCTGAATGGCCCTCTCCCATAAAATGATGTGTTCGCCATTCAGAAAGCAAGCAGGGAGTTTTCTGGCATCCAGTCAGTGCTGTGCCTGGGTGGTTTTACCACTGCCTCTGCTCCCGAGTGGCGGTGGGTGGGCTTTGACCTGTCAGGGGTCAGGGGTGCAGGTGGAAGTTGGCTGGGTCAGGTCTGCATGTGAGGGCTCTGATGGGAAAGTACTACCTTCGAGTCCCTCAGCTGCCAGGGACTGAACCAGGGAATGCGGGGAAGTCGGAGGGGTGGGGGGATTGGGGTAGAAGGACGTGAGGTTAAATAGAAACTAATAGGAAAGCACCACACGTTCAGGGGTGTACGTTCAGGGGTGTATGTCCAGGGATGTGTGGTGTGCACACAGCGCCTCCTGCAGTACAATACAGGGATTGCAGACATGCCCAGGGACAGAGACACGCAGTCGCCTGTTAAGTCAGACAACTTAAGGCCAGGGCTGTGCCCTGAACTGTCGGCTGGTGTGTGACCTTGCTCTGGCCCCATCCCTGGCTGTGTGAGTAATCTGGGATGAGTGCATTCTGAGCCGCTCCCTGTGCCCAGGGAGCGAGAGGCCAGCTGGTACCAGCAATAATGCGGCTGACAGCTGTCTGGGAGCAGTGCTGCAGGTTCCCGGCTGTCTGCCGGGACCCCTGTCTGCCTCAGACCCCTCCAGCAGTTTCTGGCACATCCCTGTCACTGGACACCCCAGGACTGATCCTGTTCCACTGAGCCCCACACTTTGTAATCCTGCCCTGACACTGGACTGGACTGGACTAGACTAAAGGCTCTCCCTGCCCTGGGCCACCATTGGAGATTCCTGTTGGGACCATTCCGTTGTCCCAGAGAGTAGGAAGATTCCCTGGACTGAGGACAGTCGTTCAGCATGATCTCAGGCCCTTCAGCACAACTGGTCCATGCTGTCTGTGACTGTAGCACAGGGAGCGAGTGGCATTTACCTGCATTTGGACCGAAGCTCTCTGCACCTTTCCAATCCATGTCGTCTCTCCTCAAGTCCTGATGAAGGGTCTCGACCTGAAACATCGACTGTTTCCTCTTTTCCAATGATGCTGCCTGGCCTGCTGAGCTCCTCCAGCATTTTGAGTGTGCTGCTTCCTTATTTAACTTTCAGCAGGAATTTAGTGGGTTATAGTTTTGCTCCTGAATTAGCTGAGGTTCTTTGAAATAGGAATCCTTGCCCATGGAGGCTGCCTTCTTGCATCAGTACTCCATGTAGACGTGCTCAGTGGTGGGGAGAGCTTTGCCAGTGACGGACTGGGCTGTATCCACTACTTTCTGCAGCCTGTTCCGTTCCTGGGCTTTGGTGTTTCCATACCAGGCTGTGATGCAACCAGTCAGGAGACACTCCACTGTGCATCTATAGGAGTTTGTCACAGTTTTCGGTGACGTGCTGAATCTGCACAAACCTCAAGAAAGCAGAAGTGTGTCGTACTCTCTCTGTGATAGCTCTTACGGCTGGTGCCAGGACAGATCTCAGATATGTTAACTCCAATAAATTTAAAGACACTGACTCTCCCCATCTCCCATCCTCTAATGAGGACTGGCTTAAAGGCCCCCCAGTTTCTTCCTCCTGCAATCAATAATCAGCTCTTTGTTTTTGCCGACTTTGAGTGAGATTTTGTTGTAGCACCATTCAACTGGATTTTCTGTCTCCCTCCTGTGTGCTGATTCTAAAGCTGTAGCAGTGTCTCGACATGGGAAAAATCACTTGTTGCTTCAATAATGCACCCCTTTTAAAGTTGCATTATTTTCCCCTCGTTTAGTTGAGGTCCCTAAATAATCTCTTCAACTTCTGTCAGAAATCCGTTAAACTTGGCTCTAGTGAGATCTGACCTCATCTCTCGCACAGCTTTGGTCTCAATGCTCTGAGGTCGAATCCATGGCTTCGCAAGGTTCAGTTATCAGGTGGCATTGTCAGCTATTTATTGAAATATTTGGAGGATAATCTGCCTTTTGATCCACATTAAACTCCAGGTTCAGAAGTTCAAAGAACATATATGTCACCATATCACCTTGAGGTTCATTTTCTTGCAGGAATACTCAATTAATCAATTACCATAGTAGGATCAATGAAAGACCACAACAACAGGATGGACAAAAACCAGAATGCAAAAGAAAAAAGGAAAATAATAATAATAATAATAATAAAAAACAAATAATGAGTCCATTGGTTGTGGGAACAGATAGGGTGAGTGAAGTTAACCGCTCTGTTCAGGAGCCTGATAGTTAAGAGGTAGTAACTGTTCCTGAACCGGGTGGTGTGGGTCCTGAGGCTCTCGTACCATTTTCCTGATGGCAGCAGTGAGAAGGGAGCATGGCCTGGGTGGTGGGAGTCTCTGATGAAGGCTGCTTTCCTGCACCAAGTACACCTGCACTATAGGGAACTGGGGCTGAAATTCAGACCTTGCACGGATGATAAATGTTTGTAGCTATGGGTTGGATATTTTTGATCAAGGTTAAGGGAGCTAGCATGAGGCTTATGGTATGAATGGAAATTGGTGTTGCAGATTGGCGCTGTTTCTCTACAGATTGGTCTGTGAGACTGCACAGAATTACTGTGAGCTCAGAGCTCGCAGTTGGTGTGAATGAGGGCGTGCTGTAGTGTGTGTGTGCACGCTGCCAGGACCCCTTGGGGAAGGGCTGGGACATCCGGAGTTCAAGGGTTGTTGGATTTCATCAGTCTGTGTTTAGCCCCCAGTGGCACAGAGGAGACTTGGCTGCCAGTGAGGAGGAGGTGTGGTGTTCACTATTGACAGGAACTCTCCAAAGATGAGCACTGTACATCGAAACGTATGGTCAGTGACCAGCACTGTCCGAGGACTGCGTTGGGCAGCCCGCAGGAGTCCACTGCCAACACAGCACAACACCGGCCTGTCTTCAGCGTGTGGGAGGAAACCCAAGCCATCACGGGGACTGCGTTCAAACTCCCGACAGATACAGCAGGACTCGGGGCCCAATTTCGGGCACTGTCACACTAATTGTTACACTGCCGTGTTCAGTTGGTGCACGTGAGGGGTTGTACCTCGGGACGGTGAGAGCCCAGCACTGCCGGGTTCGGGCATCTGGACTCACGGAACAGAATCGGGGGGTGGGGTAGGGGTAGGGGCCTGTGGCTGGAGGCTGGGGGGGGGGGGGGACAGTTGTACTGCAGTCCGACTGCCCCAGTAATGAAGCAGGGCACCTCTTCCCCACCCCACCTCCACCCTCAGAGTGAGTTGTTTACAACAGAGAACAATTCAACACAGAAACAGGCCCTTTGGCCCACAATGTTGTGCTGAACCAATTATATTAGTAATCAAGTGACTGAACTAATCCCTTCTGCATTCACAATACCCATATCCTTCCATTTTCCTCACAGTCATGCGCCAATCTAAACGTCTGTTAGAAGTCCCTAATGTATCTGCGTCTACCACCACCCCAGGCCCTCGCCACCCTCCGTGTTGTTAAAAACAATCTTGCCCCTCCCATCTCCTTTGAAATGACCCCCTCTCACCTTAAATGCATGTCCTCTGGTATTAGACATTTCAACTCATGGAACATCTTAGTTTTTGTCTGTCCTATCTGTGCCTCTCATAATCTTGTAAACCTCAATCAGATCTCCCCTCAGCCTCCGTCACTCCAGAGAAAACAACCCAAGTTTGTCCAACCGCTCGTTACAGCATGTGCCCTCTAATCCGGGCAGCATCCTGGTGAACCTCTTCTGCACCCTCTCCAAAGCCTCGACATCCTTCCTATAGTGGGTAACCAGAACTGTACACAATACTCCAGATGCAGCCTAACTGGAGTTGACAAAACTGCAAAATAACTTCCTGACTTTTGAACTCAGTGCCTCGACTGATCAAGGGCAAACATTCCGTACGCCATCTTAACCACCCTCTCAACCTGTGTAGACCAATGGTTTGCATCGACGTAGATTTACACTGACGATTCTGTGGAGGATGTGGAAGCTTTGAGAGGGTTTGGAATGAAGCGAGGGACCTGGGTGGGCACACGAGGAGGGAATACAGAGTGAATGCAGTCAATAGGAGGTGCAAGCTGGGACAGATGTGTTTGTTCAGAGATACAGTACGGTAACAGGCTCTGCTGGGCCCACGCTGCCCAATTGCACCCAAATGACCCGTTAACCATCTGTCTGTGGACTGTGGGAAGAAACAGGAGCACCTGGGGGAAACCCACGTGGTCACAGGGAGAACGTACCAACTCCTTATAGACTGACGGGAATTGGAAGCTGGGTTGCTGCTGCTGTGAGTGTCTGTGCTCATCGCTACACTACCCACAACTTCCCTCTTTAACACAGTCCCTCAACATCCTCAAAACGGTTTCTGCACCGTTTCTAGTGTAATAACATCCTTCCTATAGCCGGGTGTACAAAGCTGAACACAATATTCTGTAACTGCAACATCTTACCTCTGTATGTTGGACTGAGGAGGTGGGGGGAAGGAAATGCTGATCAGCTGGGATTCGATTGGAACTGGTCTCATTCCTGGATCTAATCAGCTGGGATCCCCATTGGAACTGGTCTTGATCCTGGATCTAATCAGCTGGGATCCCCATTGGAACTGGTCTCGATCCCAGATCTAATCAGCTGGGATCCCCATTGGAACTGGTCTCGATCCCGGATCTAATCAGCTGGGATCCCCATTGGAACTGGTTCCAGTGCCCACTGGTCTTGTTCCTGGAGCTGTGGTTTGTTGGCCTCAAAGTTCAAAATAAATTCATAATCAAACTAGACATTGGGCCATACACACCCTGAGGTTAATTTTCTTGTGGGCATTCACAGTAAATACAAAGCAACACAGAAGAATCCATGAAAGGCTACAAAACAATATGGACAAACTCCCCATGTGCAAACTGCAGATACAAAAACACACAAAAAACAAATATCGATAAATAAATAATAAATATTGAGAACACGAGCTGTAACGTCCTGAGCAGGGAGTCCATAGGTTGTGAGGACAGTTCAGTGATGGGGTGAGTGAAGTTATCCACACTGGTTCAGGAGCCTGCTGGCTGAGGGGTGATAACTGTTCCTGAACCTGGTGGTGTGAGGCTGCTATACCTTGTCCCTGATGGCAGCCGTGAGAACGGGGCGTGTTCTGGGCGGTGGGGGACCCTGATGATGGAAGCTCTTTTCCTGTGCCAGTGCTCCGTGTAGATGTGCTCAATGGTGGGGGAGATTTAACCGTGACGGACTGGGCCATATCCAATACTCATTCCCTGGAACCTCGAGCCCACTGCCCCAGGAGTGAAAGGGTTACCGTATGAGGAACGTCTGGCAGCTCTTGGGCTGTATTCCCTGAAGATCAGGAGAATGAGGCGGGGAATCTCATAGAAACACTTTGAATGTTAAAAGGCCTGAACAGATTAGATATGGCAAAGTTATTTCCCATGGTAGTGGAGTCCAGGACAAGAGGGCACGACTTCAGGATTGAAGGACGTCTATTTAGAACTGAGATGCGGAGAAATCACTTTAGTCAGAGGGTGGTAAATCTGTGGAATTTGTTGCCACGAGTGGCTGTGGAGGCCAAGTCATTGGGTGTATTTAAGGCAGAGATAGATAGGTTCTTGATTTAGCCAGGGCAACAAAGGGTATGGCGCGAAGGCAGGGGAGTGGGGATGACTGGAAGAATTGGATCAGCCCATGATTGAATAGTGGAGCAGACTCGATGGGCTGAATGGCCTACTTCTGCTCCTATATCTTGTGGTCTTGTGGTCTATTCTTGGCAGCTGCTGTGTGGACAGTGAGTGACCACTGCACTGTGTTATTGTTTTCAGGAGGGGGACTCGTCGGGAGGCCTGGAGAGGATCGGCCGGCAGCTGACCCACCACCTGAGCCCACACTCACAGTACAGACGCCAGGGGTTCCTCAAGCGCAAACCTCAGGCCTGGTAATCCCCACCACTCGCTCCTTCTCAACGTGCCTCACGCATACGACTCTGCACCTCCCTTCCATTAGGCATCGGAACAGAATTCGGCCAAAAAAAAAATCTTCCTCATCTCTTTTGTGAATGGATGCCCCTCTATTCTGAGGTTGTGCCCTCTGGTCTGAGATTCACCCACTGTAGATCCTCTCCATATCCAGTCCATCTACGTTTTTCAATATTCTATAGATTTCCCACTCCCCCCCCCCCCCCACCATCTTCTGAATTGCAGCGAGTACAGGCCCAGAGCCATCAAAGATTCCCCATGAGTTCACACTTTTATTTTTGGGATAACTTTCACTTTAATGCCAGCAAATCTTTTCCTTCGATGATGGACGCAAAACTGCTCCCAATCCTCGAGTACAGTGTGACTGAAGCCTCATAAAGTCTGAACATCACATCCTTGCTTTTCTATTCAAATCCTCTTGAAATGAATGCTAACCTTGCATTTGCCTTCCTCACCACCGACTCAACCTGCAAATTCACCTTCCAGGAATCCCAAGTCCCTTTGTGCCTTGGATTTTTAAATTTTCTCCCCGTTTCGAAAGTAGTCTGTGCCTTTATTCCTTCTACCAAAGTGCATGACTGTACACTTCCTGACACTATTCCATCTGGCACTTTGTTGCCCGTTCTCCTAATCTGTCTGAGTCCTTCTGCAGACTCCCTGTTTCCTCAGAACTACCTGCCCCTCCACCTATCTTCCTATTGTCCACAAAGCCATCAATTCCATCATCAAAATCATTAACGTATAATGTAAGAAGAATCGGTCCCAACACAGACTCCTCTAGAACACCACCAGTCACCGGCAGCCAATCAGAAAAGGCTCCCTTTGTTCCCAGTCTTTGCCTCCTGCCAACCAGCCGCTGGTTTATCCATGCCAGAGTTTTTCCTGTAATACCATGGGCTCTTGCTAAGTTATCTTATGTGCAGCATCTTGTCAAAGGCCTTCTGACAATCCAAATACATATTACCCACTGGTTCTCCCTTGTCTATCCTGTGTGTTACTTCCTCAAAGAATTCCAACAGATTTGTCAGGCAAGGTTTTCCCTCGAGGAAATGGAAACCATGCTGACTTTGGCTTATTTTATCATGTGTCTCAAGTATCCAGAAACCTCATCGTTAATAATCGACTCCATCTTCCCAACCACTGAGGTCATGCTAACTGGCCTATAATTCCTTTTTCTTCTGTCTCCTTCCCTTCTTGAAGAGTGAAGTGACATCTGCAATCTTCCAAATTCTATTAGTTCATGAAAGATCATTACTAATACACCCACAATCTCTTCAGCTACCTCTTTTGGAACCCTGGGTGTAGTCCATGTGTCCAGGTGACTGGTCTACCTTCAGACCTTTCAGCTTCCCAAGCACCTTCTCCCTAGTAATAGTGACTGCACTCACTTCTGCCCCCGGCACTCTCGAACTTCTGGCATACTGCCGGTGTCTTCCGCAGTGACAGCTGATGCAAAGTACTTATTCAGTTCGTCCATCATTACTAGCTCTCCAGCGTCATTTTCCAGCAGTCCAATATCAACTCTTCTCTCTTCATATATCTGGAAAAGGTTTTTAGTATCCTCTTTGATATTTTTGGCTAGCTTACTTTCATATTTCATCTTTTCCCTCCTTGTGGCTTTCATTACTTGTCTTTTGTTTTTTTTAAGCTTACTATCCACTAACTTCCCACTGAATTTTACTTTGTTACATGATAATTTTGGCTTCCCTTGTCTGCCACAGTTGAGTCACCCTGCCTTTGAACACTTCGAGGTGTGTCTATCCTGCACCTTCTGAATTGCTCCCAGAAATGCAGCCTTTTCTGCTGTGCCATCATCCCTGCTAATGTCTCCTTCCAATCAACTCTGGCCATCTCCTTTCTTGCACTTTGTAATTCCCTTTACTCCACTGCAATCTTGATACATCTGGCTTTAGCTTCTCCCTCAACTGCAGGGTTAAATCTGTCATATTATAATCCCTGCCTCCTAAGGCTTCCTTTACCTGAAGCTCCCTTATCAAATCTAGTTCATTACACAACACACAATCCAGAATAGCTGCTCCCTTTGTTGGCTCAAACATGAGCTGCTTTGAAAAGCCATCTCATAGCCATTCTACAAATTCTCTCTCTTGGGATTGAAAATCAGCACTAGTTGATTTTCCCACTCTCCCTGCATACTGAAATCCCTCATGACTATAACATTTCCTCTTTAACATGTATTTTCCATCTCCCATTGTAATTTGTACCCCACATCCTGGCTATTGTTCGAAGGCCTGTATATAACTCACATCAGGGTCTTTTTACTCTAGCAGTTCCTTAACTCTCCCCACAGGGATTCTACGCCTTCTGATCCTATATCATCTCTTTTTAAGGATTTGATATTATTTTTTACCAAAAGGGCCACCTCACCCCCTCTGCCTCCTTGTCTGTCCTTTTGATACAAGGTGTATCCTTGAATGTTAAGTTCTCTGCCATGATCTTCTTCCAGCCGTGACTCAGTGATTCTTGCAACGTCATACCTGACGATTTGTAACTGAACTACAAGGTCACCGGCCTTATTCTGTGTACTGTGTGCTTCAACTGTAATACCCTCATCAGAGGTTTCAAAGGTACATTTAATGTCAGAGAAATGTATACAATATACATCCTGAAATGCTTTTTCTTCACAACCATCCATGAAAACAGAGGAGTACCACAAAGAATGAACGACAGTTAAATGTTAGAACCCCAAAGCCCCCGTCAGCTCCCCCGTCCCACATGTAAGCAGCAGCAAAGCAATGATCCCCCCACCAGCAAAAAAGCATCAGTGCCCTCTATCAAGCACTCAAGCATGCAGCAAAGCATCAATAAGGACACAGACTTGCAGTACCCCAAAGACTACTCGTTCACCTGGTTTTCGACATACCACAGGCTCTCTCTCTCTCTCTCTTCCTAATATGGAAAAAAGAGATGTCTCTGTGTCACAGCAAGAGGGGAGACATATCAAACAACTCACTGATTTATGATGTTAAAAGTCCATTGTGTCACTTTTTCCGAGCTCCGTGCCCAAAGTTCTCAGGTCTCTGGGCACGCAGCCAATAGCCACTTTTGATCTTTCATCTCCCATGACACACCGAGTTCCTGCAGAGACACAGACCTTCGGTCCACCCGTCTCCAAAGCCACGAGATCCCGGAACTCCGAAGGCGAGTTAATCTCCTAGGCTGCACCCTTGGCATATCGAAAAGCGGCCACTCACGAAGTCCCGAGAGCAGGTCCTGTTCCGGCAAAGAACCGAAGTCAGCATGTATTCGTCACCCTTTTCAGTATTGTCTCCCTGCAGCTCATCTCACTTTCTGCAATTTTGCCCTGTCTGTCTGTCTGAGTCTCACTACACGCTGCCTCTGCTTGTAAACCACCTGCCCCATCCTCTGCCCTATTACTCCAGTTCCCACCCCCCCCCCGGGCCAAATTAGCTTAAACCCTCTCCAAAAGTTCTAGCAAACCTGCCCGCAAGGATATTGGGAACCCCTCGGGCTCAGGACTAACCCATTCCTTTTGTACAGGTCATACCTTCTAAAGAGATTCCAGTGATCCAGAAATCTGAAGCCCTGAGCCCTGCACCAGTTCCTCAGCCACATCATCCTGTTCTTACCCTCACTGGCATGTGGCACAGGCAGCAATCCTGGGATGACCACCCTGCAGGTCCTACTTTTCAGCCTTCTACCTAACTCCCTAAATTCTCACTTCAGGACCTCCCCACTTTTTGTACTTGTATCATTTCTGAATTTGCTCCTCGTTCAGAAAAAGTCTGCACCTTAATTCTTAAAACCAAAGTACATGACTGTACACTTCCCTACACGGTATTCCATCTGCCACTTCTTCACCCATTCTCCTAATCTTGGCCTCCATAGTCATCCATGGCAAGGAATTCCACAGATTCTCCACCCTCCAGTTAAACAAATCCCTCCTCATCTCCGTCCAAAGGGACGTCCTTCTGTTTTGAGGCTGTGCCCTCTGGTCCTAGACTTTCTCACTATTGGAAACCTCCTCTCCACGTCCAGTCTATCTACGCCTTCCAATATTCAGTAAGATCACCCTCCCCCATTCTTCTCAACCTCAGTGAGTGCACAACCACAGCCATCAAATGCTCCTATGTTAACCCTTTCATTCCCATGAACCTCTGAAGCCTCTCCAATGCCAGTACACCCTTCCTCAGGAGCCCGAAACTGCCCTGTGCACTCTGACCAACGCCTCTCCAAGCCTCAATGTTGCAACCTTGCCTTTACATTCTGGTCCTCTTGAAAGGAGTGCTAACTTTGTCACCGTTCCTTTCGCAGTCTGAAGGCTGCCCTGTCTGGGAGCCCGCCGAGCACGACTGTGGACTTGTCCGGAATTGCGCTGACCCCGCGAGACCTGCCTCGTGTCACCCTGTACCTGCAGCGCTGCTGGGAGATGGTGTGCACCGTGGAGTTAGGTTTCACCGAGCTGACGGACGAGGGCTTCCTGCAGCTTTTGCCCACCTTGGCCTCGCTGCCCAACCTCTGCACCCTGTCCCTCAACGGCAACAAGCTGACCCGGGCCATCCTGCGCCAGCTGACCGACGCCCTCAAGGACCTCGACAAGTTCCCCAGCATCAGTTGGATCGACCTTGGCAACAACGTGGACATCTACTCGCTGCCTCAGCCCTTCCTGGTTGGCCTGCGGAGGCGTTGCCCCAAGCACGGGAACCTGCCCACCATCTTGGAATTCGCGGAGAGCCAGGGCGGCGAGCCGGCGGCCGAGGGGATGGTGACAGTCCAGGAGCCTCCACTGGACATGGCTGCCGGCGGCGCAGAAAACTCAGAGGAAGAGGGGGCCGCGGGGGAGGCCGGCCACTTGGTGGAACACACGTGACGTGCGCAGGCCTGTGGTGGAATGTCGGCCATTGGGTGTTGGAGGCGTTGGCCCTGTGGGCAGTGCTCTTCTCTGACCAGACTTGTTTTGGGTGTGGCCAGCCTTCCCTGCTGATACACTCCGGGCCACGCTGGCCCCAGTGTCTTCCCTGACTGCGGCCCATCTGCTGTCAAGCCGTGGCACCCGCCCGCTGTCTGCGCCGGAACTGGGCTCCTTGCGACAATGAAATGATGGGACATGGAGGGGCGAGCCCACACTGGTCTCAGGACAACGACTAGCAGACTCTTTACCCTTGGGGTCTCCGTTCCTCCAAGCCCACGTGTGTGTATGTGTCCGTGTCTGTCTGCGTGGTGTTCCCCGTCACGGGGGCTGGCAGGTTTGCCCCTCGGACACCAGCGCCGGTGGTGCCGTGGCGGGCCCAGCCCGTGCATCGGTCAGTGTTGGAGTGGCGGACTGGCTCCCTGTGGTCAGACAGCCTCCAGCCCTGGTCAGCGAGGCAGCTGGTTACGTGTGCTCTGGGGTGGTCTGAGTTGCGAGGGTGCCGGCTTATCGCTGTCCACAGCTGAGGTTTGCTCCGCACCCAAGTGGACGGTTCAGTTGCCCCAAACCTGACCTTCCCAGTGGCCTGGTACGGAACTGCCCTGAACCTTTACCCTCAGCCTCTTCGTCCAGGATCCACCCCCGAGGCCGCGGCACGTACTCACTCCTCTCCACGGTTTGCCTTGGCACTCTCCTAACCGTGACAGCCAGCCACTGGTCTGCCCCCCTCTTGCTTCTGCAGGGCAGGGCAAGGCTTGCACCTCCCCACCCGGCTGTTGGCTGGAGCTTCACCTGCCCTGGGTGCCTCTGACCCATCAGCAGCCCCCTCCCCCAGCAACCGGAAATGCTGACCGTCGGCAGTCCTGACGAAGGGTCTCTGCCTGACTCTTTATCCTCCTCCACAGACGCTGCCCGACCTGCTGAGTTCCTCCAGCATTTCAGAATCAGGTTTATTATGACCGGCACTTGTTGTGAAACTTGTTAATGTAGCGGCTGCAGTGATAATATAGAAAAAAATAAGCAAATCAATTACAGTAAGTATGTTTATTAAACAGTTAAATTAAAAATAGTGCAAAATCAGAAATTTAACAAAGTAGTGATTCATGGGTTGAATGTCCATTCAGAAATTGGATGGCGGAGAGGAAGAGGCTGTTCCTGAATCGCTGGGAGTGTGCCTACAGGCTCCTGTACCTCCTTCCCGATGGTAGCAGTGAGAAAGGGGCATGTCCTGGGTGGTGGGGGTTCTCAATGATGGACGCTGCCTTTCTGAGGCTGTGTTGCTCTGGACCCCAGGTCCTGTCTGAAGATGCCTGGCCAGCCTCAGCCTCAGCAGCTCTCGGCCAGCACAGAGCGGTCAGTGTGGCTCAGTGCTGGGCACCCTCAGTTGACAAAGGACTTCTCTTCCACGGCAATCAGTGAGCCCCTGAGAGGGGGGACGAGGCTGGCCATCGGCTCACTTTCCATCTGCTCGCTGCGAGCACCACCGCGCCTCCCTCACCTCTGCCCCCAGCGAAAGCAGTGGCAGAACTGTCATCCCGGAGACGTCTGCGGAACCGAAGCCCACTAGGTGGGGCACCCCGTGCCTCAGGAGTTTGTCTGATGGGCGTCTCAATCACTCACCTCTCCGAGTCCAGCTCCAGGCAGATTCCGAAGCAGTTGGGGCTGGTTTCCCCTGCACTGCCTCTGGGCAGAAGCTGCCTTCCGGATTTTGCTGGAGGGTTCCAGGAAAGTCTCAGAGGCAGTCACCCTCTGAACTCAGGATACCTTCACACCATGTCACTGGGACAGACCCCGTCACCAAAGGGGGCAAGGCGGTGTTGGGAGTCACAGCTTGAGGGCCAACCCCACTACTGAGTTCCACTGTAACCCCCCCACCATGCTCCCACTCACCTGCATTTTCCTCATCTCCAGGAGAGGAACTCCTCCCTCCCTGGAGCCTACAGGTTCAGGAATCACTGGTACCGGAACAGCCTCGGTATCCAAACCCGATCAGCCCACGACCTACGCACCACACTTCTCCCAGGCCCCTGCTGAACTTGGGCAACACTGTTACAGTACCAGCAGCCCTGATAAAGGGGTTTCACTCTGTGTCTGACCCCAGGAGTGTGTGATGGGACGGTGCGGAGGGAGTTTCACTCTGTGTCTGACCACGGGAGTGTGTGATGGGACAGTGAGGAGGGAGCTTCACCCTGTGTCAGACCCCAGGAGTGTGTGATGGGACAGTGGGGAGGGAGCTTCACTCTGTGTCTGACCCCGGGAGTGTGTGATGGGACGGTGTGGAGGGAGCTTCACCCTGTGTCTGACCCCGGGAGTGTGTGATGGGACAGTGAGGAGGGAGTGTCACTCTGTGTCTGACCCCGGGAGTGTGTGATGGGACAGTGAGGAGGGAGTTTCACCCTGTGTCAGACCCCGGGAGTGTGTGATGGGACAGTGAGGAGAGAGCTTCACCCTGTGTCAGACCCCGGGAGTGTGTGATGGGACAGTGTGGAGAGAGTTTCACCCTGTGTCAGACCCTGGGAGTGTGTGATGGGACAGTGAGGAGGGAGCTTCACTCTGTGTCTGACCCCGGGAGTGTGTGATGGGACGGTGTGGAGGGAGCTTCACTCTGTGTCTGACCCCGGGAGTGTGTGATGGGACGGTGTGGAGGGAGTGGCACTCTGTGTCTGACCCCGGGAGTGTGTGATGGGACAGTGAGGAGGGAGTTTCACTCTGTGTCTGACCCCAGGAGTGTGTGATGGGATGGTGTGGAGGGAGTTTCACTCTGTGTCTGACCACTGGAGTGTGTGATGGGACAGTGAGGTGGGAGCTTCACCCTGTGTCTGACCCCGGGAGTGTGTGACGGGACGGTGGGGAGGGAGTTTCACCCTGAGTCAGACCCTGGGAGTGTGTGATGGGACAGTGTGGAGAGAGCTTCACCCTGTGTCAGACACCAGGAGTGTGTGATGGGACGGTGGGGAGGGAGCTTCACTCTGTGTCTGACTCCGGGAGTGTGTGATGGGACGGTGGGGAGGGAGCTTCACTCTGTGTCTGACTCCGGGAGTGTGTGATGGGACGGTGTGGAGGGAGATTCACTCTGTGTCTGACCCCGCGAGTGTGTGTAGGGTCACTGTTACAGAACCAGCAGCCCTGGTTCAACTCCGGTCACTGTCTGTAAAAAGTTTCAATTCTCCCGGTGACCGTGTGGGTTTCCTCCGGGGGGCCCCGGTTTTCTCCCATAGTCCAAAGACGAACAGATCACGTGGGGTGGCTCTGGTGCAGTGGACCGGAAGGGCCTGTCACTGCTCTGAATCTCTAAATTTAAAAAAAAACAAATAATTAAAAAATCTTAATGGCATTCAGGCTCCTCGGCGCACGGCCGGAACCTGGCCGCAGTCGGCGCCTCCTCGCCTTCCCCCGCGCCGCGCGGTTCCCTCGCCTCAGCCTTGTGGGTCTGAGGTTACAAAGCCAGGGTCTATGCTCCGGAATTTGTGACAAGTCCTCTCGAACGGACCCCGCTCCTGTACGTACGGCACCGCGGGCGTTCGGGGCTCGAGTCCGCATGAGAGGTGTGCGCGTCGAAGCGATCATTGAGCCGAGCCCCGACACCCTCCGGCCGGAAAGGCTGGCGTGACGGGCTGAAGGTTCCTCAACATCACGCTGGATAGGGGTGATGCGGCCCACCAGGGTGAGACGGGGAGGGAGAAGGTGATTTGTCCCGGGTGGGGAGCCACCGGCAGAAGTTGTGATTCCCCTTTAGCTCAGCAAGGTCAGCGCCATTATTTCCACGCAATGCTTGTGCCAGGGTGCGGGGGCATTTAACCTTGCGGTCAAAGTGCATTTTGAACTGTCCCGTAACCGCACGAGTATCGTCCTTGCAGGCAGATTCCTGTCGCTGTCTGTGAGGAGTTTGCACGTTCTCCCCGTCACTCCGGGTTCCTTCCACATTCCGAAGATGTACCGGTTGGGTTATTGCGTCGTGAGCGAGCACTGTTGCGCAAGGAGCGCGCCGACACTTGCGAGCTGCCCCCGACACTTGCGAGCTGCCCCCGGCACAATCCGCGCGAATGACGCGTTTCACCGTGCTTCGATGTGCGTGACTGATCTTTATCATTCGTTACCTGGGTGTCTGAGTGTCACCCGGGACTCTGACCGGACACGGTAACAACGCACGAAATAGGGAAAACTGCCGCTGATATCCGAGCAGCGAGTGCCTGCAGACAAATGGAAGCGAGCACGCCTCCTGTACATGGCGTAATCCCGTTGTGTATGCAGACCCAGTCGGTCCCGTCCTGCGAGGAGTGGAACACATTGCTGGCAGTCCTTAACCAGCCCTTGTTGTTTACGCAGGGAGACGTAAAGAAATTTTTCACTGTTGAGGTATTGGGAAACTAGCACACTGTTATTTTTCTCTGGCGTGACCCCGCGTGGAAAGGCCCCGTAAATCCCGATAAATCCCCAAGCCACGAAAGGCCAAGATATTGCAAGGAAACTCTGACACCCGCCACCGACTGGTAGGGCAGGAGGGAGCGGTTTGTTCTGATGTCAGACGGTGACTCTCTCCCCCGGGAGGAGAACAGCTCTCTGGCAAATTGCAAACAGCTGCCGCAAGAACACAAAATAATCTGCAGATGCTGGGGTCAAAGCAACACTCACAACACGCCGGAGGAACTCAGCGGGTCGGGCAGCATCCGTGGAAAAGATCGGTCGACGTTTCGGGCCGGAACCCTTCGTCAGGACTGAAGAGGGAAGGGGCAGAGGCCCGATAAAGAAGGTGGGGGGAGGGTGGGAAGGAGAAGGCTGGTAGGTTCCAGGTGAAAAACCAGTAAGGGGAAATATAAAGGGGTGGCGGAGGGGAAGCAGGGAGGGGATAAGCAGGAAAGGTGAAGAAGGAATAGGGGAAAACACAATGGGTAGTAGAAGGAGGCAGAACCATGAGGGAGGTGATAGGCAGCTGGGAGAGGGGGCAGAGTGAAACTGGGATAGGGGAAGGGAGGGGGAGGGAATTACTGGAAGTTGGAGAATTCTATGTTCATACCAAGGGGCTGGAGACTACCTAGATGGTATCTGAGGTGTTGCTCCTCCAACCTGAGTTTAGCCTCATCATGGCAGTATAGGAAGCCATGTATGGACATATCCGAATGGGAATGTGAAGCAGAGTTGAAGTGGGTGGCTACTGGGAGATCCTGTCTGTTTTGGCGGACGGAGCGGAGGTGCTCGACGAAGCGGTCCCCCAATCTGCGTTGGGGTTCACCTGCTTCCCCCTCCCCCACCCCTTTATCTCTCCCCATACTGGTTTTTCACCTGGAACCTACCAGCCTTCTCCTTCCCACCCTCCCCCCACCTTCTTTATCGGGCCTCTGCCCCTTCCCTCTACAGTCCTGACGAAGGGTTCCAGCCCGAAATGTCGACCGATCGTTACCACGGATGCTGCCCGGCCTGCTGAGTTCCTCCAGCGTGTTGTGAGCTGCTGCAAGAAAACTCGCCGTCAGCAGTGGCCAACAAACACAGTGTGAAATTCCCACACTGAAACATCCACACTCGTACATAACAACTACATCCATCAGTTTCCCTTTTTCTCCAAGCTCAGGATGACGGACATTTGTGCTCTCTGTCTGACCCCGGGAATGTGTGATGGGAGAGTGTGGAGGGAGATTCACTCTGTCTGACCCCGGGAGTGTGTGATGGGACGGTGTGGATTGAGCTTCACTCTGTGTCTGACCCCAGGAGTGAGTGATGGGACAGTGTGGAGGGAGTTTCACTCTCTGTCTGACCCCGGGAGTGTGTGATGGGATGGTGTGGAGGGAGCTTCACTCTGTGTCTGACCCCGGGAGTGTGTGATGGGACGGTGTGGAGGGAGATTCACCCTGTCTGACCCCGGGAGTGTGTGATGGGACGGTGTGGAGTGAGCTTCACTCTGTGTCTGACCCCAGGAGTGTGTGATGGGACGGTGTGCAGGAAGTTTCACTCTGTGTCTGACCCCGGGAGTGTGTGATGGGACAGTGAGGGGGGAGCTTCACCCTGTGTCTGACCCTGGGAGTGTGTGATGGGACAGTGAGGAGGGAGTGTCACTCTGTGTCTGGCCCCGGGAGTGTGTGATGGGACAGTGAGGAGGGAGTTTCACCCTGTGTCAGACCCTGGGAGTGTGTGATGGGACAGTGAGGAGGGAGCTTCACCCTGTGTCAGACCCCGGGAGTGTGTGATGGGACAGTGTGGAGAGAGTTTCACCCTGTGTCAGACCCCGGGAGTGTGTGATGGGACAGTGAGGAGGGAGTTTCACCCTGTGTCAGACCCCGGGAGTGTGTGATGGGATGGTTTGGAGGGAGCTTCACCCTATGTCTGACCCCGGGAGTGTGTGATGGGACAGTGAGGAGGGAGTTTCACCCTGTGTCTGACCCCGGGAGTGTGTGATGGGACAGTGAAGAGGGAGTTTCACTCTGTCTGACCCTGGGAGTGTGTGATGGGACAGTGAGGAGGGAGTGTCACTCTGTGTCTGACCCCGGGAGTGTGTGATGGGACAGTGAGGAGGGAGCTTCACCCTGTGTCAGACCCCGGGAGTGTGTGATTGAAACATAGAAACATAGAAAATAGGTGCAGGAGTAGGCCATTCGGCCCTTCAAGCCTGCACCGCCATTTATTATGATCATGGCTGACCATCCAACTCAGAACCCCGCCCCAGCCTTCCCTCCATACCCCCTGACCCCCGTAGCCACAAGGGCCATATCTAACTCCCTCTTAAATATAGCCAATGAACTGGCCTCAACTGTTTCCTGTGGCAGAGAATTCCACAGATTCACCACTCTCTGTGTGAAGAAGTTTTTCCTAATCTCGGTCCTAAAAGGCTTCCCCTCTATCCTCAAACTGTGGCCCCTCGTTCTGGACTTCCCCAACATCGGGAACAATCTTCCTGCATCTAGCCTGTCCAATCCCTTTAGGATCTTATACGTTTCAATCAGATCCCCCCTCAATCTTCTAAATTCCAACGAGTACAAGCCCAGTTCATCCAGTCTTTCTTCATATGAAAGTCCTGCCATCCCAGAAATCAATCTGGTGAACCTTCTTTGTACTTCCTCTATGGCAAGGATGTCTTTCCTCAGATTAGGGGACCAAAACTGCACACAATACTCCAGGTGTGGTCTCACCAAGGCCTTGTACAACTGCAGTAGTACCTCCCTGCTCCTGTACTCGAATCCTCTCGCTATAAATGCCAGCATACCATTCGCCTTTTTCACCGCCTGCTGTACCTGCATGCCCACTTTCAATGACTGGTGTATAATGACACCCAGGTCTCGTTGCACCTCCCCTTTTCCTAATCGGCCACCATTCAGATAATAATCTGTTTTCCTATTTTTGCCACCAAAGTGGACAACTTCACATTTATCCACATTAAATTGCATCTGCCATGAATTTGCCCACTCACCCAACCTATCCAAGTCACCCTGCATCCTCTTAGCATCCTCCTCACAGCTAACACTGCCACCTAGCTTCGTGTCATCCACAAACTTGGAGATGCTGCATTTAATTCCCTCATCCAAGTCATTAATATATTTTGTAAACAACTGGGGTCCCAGCACTGAGCCTTGCGGTACCCCACTAGTCACCGCCTGCCATTCTGAAAAGGTCCCGTTTATTCCCACTCTTTGCTTCCTGTCTGCTAACCAGTTCTCCACCCACACCAATACCTTACCCCCAATACCACGTGCTTTAAGTTTGCACACTAATCTCCTGTGTGGGACCTTGTCAAAAGCCTTTTGAAAATCCAAATATACCACATCCACTGGTTCTCCCCTATCCACTCTACTAGTTACATCCTCAAAAAATTCTATGAGATTCGTCAGACATGATTTTCCTTTCACAATTCCATGCTGACTTTGTCCGATCATTTCACCGCTTTCCAAATGTGCTGTTATCACATCTTTGATAACTGACTCCAGCAGTTTCCCCACCACCGACGTTAGGCTAACCGGTCTATAATTCCCCGGTTTCTCTCTCCCTCCTTTTTTAAAAAGTGGGGTTACATTAGCCACCCTCCAATCCTCAGGAACTAGTCCAGAATCTAACGAGTTTTGAAAAATTATCACTAATGCATCCACTATTTCTTGGGCTACTTCCTGAAGCACTCTAGGATGCAGACCATCTGGCCCTCGGGATTTATCTGCCTTCAATCCCTTCAATTTACCTAACACCACTTCCCTACTAACATGTATTCCGCTCAGTTCCTCCACCTCACTGGACCCTCTGTCCCCTACTACTTCTGGAAGATTATTTATGTCCTCCTTAGTGAAGACAGAACCAAAGTAATTATTCAATTGGTCTGCCATGTCTTTGCTCCCCATAATCAATTCACCTGTTTCTGTCTGTAGGGGACCTACATTTGTCTTTACCAGTCTTTTCCTTTTTACATATCTATAAAAGCTTTTACAGTCCGTTTTTATGTTCCCTGCCAGTTTTCTCTCATAATCTTTTTTCCCCTTCCTAATTAAGCCCTTTGTCCTCCTCTGCTGAACTCTGAATTTCTCCCAGTCCTCAGGTGAGCCACTTTCTCTGGCTAATTTGTATGCTTCTTCTTTGGAATTGATACTATCCCTAATTTCTCTTGTCAGCCACGGGTGCACTATCTTCCTTGATTTATTCTTTTGCCAAACTGGGATGAACAATTGTTGTAGTTCACCCATGCAATCCTTAAATGCTTGCCATTGCATATCCACCGTCAATCCTTTAAGTGTCATTTGCCAGTCTATCTTAGCTAATTCATGTCTCATACCTTCAAAGTTACCCCTCTTTAAGTTCAGAACCTTTGTTTCTGAATTAACTATGTCACTCTCCATCTTAATGAAGAATTCCACAATATTATGGTCACTCTTACCCAAGGGGCCTCTCACGACAAGATTGCTAATTAACCCTTCCTCATTGCTCAAAACCCAGTCCAGAATAGCCTGCTCTCTAGTTGGTTCCTCGACATGTTGGTTCAAAAAACCATCCCGCATACATTCCAAGAAATCCTCTTCCTCAGCACCTTTACCAATTTGGTTCACCCAATCTACATGTAGATTGAAGTCACCCATTATAACTGCTGTTCCTTTATTGCACACATTTCTAATTTCCTGTTTAATACCATCTCCGACCTCACTATACTACTGTTAGGTGGCCTGTACACAACTCCCACCAGCGTCTTCTGCCCCTTAGTGTTACGCAGCTCTACCCATATCGATTCCACATCCTCCCGGCTTATGTCCTTCCTTTCTATTGCGTTAATCTCTTCTTTAACCAGCAACGCCACCCCACCTCCCCTTCCTTCATGTCTATCCCTCCTGAATATTGAATATCCCTGAACGTTGAGCTCCCATCCCTGGTCACCCTGGAGCCATGTCTCTGTGATCCCAACTATATCATAATCATTAATAACAATCTACACTTTCAATTCATCCACCTTATTACGAATGCTCCTTGCATTGACACACAAAGCCTTCAGGCGCTCTTTTACAACTCTCTTAGCCCTTATACAATTATGCTGAAAAGTGGCCCTTTTTAATGCTTGCCCTGGATTTGCCGGCCTGCCACTTTTACTTTTCTCCTTACTACTTTTTGCTTCTACCCGCACTTTACACCCCTCTGTCTCTCTGCACTGGTTCCCATCCCCCTGTTGTGAACTAACCTCCTCACGCCTAGCTTCTTTAATTTGATTCCCACCCCCCAACCATTCTAGTTTAAAGTCACCTCAGTAGCCCCCGCTAATCTCCCTGCCAGGATATTGGTCCCCCTAGGATTCAAGTGCAACCCGTCCTTTTTGTACAGGTCACGCCTGCGCCAAAAGAGGTCCCAATGATCCAAAAACTTGAATCCCTGCCCCCTGCTTCAATCCCTCAGCCACGCATTTATCCTCCACCTCATCGCATTCCTACTCTCACTGTCGCGTGGCACAGGCAGTAATCCCGAGAATACTTCCTTTGCGGTCCTTTTTCTCAACTCCCTTCCTAACTCCCTATATTCTCCTTTCAGGACCTCATCCCTTTTCCTACCTATGTCATTGGTACCTATATGTACCACGACCTCTGGCTCCTCACCCTCCCACTTCAGGATATCTTAGACACGATCAGAAATATCCCGGACCCTGGCACCAGGGAGGCAAACTACCATCCGGGTCTCTGGACTGCGTCCACAGAATCGCCTGTCTGACCCCCTCACTATCCAGTCCCCTATCACAACTGCCCTCCTCTTCCTCGCCCTACCCTTCTGAGCTACAGGGCCGGACTCTGTGCCAGAGGCACGGCCACTGTCGCTTCCCCCAGGTAAGCTGTCCCCCCCAACAGTACTCAAACAGGAGTACCTGTTGTTAAGGGGCACAGCCACCGGGGTACTCCCTATTACCTGACTTTTCCCCTTCCCCCTCCTAACCGTGACCCACTTGTCTGCCTCCCATGGCCCCGGCGTGACCATCTGCCTGCAACTCCTCTCTATCACCTCCTCACTCTTCCTGACCAGACGAAGGTCATCGAGCTGCAGCTCCAGTTCCGTAACGCGGTCCCTTAGGAGCTGCATCTCGATGCACTTGGCGCAGATGTAGACGTCCGGGAGGCTTGGAGACTCCAGGGCCTCCCACATCCGACGCCGAGAACAGCAAACTGCCCTCACAGTCATACTGCCCCTCTCCTCAAATAACAACAGAAAATGAATGCCAAACCTTCCTCGCCTGTTTCCGCCTAAGCCCGTTGAGCCGAAGCCCTTAAGTCTTCACTCTGCTCCCGGCTCACTCCGCAGCCCGCAAACTCCGCTGTCCGCTCTATGAGGCTCTGTTCCTTTTAAATCTGCCGCACCGCACAGCCCGATGTCACACCTCTCAGAACGCCGTTGGAGAAAAAAAAACCCGAAAATTTCAAAAATGTCTTTCTTGGCACTCCCACTCAGACTTTCAGACTCCTTCTTCGAATCAAGAAGATGATGGGACGGTGTGGAGAGAGTTTCACCCTGTGTCAGACCCTGGGAGTGTGTGATGGGACAGTGAGGAGGGAGCTTCACCCTGTGTCAGACCCCGGGAGTGTGTGATGGGACAGTGAGGAGGGAGTTTCACTCTGCGTCTGACCCCGGGAGTGTGTGATGGGACAGTGAGGAGGGAGTGTCACTCTGTGTCTGACCCCGGGAGTGTGTGATGGGACAGTGAGGAGGGAGTTTCACCCTGTGTCAGACCCCGGGAGTGTGTGATGGGACAGTGAAGAGGGAGCTTCACCCTGTGTCAGACCCCGGGAGTGTGTGATGGGATGGTTTGGAGGGAGCTTCACTCTGTGTCTGACCCCGGGAGTGTGTGATGGGACAGTGAGGAGGGAGTTTCACTCTGCGTCTGACCCCGGGAGTGTGTGATGGGACAGTGAGGAGGGAGTGTCACTCTGTGTCTGACCCCGGGAGTGTGTGATGGGACAGTGAGGAGGGAGTTTCACCCTGTGTCAGACCCCGGGAGTGTGTGATGGGACAGTGAAGAGGGAGCTTCACCCTGTGTCAGACCCCGGGAATGTGTGATGGGACGGTGTGGAGAGAGTTTCACCCTGTGTCAGACCCCGGGAGTGTGTGATGGGACAGTGAGGAGGGAGTTTCACTCTGTGTCTGACCCCGGGAGTGTGTGATGGGATGGTTTGGAGGGAGCTTCACTCTGTGTCTGACCCCGGGAGTGTGTGATGGGACGGTGTGGAGGGAGCTTCACTCGGTGTCTGACCCCGGGAGTGTGTGATGGGACACTAGAGAGAGTTTCACTCTGTGTCTGACCCCAGGAGTGAGTGATGGGATAGTGCGGAAGGAGTTTCACTCTGTGTCTGACCCCGGGAGTGTGTGATGGGACGGTGTGGAGGGAGTTTCACTCTGTGTCTGACCCCGGGAGTGTGTGATGGGACGATGTGGAGGGAGATTCGCTCTGTGTCTGACCCCGGGAGTGTGTGATGGGACAGTGAGGAGGGGAGCGCCATCTACTGTCTGACTCTGGGAGTGTGTGATGGGATGAGCTTCCGCAGATTCGAGCTAAATTTCCAATGAAGGGGAATCTGCGTGTTGACAGTATAATTTATTTAAAGATTAGTTGTATTTGTCACGTGTGCATCTAAACACTGAAGCTCACAGTGAAATATGTTTGTGTCAACGATCAACACTTGCAAGGAGCAGCCTGCATGTGTCACTGTTTCTGGTGCAAACGCAGCAGCCCACAACTTCCTAACCCTAACCCGTAGGGATTTGAAACGTGGGAGCAAACGGGATCACTTTGGGGGAAACCTGAGCTGTCAGCGAGTGAACATACAGGCAGGGGCGGGAATCGAACCCATATCGCTGGCGTTGCGCTGACTATTCTGCCACCTTCACTGGTTGGATGAAGGGCTGAGGAGACAGGGAACGCCGGTCTGCACTGCTGCACATGAGGAGGACCACCTTCTATTTGATAAATGTTGGGCCCAGAGGCCTCCTGTGCTCTGTGTTTGTCCTCGTCCACCTGGGAGGAAGATACGGCCTCACCTGAACGTGTCCCGCCTGTGGGCGAGAGGCTGGAGGGAACCTACTACATCCTCCCTCCCTCCCCACACCCCGCCTGACTTTCGGGTTCAATTTTGAAGTCCGGTACGTAGCGGTTAGCGTGACGCTATTACAGCTTGGGGTGCCGGAGTTCAGAGTTCGATTCCAGCATCCTCTGTAAGGGGTCTGTACGTTCTCCCCGTGAATCGCATAGGTTTCCCCCGGGTGCTCTGGTTTCCTCCCACAGTCCAATGACATACTGATTAGTAGGTTAATTAGTCATGGTAAATTGTCCTGGCATTCGGGCTAGGATGGCAGCGTAGCTCAGTGGGCCAGGAAAGACCATAAGAGAAAGGAGCAGAAGTCGGCCATTCGGCCCATCAAGTCTGCTCCGCCATTTTATCATGAGCTGATCCAGTCTCCCATTTAGTCCCACTCCCCCGCCTTCTCACCATAACCTTTGATACCCTGGCTACTCAGATACCTATCAATCTCTGCCTTAAATACACCCAATGACTTGGCCTCCACTGCTGCCCGTGGCAACAAATTCCATAGATTCACCACCCTCTGGCTAAAAAAATTTCTTCGCATTTCTGTTCTGAATGGGTGCCCTTCAATCCTTAAGTCATGCCCTCTCGTACTAGACTCCCCCACCATGGGAAACAACTTTGCCACATCCACTCTGTCCATGCCTTTCAACATTCGAAATGTTTCTATGAGGTCTCCTGTCATTCTTCTAAAATCCAAGGAATACAGTCCAAGAGCGGACAAACATTCCTCATATGTTAACCCTCTCATTCCTGGAGTCATTCTAGTGAATCTTCTCTGTACCCTCTCCAACGTCAGCACATCCTTTCTTAAATAAGGAGACCAAAACTGCCCACAGTACTCCAAGTGAGGTCTCACCAGCGCCTTATAGAGCCTCAACATCACATCCCTGCTCCTGTACTCTGTTCCTCTAGAAATGAATGCCAACATTGCATTCACCTTCTTCACCACCGACTCAACCTGGAGGCTAACCTTGAGGGTATCCTGTACGAGGACTCCCAAGTCCTGTTGCATCTCAGAACTTTGAATTCTTTCCCCATTTAAATAATAGTCTGCCTGTTTATTTCTTTTGCCAAAGTGCATAACCATACACTTTCCAACATTGTATTTCATTTGCCACTTCTTTGCCCATTCTTCCAATCTATCCAAGTCTCTCTGCAGACTCTCTGTTTCCTCAGCACTACCGGCCCCTCCACCTATCTTCGTATTGTCAGCAAACTTAGCCACAAAGCCATCTATTCCATAATCCAAATCGTTGATGTACAATGTAAAAGGAAGCAGCCCCAACACGGACCCCTGTGGAACACCACTGGTAACCAGCAGCCAAGCAGAATAGGATCCCTTTATTCCCACTCTCTGTTTCCTCCCATTCAGCCAATGCTCTATCCACGTATGTAACTTTCCCGTAATTCCATGGGCTCTTATCTTGTTAAGTAGCCTCATGTGTGGCACCTTGTCAAAGGCCTTCTGAAAATCCAAATATACAACATTCACTGCATCTCCCTTGTCTAGCCTACTGGTCATTTCCTCAAAAAATTGTTATAGGTTTGTCAGGCAGGATTTTCCTTTAAGGAAACCATGCTGAGTTCTGCCTATCTTGTCATATGCCTCCAGGTATTCTGTAACCTCATCCTTGACAATCGACTCCAACAACTTCCCAACCACCGATGTCAAGCTAACAGGTCTATAATTTCCTTTTTGCTTCCTTGCCCCCTTCTTAAATAGCAGAGTGACATTTGCAATCTTCCAGTCCTCCGGCACCATGCCAGAATCTATCGACTTTTGAAAGATCATCGCTAATGCCTCCGCAATCTCCACAGCTACTTCCTTCAGAACATGAGGGTGCATTCCATCTGGTCCGGGAGATTTATCTACCCTTAGACTATTCAGCTTCCTGAGTACTTTCTCTGTCGTAATTGTGACTGCGCACACTTCTCTTACCTAACACCCTTGAGTGTCCGGTGTATTGCTGATGTCTTCCTCAGTGAAGACTGATGCAAAATACTCATTCAGTTTCTCCGCCATCTCCTTATCTCCCATTACAATTTCTCCAGCATCATTTTCTATCGGTCCTATATCTACTCTCACCTGTCTTTTACTCTTTATATACTTGAAAAAGCTTTTAGTATCCTCTTTGATATTATTTGCTAGCTTCCCTTCATAGTTAATCTTTTCCCTGTTAATGACCTTCTTAGTTTCCTTTTGTAAGCTTTTAAAAACTTCCCAATCCTCTGTCTTCCCACTAATTTTTGCTTCCTTGTATGCCCTCTCCTTTGCTTTAACTTTGGCTTAGACTTCTCTTGTCAACCACAGTTGCATCCTTTTTCCATTCAAAAATTTCTTCGTTTTTGGAATATACCTGTCTTGCACCTTCCTCACTTCTCGCATAAACTCCAGCCACTGCTGCTCTGCCATCCTTCCCGCCAGTGTTCCTTTCCAGTCAACTTTGGCCAGTTCCTCTCTCATGCCACTGTAATTTCCTTTACTCCACTGAAATACCGACACATCAGATTTTGGTTTCTCTTTCTCAAATTTCACAGTGAACTCAATCATGCCTCCTAAGGGTTCCTTCACCTCAATCTCTCTAATCACCTCTGGTTCATTACACAATACCTAATCCAGTACAGCCGATCCCCTAGTGGGCTCAACAACAAGCTGTTCTAAAAAGCCATCTCGCAGACATTCTACAAATTCTCTCTCTTGAGATCCAGTGCCAACCTGATTTTCCGAATCCACTCGCATGTTAAAATCCCTCACAATTATCATAATACAGCCTTTCTGACAAGCCTTTTCTATTTCCAGTTGTAATTTGTAGTCCACATCCCTGCAGCTGTTTGGAGGCCTATAAATAACTGCCATCAGGGTCCTTTTACCCCTGCTATTCCTTAGCTCAACCCATAAAGATTCTGCACCTTCCAATCCTATATCACCGCTTTCTAATGATTTACTATCATTTCTTACCAATAAAGCCACGCCTCCCCCTCTGCCTACCTGCCTATCCTTCTGATACACCGTGTATCCTTGGACGTTCAGCTCCCAGAGACGTGCATCCTTTAGCCACGTCTCAGTGATGGCCACAATATCATACCTGCCAATCTGTAGCTGTACAACAAGATCATCCACCTTATTCCTTATGCTGCGTGCATGTAAGTATAACACCTTAAGACCAGTATTTGATACTTTTCGCTTTGATTTCACTGCAACTTTATTGCACTGCAACTCATCCCAATGGCTACAAATTTGCCCCATCACCTGCCTGTCTTTCCTGACATCTTTACTGCTTAGATTTATTTCTGTTTTCCCCTTCCTCCGCTCTATCATTCTGGTTCCCATCCCCCTGCCAAATTAGTTTAAACCCTCCCTAACAGCTCCATTAAACTTTCCCGCCAGGATATTGGTCCCCTTCAGGTTCAAGTGTAACCTGTCCTTTTTCAACAGGTCATACTTCCCCAGAAGAGATCCCAATTATCCAAGAATCTGAAGCCCTGCCCCCTGCACCAGTCGCTCAGCCACGCATTCATCTGCCTGATCCTACTATTCTTGCCCTCGCTAGCACGTGGCACAGGTAGCAATCCCGAGATTACTACCCTGCAGGTCCTGCTTCTCAGCTTCCTTCCTAACTCCTGGAAATCTCTCTTCAGGACCTCCTCCTTTGTCCTATCTATGTCATTGGTACCAACATGTACCAAGACAACTGGCTGCTCACCCTCCCGCTTCAGAATATTCAGGACCCGATCCGAGACATCCCGTACCCTGGCACCTGGGAGGCAACACACCATGCGGGTATCTCTATCAGGCTGACAGAATCTCCTGTCTGTTCCCCTGACTATGGAATCCCCCACGACTACCGCATTCCTCTTCTCCCTCCTTCTCTCCTCCACAACTGCACCAGGCTCAGTGCCAGAGACCCAGTCACCGTGGGCGTCCCCTGTCAGGTCATCCCCCTCTACAGCATCCAGAACAAGATATTTGTTGCTGAGGGGGACAGCCACAGGTGTGCTCTCCACTATCCGGGCATTTCCCTTCCCTCTCTTGACAGTGACTGTTCCACACGATCTCTGAATAAGTAAATAGTTATCAGGCCAGGATTTACTTTCCATTCCCGTTCGCCCTCGGGAACATTTCCAAATCCATTGCCCAAGTCCCTGTGTCGAAGCCTGCTGACAGAAAGTGCAGATGTGGCCCGGGTGATCGATTTGCCAGACAAATTCTGGGCTGTGTTGACAAGCAGTTTATCTCTATCCCCGTTGATGGCACCGAGGTGAAATGAAATCTCTGAACTGTCAAGTGCTTCCTGAAACACAACCAGACGGTTTTAAAAATACCAGCAGTTTCGTTTTTTTGCTGGACTTTAATCCCTATCTATGGGATGGCATCCTGGCGTAACGCTTTACAGTGCCAACAATTGGGGTTCAACTCGCCGCTGTACGGACGCTCTCCCCGTGTCTGTGTGCGTTTCCTCCGGGTGCTTTGGTTTCCTCCCTCGACGAGCCCACAGCGGGAGCTCGCCGTTCGGGCTGCGAAGGGTCTCAGCCGAGAGCCACGAGCAGGAACAGAACACGTTTCTGCTATTTCTGGATAATTGCTTTAATTAGTGAGTCAACCCTGCCGTGTTCATCACCGAATAGTCTTGGTAATTAATCTTGTCACACTCTGACGGGAACATAGATACAGCTCGGCTGGAGGTTGCACCCCCGCTCATCGAACAGCCCAGACCGTCACAGAGAGGGTCAACACAGCCTGGGACTGGGAACGCTGTACCTGCCCACTACCCCTGAGTGTACATCGGGGACAGGACACACAACCCCACCCCACACACGTGTTTCCCCGTCCAACACAGACACGGAACCTTGTGTGTGTGTCTAATATTATGCATATTATCTCTCTCTCACACACTCACACAGGGAGGAGGGTCGGTCTCACCCTCACTGGCTAATCGTGGCCAACAGTAGAAGGGTCAGGGGTCGGAGACCGTTCCACATCACATCATTCCGCTGGGGGAATGGGTCTGAAGAAGGCAGATCAGCCCCGGGGCGCCACAGGGGGGGTGAGGGATGTGCGGTAGGTGCTGGTGTTGTGATGCCAACGTCCCAGAAATGGACTTCTGCGCGCACACACCCACACACGCACGCTGAGTGTGGGATCGCACTGTGCATTGGTAGGTTGCATTTTTGCATCAGAGACGTGTCTGGTGTTGTGTGAGTGTCACAACGGCCAGCTTTACTCGTCACGCGTGCGGTGAAAGTGATCAAAGCAGCGAGGGTGTCTGCACGCTTCCGGCGCCGGCACAGAACCCCGACCCGCACGTCCGTGCAATGCGGGGGGGGGGCGCGAGACCTGCGAGACCTGCACGTCTGTGCAATGCGGGGGGGGGGCGCGAGACCTGCACGTCCGTGCAATGCGGGGGGAGGGGGCGCGAGACCCGCACGTCCGTGCAATGCGGGGGGGGGGGGCGCGAGACCTGCAGGTCCGTGCAAAGCGCGTGGTGAGACCCGCACGTCCGTGCAATGCGCGGGGGTGGGGGTGTGAGACCCGCACGTCCGTGCAACGCGGGGGGGGGGGGCGCGAGACCTGCACATCCGTGCAATGCGGGGGGAGGGGGCGCGAGACCCGCACGTCCGTGCAATGCGGGGGAGGGCGCGAGACCTGCAGGTCCGTGCAATGCGGGGGGGGGCGCGAGACCTGCAGGTCCGTGCATAGCGCGTGGTGAGACCCGCACGTCCGTGCAATGCGGGGGAGGGCGCGAGACCTGCAGGTCCGTGCAATGCGGGGGGGGGCGCGAGACCTGCAGGTCCGTGCATAGCGCGTGGTGAGACCCGCACGTCCGTGCAATGCGGGGGGGGGGCGCGAGACGTGCACGTCTGTGCAATGCGCGGGGGTGGGGGGGTGAGACCCGCACGGTCACGGGGAGAACGTGGGCGGGATCTGAACGCCGATCGCTGGCGCTGTAACAGCGTTGCGCCAACCACGGCGATGCCGCGCCGGCCAAATTGCGCGTCCTTTTTGTGCCGCAGTTACACGGTGCAGTCCAGTGCCGTGTTGCCGTGGCTGGTGTGACTCGGACACCGCAGTGTGATCCACGGTCTCCATCTACAGGCCACGCGAGGAAACTCCCTGAAACACGGTTCAATCAGGTGGAGAATTGTGTTGTTTTGTCGCATCAGTACAGAAAACAAAATCTATAAATTACAATAAGAAACATATATAATTAAATTAAATAAGTAATGCAAAAGAGAGACAAAAATAGTGAGGTAGTGTTGGTGGGTTCACTGTCCATTCAGGAATCGGATGGCCGAGGGGAAGAAGCTGTTCCTGAATCTCTGAGTGTCTGTCTTCAGGATGGTAACAGCGAGCAGAGGACACGTCCCGGGTAGTGTAGGTCGTCAGAGATGGATGTCGTCTTTCCGAGGCATCGCATGGTGGAGAAGCTGAGTTTAAAACCTCCTGCAGTTTTTCCGATGCTGTGCAGTGGCCCCTCCAGACAAGGCAGTGTCTGAACGCTCTCCACGGTACATTACTAGAAAGCTGCCGGGGTCTTCGGTGACGAACCAAATCTCCTCAAACTCTAATGAAATATAGCCCACGCCATGCCTTCTTAGTGATGGCTTCAACATGTCGGGCCCAGGACAGACCTCAGAGATGCTGACACATCAGAATGGAAACTGCTCGCTTTCCACTGCAGGCCCCTTGATAGGGTTAGCGTGTGTTCCTCCAACCTCCCCTACCTGAACTCCACAATCCATTCCTCAACTCCGCAATCCATTCCTCAACTCCACAATCCCTTCCTCAACTCCACAATCCATTCCTCAACTCCACAATCCATTCCTCAACTCCACAATCCATTCCTGAACTCCACAATCCACTCCTCAACTCCACAATCCATTCCTCAACTCCACAATCCCTTCCTCAACTCCACAATCCATTCCTGAACTCCACAATCCACTCCTCAACTCCACAATCCATTCCTCAACTCCACAATCCCTTCCTCAACTCCACAATCCATTCCTGAACTCCACAATCCCTCCCTGTGTCTGAATGACACCAACAATCTGTTCATGTGCCCTCTCCCCCTCCCCATCCACAGCATCCTGGGGTCTGAAGGATTAAACTGATACTGACTCACCCGGTGGAACACAGCGGTCAGAGTCTGCCATTCGTACTCAAACCCAGCACCACGTTCATCGTTCAGAGAAGCATCAGCGATGGGCTGAGGCCGGACCTTGGAGAAATTGCTGTGGATCTGTGGAAAATGTTATTCCCTTAAAGCAGAGGGACATGTTCCTACTTTATCCCAGAAAGCAGGGGGATATATTCCTACTTTATCCTGTAAAGCAGAGGGATACATCCCTATATCATTCCCGGAAAGCGGAGGGGCCACAGGAAAGCTGATCCATCTGTGGCGTTTAACAACAGTCTCAAACTCTAAGGAGGAGCTGTTACTGGGCTCAGCAGTGGGAGCATTTGGGAAACTCAAGTTGAAAGTAAATGTATTATCTATGTATCTATATACCGCTGTATACAAACCTGGGATTCATTTTCTTGTGAGTATTCACAATAAATACACAGAAACACAACAGAATCAATAAAAGATCGCACACACCAAGACAAACAACCAGCCAGCGTGCAAAAGACAATCTACTGTGCAAATATAAAAAAGAAAGATAATGGTCATAATAAATAAGCAATAAATATTGACAACACGAGTTGTAGAGTTTTTGAAAGTGAGTCTATAGAATGTGGCAACACACATCAAGGTTGCTGGTGAACGCAGCAGGCCAGGCAGCATCTCTAGGAAGAGGTGCAGTCGACGTTTCGGGCTGAGACCCTTCATCAGGACTAACTGAATGAACAGATAGTAAGAGATTTGAAAGTGGGAGGGGGAGATCTGAAATGATAGGAGAAGACAGGAGGGGGAGGGATGGAGCCAAGAGCTGGACAGGTGATTGGCAAAAGGGATATGAGAGGATCATGGGACAGGAGGCCCAGGGAGAAAGAAAAGTCGGGGGGGGGGGACCCAGAGGATTGGCAAGGTGTATAGTGAGAGGGACAGTGGGAGAAAAAGGGAGGGAGAAAATAAATATATATAATAATAATAATAAATAAATAATGGATAGGGTACGAAGAGGAGGTGGGGCATTAGCGGAAGTTAGAGAAGTCAATGTTCATGCCATCAGGTTGGAGGCTACCCAGACGGAATATAAGGTGTTGTTCCTCCAACCTGAGTGTGGCTTCATCTTTACAGTAGAGGAGGCCGTGGATAGACATGTCAGAATGGGAATGGGATGTGGAATTAAAATGTGTGGCCACTGGGAGATCCTGCTTTCTCTGGCGGACAGAGCGTAGGTGTTCAGTGAAATGGTCTCCCAGCCTGTGTCGGGTCTCGCCAATATATAAAAGGCCACATTGGGAGCACCGGACGCAGTGTATCAGCCCAGCCAACTCACAGGTGAAGTGTCGCCTCACCTGGAAGGACTGTCTGGGGCCCTGAATGGTGGTAAGGGAGGAAGTGTAAGGGCATGTGTAGCACTTGTTCCGCTTACAAGGATAAGTGCCAGGAGGGAGATCAGTGGGGAGGGATGGAGGGGACGAATGGACAAGGGAGTCGTGTAGGGAGCGATCCCTGCAGAATGCAGAGAGCGGGAGGGAGGGAAAGATGTGCTTAGTGGTGGGATCCCGTTGGAGGTGGCAGAAGTTACGGAGAATAATATGTTGGACCCGGAGGCTGGTGGGGTGGTAGGTGAGGACAAGGGGAACCCTATTCCTAGTGGGGTGGTGGGAGGATGGAGTGAGAGCAGATGTGCTTGAAATGGGGGAGATGCGTTTGAGAGCAGAGTTGATAGTGGAGGAAGGGAAGCCCCTTTCTTTAAAAAAGGAGGACATCTCCTTCGTCCTGGAATGAAAAGACTCAGGATGTGGTGAAGAGAAGTTTAGATAGGTAACTGGATGGGATGGAATTGAAGAGAAGTTTAGATATGTACACAGGTGGGAGAGGAATGGGAAGCTCTAGTCTATGGGCTTTGATGGGTCTACCCAGAGTAACAGTTCGACAGAGACTGGATGGACCGAATGGCCTGCTTCAGTTCTGTGGTGCTCTGTGACTCTATGACCAGATGGAGGGAGGGGTGCTGTTGCTCATGGTGATGGTACAGGAGACCCCGGACTGATAGGTCAGAGTCAGACGAGGAATTACAGTGACAGGCCCCGGATGGCCTGTGAAATGTGCCCAGGTCCCGGGTCCCGGGTCCTTCCTGTCATGTTCTATCAATGGGCAATGAAGCTCCTGAGCTGGACAGCACTGCCCGCAGTTCCAGGTCCCCAGCTTTAGGGAACTTGTGAAGAGCTGCAGAAGAGATGTAGTGGGATAGTCCTGACGTGGACACAGATCAGAGAAGATGGATGGTTCGCCTAGGAACAGGGGAAGTTGTAAAAGAAATACAACAGTTTCAAATATAGAGAAGCAGAGCAGAGTTCAGGTCAAAGCCCTCGAAACTCCAGTTAGGCCTCATCTGGAGTAATGCTTACAGATCTGGTCAGCCCATTCTGGGAAGGGTATCAAGGTTTAAGAGACGGTGCAGAAGAGGTCACCAGGATGTGGCCTGGATTAGAAGGCACGAGCTGTAATGAGCAGTTGGACAAACTTTCTCTGGAGTGACGGAGGCTGAGGGAGATCTGATTGAGGTTTACAAGATTATGAGAGGCACAGACAGAACAGACAAAAACTAATATGTTCCATGAGTTGAAATGTCTAATACCAGAGGACATGCATTTAAGGTGAGAGGGGGTCATTTCAGATGTGAGGGCAAGTTTGTTTAAAAACGCAGAGTGTGGTGAGGGCTTGGGGTGGTGGTCGACACAGATACATAAGAGACTTATAAGAGACGTTGAGATTGGCACGAATGTGAGGAAAATGGAAGGGTGTGTAGGCAGAAGCAGTTAGTTTAGTTGGGTATTTGATTACTAATTTAATAGATTCAATGCAACTTTGTGGGCCGAAGGGCTGTACTGCTCTATGTTGTGAAGGAATCTGATGCAGGTGCTCTGGGTGGATGAAGGTGTTCCCACGTGTGGACGGGTTAGGAGACCTCGTCCATTCATTTACTTTGCCTTCATTCAGAGGAACCAGTTGCCAGAGGAAGTAGTCAAGGTGGGTACAATTGCAATATTAAAGAGGCATTTGCATAGTCATAATCATAGTCAGACTTTATTGATCCCGCGGGAAATTGGTTTTCGTTACAGTTGCATCATAAATAATTAAATAGTAATAAAACCATAAATAATTAAATAGTAATATGTAAATTATGCCAGGAAATAAGTCCAGGACCAGCCTATTGGCTCAGGGTGTCTGACCCTCCAAGGGAGGAGTTGTAAAGTTTGATGGCCACAGGCAGGAATGACTTCCTATGACGCTCTGTGCTGCATCTCGGTGGAATGAGTCTCTGGCTGAATGTACTCCTGTGCCCAACCAGTACATTATGTAGTGGATGGAAGACATTGTCCAAGATGGCATGCAACTTGGACAGCATCCTCTTTTCAGACACCACTGTCAGAGAATCCAGTTCCATCCTCACAACATCACTGGCCTTTCGAATGAGTTTGTTGATTCTGTTGGTGTCTGCTACCCTCAGCCTGCTGCCCCAGCACACAACAGCAAACATGATCGCACTGGCCCCCACAGACTCGTAGAACATTCTCAGCATCGTCCGGCAGATGTTAAAGGGCCTCAGTCTCCTCAGGAAATAGAGACGGCTCTGACCCTTCTTGTAGACAGCCTCAGTGTTCTTTGACTAGTCCAGTTTATTGTCAATTCGTATCCCCAGGTATTTGTAATCCTCCACCATGTCCACACTGACCCCTTGGATGGAAACAGGGGTCACCGGTACCTTAGCTCTCCTCAGGTCTACCACCAGCTCCTTAGTCTTTTTCACATTAAGCTGCAGATAATTCTGCTCACACCATGTGACAAAGTTTCCTACCGTAGCCCTGTACTCAGCTTCATCTCCCTTGCTGATGCATCCAACTATGGCAGAGTCATCAGAAAACTTAGTACATAGAAGCGAGGGGCTTGAAGTGTTTTGGGTCAAATATGGGCAATTGGGAGGATATTGTAGTCAGCATTGACCATTGACCAGTTGGGCCGAAGGGCCTGTTTCCACTCTGTGGTTTTATAGCTGGGACAGGATGTGAAAAGGAAGGTTCTGCAGGCTGAGGGGGAAGCAACAACAAACACACACACACACACACACACGGCGCTGGAGAAACTCAGCGGGTCGAGCAGCGTCCATGGAGGGAGGAGGTCGCTGGGCGCTTTGGGGAGAGATTGCAGGAACGGCCTCCGATCGGTGGCGGCGCTGCAGCAGCCCGTCTCCTCTTGGTTCCAGTTCATCCTCCTCGTTCTTGGCGACCGGCGCGGCGTGATGTCGTCACCGGCTCCCGTTGGCGGAGCGGCCAATGAGTGAAGGGGCGGTAGATTTGAAATTGGTGGAACCGGAGCGAACGAGGAGACGGAGGTCGGGAGGTACGGCTGCCGGTCCCACTCCGCTCACAGCCGGCCCTCCGCCTGCTGACGGCGCTCCTCTCTCCCTCTCTCCCCTCCCCAGGCGAGGGGACCATGTTCGGCGAGCGGCAGTCGGTGAAGTCCTCGTCGGTGGAGAGTGATGACCAGCGGCCTAGCACCGTAGGTGACGGGAGACGGGGTTGGGGTCAAGGCCAGGGAAGTGGGTTGCTCTCGGGAGGTGATGATAATCTCCGGCGGTCCCAGCGCCCCCGTAGCGGGTCGCTACGCTCTCCCCGTGGCTGCTCGGGTTTCCTCCCACAGTCCAAAGGCGTTAGTTGGTCACTGTCAACTGTCCTGTGTGCATCCTGGGCTCCGGCGGTCTATTCCACGCTGCGTCTCTAAAGGAAAATCCATCCCCAGTCAGGGGCGAACTCGGTTCCACAACTCGACCGAGTGTGAAAGTGGGAAAGGGAGAGAGACTGTCTAGACTATGCAAAGAAATCGCGGTGTCCTGGCTGTGGGTTTCGCAAAAGGCTAGTTTGTCGATAGGTCAAGTAATGTAGTTGTTCACTTTGAGGGGTCTGGAGGCTGTGCTGTGTGTGGAATACAGATACATTTTGGAGGTGGTTCAGAGCAGATTTGTCACACTGTTACCTGGAATGCCATTAGCAGAGGAGATTTACCAGGATGCTGCCTGGATTAGAGAACGTGTCTTATGAGGACAGGTCGAGCGAGCCAGGGCTTTTCACCTGGGGTGAAGGCTGATGCGAGGTGACGTGACAGAGGTGTACAAGATGGTAAAAGTGGACAGCCAGAAACTTTTTCCCAGGGTTGAAATAGCCAATACGAGGGGTCATAATTTTAATGGGTTTGCTGGGAAGTGTAGTCAGAGGAGAGTTTTTTTACACAGAGTGGTGCGTGTGTGGAATGCACTGCCGGGGTGGTGTTGGAGGCAGATACTTTATGAATATTTAAGAGACTCTTAGGCACATAAGTGAAAGAAAGATTGTAGACTCTATGGGGAAAAAAGGATTAAATTAATCTTGGAGTAGATTTAAAACGATGTTGCAACGCCCTGGGTCAAAGGGTCTGAACTGTGCTGTTGTGTTAAAGGATGGACAGACTAGGCTTGTGTCTGCTGCAGTGAGAGGAGAAGATTGAAACAAAACATCCAGAGCAATTTTGACAGGGTTGATGTGAAGAGCATCACAGCTCTGAAATAGATCCTTCGGCCCATCTAGTCCATGCTGAACTGTTATTCTGCCTAGTCCCATTGACCTGCACCCTCCATACCCCTTCCATCCATGTACCTCTCCAAACCTCTCTTGAACTTTGCCATCAAGCCCACATTCACTATTTGTGCTGGCAGCTCGTTCCACACTCTCACCTCCCTCTGAGTGAAGAAATTCTCCTAAAACATTTCATTTTTTTTTTTTACCCTGAAGACATGACCTCGAGTTCTAGTCTCAGCAGTGGAACAAACCTGTTTGGATTCCTCAATCTTGTATACCTCAGTCGGATCTCCCCTCGTTCTCCTGTGCTCTAGGCAATAAAGTCCTAACCTGTTCAATCTTTCCCTGTAACTCAGGCCGTCACGTCACGCATCACAGCAACGGCACAGGAAAGGCCCTTCGACCCACAATGTGGTGCCATCCAATTAAATGAGCAATCAAATGGCCAGCAAGTTCCTTCTGCCTACACAAAGTCCCTATTCTTCCATTTTCCTCATATTCATGTGCCTATTTTAACCTCCCTAACATACAGAGCCTAGAAAAAGTACTCATCCCTCTTGGAAATTTTCATGTTTTATTGTTTTACAACATTGAATCACAGTGGATTTAATTTGCCTTTTTTTTTTGACGCTGATCAACAGGAAAAGACTCGTGTCAAAATGAAGAGATCTGTTTTCACTTGAATGTGGAAGTCTTTTTCTATTGATCAATGTAAAAACAGAAGGCAAATTGAATCCATCGTGATTCAATGTTGTCAAACAATAAAACATGAAAAATTCTGATGGAGGGGTGAATTTTTTTTCTAGTCCCTGATGTAGCTGCCTCTACCACCACCCCAGGCAGCACAGTTTAAGAATGAGGGGTAGACAATTTAGAACGGAGTTGAGGAAAAACTTTTTCACACAGAGGGTTGTGAATCTGTGGAATGCTCTGCCTCAGGATTCTCTGAATTCTTTCAAAAAAGAGTGAGATAGGGCTCTTAAAGATAGCGGAGTCAAGGGATATGGGGATAAGGCAGGAACAGGGCACTGATTGTGGATGATCAGCCATGATCACAGTGAATGGCGGTGCTGGCTCGAACGGCCGAATGGCCTACTCCTACACCTATTGTCTATTGTCTGTTCCAGGCCTCCACCATTCTCCGTGTAACAAACTTGCCCTACACGTCTCCTTTAAAATGACCCCCTCTCGCCTTAATGCATGCCCTCTGGTATTAGACATTTCAACCCTGGATAAAAGATGGTGTCTGTCTTCACTCTCTATGCCTCTCATAATCTTAAAAACCTTTAATAAGCTCCCTTGTAAACTTTCTCTCTACTTTTTCAATCTTATTTGCTGTTTCCTCTTGTGGAAGAACCTCAAAGTGGAGGGTCACTTTAAATGTTAGGGGGCGCCTGATGAGGTAGTTTCTTTCCTGCTGGGGTGTTCGAACTTTGGAACTGCCTTCCTCAAGGGGCAGTGGAGGCAGAGTCTTTGAGTGTTTCTCGGACGGAGGGAACTAGATTGATGAGCGGGGGTGACAGCCCCCCACCCCATTCTGATGTCCACCCGTCTATGGAGATTGACCAATTGACGCATCTTGGTGCAGGAGCTGACGGTCTCTTCCCCCGTTTAAGGCACGTATCAGAACCGCTGCATTCACAGTGCCAACAGCATTGTCAGAGACCTCTCCCCCCAGCCCCACACTCTCTCTGAATTATTGTCGTCAGAATGCCCTGCTGCCCCCCTTCACTCCCCAGCTCTCAGGCACACTCTCATCCTGCACTCGTCACTTTTCAACTTTTATTGCTGTTGTTTCACAAATTTACACAACTGCTTGTTTTATTATCATAGTGTCAGTAACATTATCCTCTCACACAGACGTGTACCTCACACTATGTCAACCTGTCAATCTTCAGGCCATGTCACTAAGAGACGTCTGCTAATATTCAGTGTCTGTGTGAATGTATGTACATACAGACAGTACATATCACAGCACACACAGTCACACGCATTCACGCACAGCCGCGCACTGATCTTTCGTTTAGCTCGATACATAACTGGAACGAGAAATTCTGGAGACACCCGTCAGGTTTGGCAGTGTGTGTGAGGAGAGAAACAGTTAACTCTTCGGTCTCCAGACGTTTGTCGGATCTGTTTGCCTGAATCTAATACTTGATGCCGATGAGGGGTCTTGATCTGAATTGCTGACTGTCTCTTCACCCCCTAGTGGATGCTGCCTGACCTGCTGAGCTCCCTGCAGTGCCCTGTGTCCTGTCCGTTTGACGCTGACTGTTCCCTTGTCTTCCCCCGCAGCCGAGCAGGACCCTGCAGTGCCCTGTGTCCTGTCCGTTTGACGCTGACTGTTCCCTTGTCTTCCCCCGCAGCCGAGCAGGACCCTGCAGTGCCCTGTGTCCTGTCCGTTTGACGCTGACTGTTCCCTTGTCTTCCCCCGCAGCCGAGCAGGACCCTGCAGTGCCCTGTGTCCTGTCCGTTTGACGCTGACTGTTCCCTTGTCTTCCCCCGCAGCCCAGCAGGACCCTGCAGTGCCCTGTGTCCTGTCCGTTTGACGCTGACTGTTCCCTTGTCTTCCCCCGCAGCCGAGCAGGACCCTGCAGTGCCCTGTGTCCTGTCCGTTTGACGCTGACTGTTCCCTTGTCTTCCCCCGCAGCCCAGCAGGACCCTGCAGTGCCCTGTGTCCTGTCCGTTTGACGCTGACTGTTCCCTTGTCTTCCCCCGCAGCCCAGCAGGACCCTGCAGTGCCCTGTGTCCTGTCCGTTTGACGCTGACTGTTCCCTTGTCTTCCCCCGCAGCCGAGCAGGACCCTGCAGTGCCCTGTGTCCTGTCCGTTTGACGCTGACTGTTCCCTTGTCTTCCCCCGCAGCCCAGCAGGACCCTGCAGTGCCCTGTGTCCTGTCCGTTTGACGCTGACTGTTCCCTTGTCTTCCCCCGCAGCCCAGCAGGACCCTGCAGTGCCCTGTGTCCTGTCCGTTTGACGCTGACTGTTCCCTTGTCTTCCCCCGCAGCCGAGCAGGACCCTGCGGTGCCCTGTGTCCTGTCCGTTTGACGCTGACTGTTCCCTTGTCTTCCCCCGCAGCCGAGCAGGACCCTGCAGTGCCCTGTGTCCTGTCCGTTTGACGCTGACTGTTCCCTTGTCTTCCCCCGCAGCCGAGCAGGACCCTGCAGTGCCCTGTGTCCTGTCCGTTTGACGCTGACTGTTCCCTTGTCTTCCCCCGCAGCCGAGCAGGACCCTGCAGTGCCCTGTGTCCTGTCCGTTTGACGCTGACTGTTCCCTTGTCTTCCCCCGCAGCCGAGCAGGAAATGCGGCCGGGTCCCGTTGCAGGAGTTGGCGCCGCAGTGCAGTGCTCAGCGAGACGTGCGGAGCTGCAGCCGAGCGGCCAGCGGCCTGACCCCGCTGCTGCGCGGGCTGCGCCTGGAGGTGAGTACGTGAGAGTGGTACTGCGCACTGCGCGCTTCCAGTTCAGCCACGTTACTGCACACGCGCACAGCTCCGCCTCGCCCGGTGGCTGTGAAAACCCCCATCTCTGCCTTTCCCTGCAACTTGCTGCCTGGCCTTATTCCAACGCTTGCCCCCTGCCCACTAGCTCCTCCACTCCCAGTACCCTTCAGCTTTTCCAGAAACCTCTGACTGCATCCAAATTCTTCTTTGTTCTCCACCAGATCCCAGTGAAGAACATAGAACAGTACAGGCCCTTCAGCCCAAAATGTAATGCCAATCTTTTAATCTGCTCTAAAGACAATCTAACCCTTCCTTCCATTTTTCTATCATCCGTGCCTATGCAAGAGTCTCTCAGATGTCCCTCATGAATCTGGCTGTACCACCACCCCAGCAGCAAATTCCACACACACACCCACTGCCATCTGTGTGAGCGGGGGAGCCCAAACAAACCTACCTCGGACATCTCTCCCACCCACCCCCCCATACTTTCATCCAATTAGCTTAAATTCATCCCCTCCTATTTGCCACCTCTACCCGGGGGAAAAGTCTCTGACTGTCCACTCTGCCTGTGCCTCTTATCATCTTGTACACCTCTATCAAAATCACCTCTCATCCTGCTATATTCTACAGAGAAAAGCCTTCATTCACACAACCTGTCCTCATAAGACACGCTCTCAAATCCAGGCAGCATCCTGGTAAATCTCCTGTGCAACCTCTCACATCCTTCCTACGATGAGGTGGGCAGAAATGAGCACGACATTCCCAGCGAGGTCTAACCAGGATTTTATAGAGCTGCAGTGTTGTCTCATGATTCTTGAACTCAATCCCCACTAATAAAGGTCAACACACCATATGCCTTCTTAACTACAGTATGAATGCAGTTTCCACCTCCGAGTTGAAATGAAAATGTCTGTAAAGATTAAAGATTATTTTTATTTTTGACATGTACATTGAAACATACAATGAAATGCATCGTTTGCCTGACTGACCTACGCAGTTTCAGAATGTGCTGGGGGCAGCCACATTCCACTACCAATATAGCACGCCCACGTTCACCCACCCTAACCGGCAGGTCTTTGGACTGTGGGAGGAAACTGGAGCACCCGGAGGAAACCCACGCAGTCACGGGGAGGGCTGCCTCCTCGTTGCATCTAGCTGGTGCGTTGCTGACTTTGTGGTCTCGGTATGTTTCTCTCCTGAGACTGTGTTTGCTCTTTGCAGGAGGGTTTCCTACCCGTCTCGAGGCTGGTTTACGAGGACCTCTGCAGGAATATCTTTGTGGAGGAGGAGGAGGAAGTGGTCTGTACTCCCTGGGTATGGGACCGGCTCCCTTTGGTGCCCCCGACAGCTGGGGGCTTCAGTGACACGAGCTCACTACCCACTGGGACTCCTGAACCCACAGCCAGCGAAGGCCCCTCGTCCCCGCAGGTAAACCACGGCGACCTGCCTCGGGGAACGTGCAGCAACGCTGTCCGGACGGTCGTTACTGAGACACGGGAGGATCCAGAGCCGTCAGTCATTGTGGCTGGATCTGTGGAGCTGGGGCAGCAGGGACCAGAGACAGCAGTCACTGTCGCGGCTGGACTGAAGGCAGGGTCCCCCGCGATCCCAGCTGGTGGGGCAAGCTTGCTGCCGTCTGGCCCCGGGCCCGAGCCTGTCTGTGACGGTACCGAGGAGGCGTCACTCGAGCCTCTGGTCCTACGCCCACCCAATCATCCAGCCCTACCCTCCCGCTCGGAGTCTGTGAGAGTGAGGGGAGATGGAGAGGCGTCACCTGCCAGCAAAGAGGGGGTGAGGTTAGGAAAAAGGAAGAGGCTTTGCACAGCCAGAGAAGGGGAGGGGTTGAATGCCGATGACGGGGGGCAGTGTGTTCCGCTGCCCACGGGGGGAGAGCAGCTGCCAATAGCAGGAGAGTGGGAGCAGCCAAGAATGTCAGACCAGGAGGCAGGAGTCCCGTCTGGGGACAGGGCAGCGTGGCCCCAGGACGAGGCTCGAGCAGAGATACAGGGGAACCCAGAAGCAATCCTTGCTGTACACACTGGAGCAGACTCCCCTCCTCTCTGTGTCTCGAGTCCCAGTGACCTGGAGCAGCCCCGTACAGAGAGACGGCGGCAGCCGGCATTGGCACTGGCGCCTGTCGAGGGCAGGGTACCGGTGCTGGCCGACGAATGCGAGGAGCAGCTGGGTAGGGCACAGGCTGAGGAGGAAGGTGAGGGGCAGGTGCTGGAGATTGAGGATGATGAGAGGAGGGCAGAGGACGAGGCCAAGGGGCTGGAGAAGGAAGAGGGGAGGATGGAGGAGGGTGAGGCACAGGTAGAGGCTGGCACAGGGAGGGTGTTGGATGAGGGCTCAGTGCAGACCGAGGAAGTGGAGGAGCAGAAGACGGAGACGGGCACAGTGCAGACTGAGGAGGTGCAGAGGGGCACAGTGCAGACAGAGGAGGTGCAGAGGGGCACAGTGCAGACAGAGGAGGTGCAGAGGGGCACAGTGCAGACAGAGGAGGTGGAGATGGGCACAGTGCAGACAGAGGAGGTGCAGAGGGGCACAGTGCAGACAGAGGAGGTGCAGAGGGGCACAGTGCAGACAGAGGAGGTGGAGACGGGCACAGTGCAGACAGAGGAGGTGGAGACGGGCACAGTGCAGACTGAGGAGGTGAAGGAGCGGGCCGAGCCCGCGGTGGAGGTGCAGACCGAGGAGGCCGTGGATTGGGCGGAGCTGGGCACGAGCCCGTTGCCAGCCCCTGCGTCCTGCGCGCTGACCTGTCTGATCCACCCAGCCAGCGCTCGGACACCCGCGGACACCTGGAAGCTGCTGGCGGCACAGCTCGGCACCAGGAGGGTCACCTGCCGAGACGTCAGCACAGGGATTACTCCCCTGGGGTCGCACTGCGTCGCCACTTGTATGACCCCCGTCAGCCTGGCGGACAGCGATGTCAACACCTCCGCGGTGGAGGATTCCAGGGGGAGCACGACGGACAGCGCGGTGCTGACGGACTCTCTGCTCTGGAAGTAAGTTGGGGATCGTTGGGTGGGCAGTACCCACCCAGAGACCGAATCCGGCGGCCAAGCGGGGCAAGTGTTGGTGTCGCTGCTCGACTCTGCTTCCCTCTCACTCTCACCGTCTCACAGCCCCACTGAGACGAGGCCAATTCCCCGCCAAGACACCCAGTTGTATTAAGAAACGCACTCAACATGCTGGAGGAGCTCAGCAGGTCAGGCAGCGTCTATGGGGGCAAAAAAACTGTTGATGTTTTGGGCTGAGATAGTCCGGGTTCTGATGCAGGGTCTCAGCCTGGAACAGTGGCTGATAATTACCCTCTTGTAGGTGCTGCCTGACCTGCTGAGTTCCTCCAACGTCTGGTGTGTGTTGTCCTGGAATTCCAGCATCAGCTGAATCTCTTGTGTTACCTCTGCCCGCTGCTGAGGGGAGAGGCAGCCCCTCTTCCTGCCCTCCCCGGGGCAGTAATACTGATCCCACAGGAGATATCCGCGGTGCACCTCAAAGTCACCCTCAGCTGGTCCTCCTCCCCTTTTCCTTCATCTGTAACAGTATTCTTCACTCCCCTCCCGGTTTCTGGTGGAGGTGGGAGCCCCAGAGTCCTGCTCTCTGACAACCAGCCCGGCCCTTTCCCGCATTGGTGGTGTCCTCAAGCTCCCAGGCAGTGTGACTGCCCTATGCAGCTCCGGCTAATTCAGTGTGCAGGATATTTTAGGACAGAGATTCCCAACCTGCCATCTGCAGACCCCTCTGTTTACGGTACGGCTCCACAGCATAAAAAAGGTCGGGAACCTCTGGTTTAGAGGGTCAGACTAGAACTGTTACTTGGGGAGGCTGGGGTTCAGTACAGCAGGCAGAGAGAGATGTCCTGGAAATGTGGACTGTGTGCTGCTGAATTTGTCCTCCAAGCATCAATCAGTCCTGGTGATAGATCTTAACCTTTATTGCCACATGTACATTGAAACACTGAAATGTGTCGATTGTGTCAACAACTAACACAATCCGAGGATGTGTCGGGGGTAGCCTGCAAATTCACCACACTTCTGGCGCCAGTGTAACTCCCTGACCCTAACCCGTACGCCTTTGCCTTTGGGATGTGGGAGGACACTCGTGTGATCACAGGGAGAACGTAGAAACTCCTTACCGACCGCGGAGGCAATTGAACTCTGATCTCTGGTTCTGTATGTAGTGGTTGCACTAAGTACTACACTATCGTGCTGCCTCTCTCTCCACCTTAACACTCTGCAACACCTTGGGGTACGTTACTAAAGGGGTCCTGACCCCTGTTTCTGTCTGGTCCCTAAACCATAACTGCCTTGCTGCCCACAGCATCAACCTGGAGAACCTGCAGACCATGCCCCGGGGAGAGCTGGAACGGCGTCTGGAGACAACCCTGCTCATCACCGAGGTTCTGTCCAGCCAGCTGAGTGACCTGTCCAGGAGCAAGGGCCTTCAGCGGGGTGTGGGGCCAGCAGATCAGAGGGAGGCCTTCACCCAGACCACCTGTACCCAGGCACCCGAGGTAAGGGCATCTGTGCCGAGGTTGTGACCCCTGGGGCTCATGTTTTGTCGTGGAAAACGATGATCATGTAGGAACCCCTCTCGGGCCTTCCATTCTGTGCCAGTCTTTGTACATTGTGCCCCTGCTCCCCTCTGCCCCCCACAAGATCAAGGCTGTTTCATGTAAATTCCAGTACACACGTGTAAAGGAGAATGAAATAATTGTTTCTGCAGATCCTGTGCAGCATAAAAAAAACACAACAAGATAAAGAACACAGTAATAAAAAACACAATAAATATAAACACAGAGCTTCTCTACACAGATTGATTGTATGTCCATAAAGTGACACTGGGTACAGGAGTGACTGACAGGAAATGATAAAGTAGTGGTGGTTGGGGGTGTGGAGGGGTGGGTGAGTGGGTGGAGGTGTTGATCAGCCTCACTGCTTGGGGAAAGTAACAGTTTTTGAGTCTGGTGGTCTTGGTGTAGATGCTCCATAGCCGCCTCCCTAATGGGAGTGGGACAAACAGTCCATGACCAGGGTGGGTGGGATCCTTCATGATGTTACTGGCCCTGTTTCCACTCCCTCCTATTCCCTGTCTGACGTTATCCAGCCTGCCCTTAAACCCATCTCTTTCACCTGACCCCAGAAAGGCCGCTTCCATCGTTAAAGACATGCCACTTGTTGTTCTCTCTTGTTCCTCTCCGCGTCTTGTGGCGCGTCGGGCCATTTCTGTACCGTCCGTCTGTTCTTTACGAGGCCGAGTTGCCAGCTCAACATTCAACCCATCAGGAATGGAAGGCGTGCAAGGAGCCGGCCAGATTCGAACCTGACACCACTGACCTTGAAGTCTGTTGTGGATGCCACTGCTCTGCCGGCTGGCTTATCTTCAATCATTACTGCATATAAATAATGATAAAAATATAAATTAAAAACTACATGGTGCAACAAGAGAAGGGGTGTTCGTGGATCGATTGAGGACCCCCCCATCTCGAGCATGCCCTCTTCTCATTGGGCAGCCGGTGTGGGAGCACGAAGACCCACACTCAACGATTCAGAAACAGCCCCTTCGCTTCCACCACCAGAGTTCCCAACAGTCCATCAGCACTACCTCATCATTCCTATTCTTTTCACTGTTTAATTGTTTTCTAATTTATAGATTGGCCTTTGCACTGCGATGCTGTCACAAAGCAAAGAACTTCACATCGCATGTCAGTGCTAATAACCCTGATTCTAATTGCCCCCTGGTCTGGGAAGCAGGGACCATCTGAATTCCCAGCTGCGAGTGAGGGCTCTGGTTTTGCCTGTGAGGACACATCAACATGTCGAGGCAACCTCCAGCCTCCCCTTTCTAGAGGAAAGAACGTACCCTATCCCATCCTTTCTGATGTGTCCCGTGTCCCATTAACTATCTGTCTCACCCTTCATTCAGCACAGAACGGGCTCATCCGGCCCACTAGCCACACGACCCAGCAACTTATCTATTTACCACTAGTCTAATCACAGCACAATTTTCATTGACCAATTAACCTTCTGACCCGTACGTCTTTGGATTGTGGGAGGAAACCAGATCACCCAGAGGAAACCCACAGTCCTGACGAAGGGTCTCAGCCGGAAACGTCGACTGCACTTCCTATAGACGCTGCCTGGCCTGCTGCGTCCACCGGCATTCTGTGTGTGTTGTGTGCTCACCCGTCGTTCCTGCCTTTCCGCAGGTGGAGGAGCATTACCGGCAGCTGTACTTGGAGCAGGCCAGCAGGCTGCGAGAGCTGGAGCTCGGGCTGCAGCAGTGCCAACAGCTCTACTCCGCCATCTTCACCTTCCAGCATCAGCAGGCGAGTCCACACATGCGTAGGGGCTCGGCTGACCGGCACGGTGAAGGGTGGGAAGAAAGCTGGCTGCCAGTGACCAGTGTCCCACAGGGGTTGGTCGGTATTGCTAACACTTCTTTTCACATTGTACGTCAATGATTTGCACGGTGGGGAAACTGGCTTTGTGGCCAGGTTTGTGGACAATATGAAGTAAGGTGAGGGGGCAGATAGTGTTGAGGAAACAAGGACTTGGACAGACTGGGAGAATGGGCGAAGAGTGGCAGATGAAATATAGTGCAGGGAAGTGTATGGTCATTCACTTTGGGAGAAGGAATAGAGGGTAGACTGTTTTCTAAAGAGGGAGCAAATTTAGAAACTGGAGCTGTGAAGGGACCTTGCGCAGGATCAAAGGTTAACTTGCAGGTTGAGTCGGTAGTGAGGAAGGCAAATGCAATGTTAGCATTCATTTCGAGAGGACTAGAATGTAAGAGCAAGGATATTATGTTGAAGATTTAGAAAGCACTGGTCAAACCTCACTTGGAATATTATGAGTTACCTAAGAATGGATGGGCTGGCATCAGAGGGGGTCCCGAGGAGGTTCACAGGAATGATTACAAACACAAGAAAATCTGCAGTTGCTGGAAATCCAAAGCAGTACGCACAAAATGCTGAAGGAACTCAGCAGGCCAGCAGCGCCGACGGAAAAGAGTAAACAGTCGACGTTTCGGACCGAGACCCTTGAGTCCTGATGAAGGGGCTCGGTCCGAAACGTTGACTGTTTACTCTTTTCCATAGATGCTGCCTGCCTTGCTGAGTTCCTCCAGCACTTTGGGTGTGTCTCTTCACAACGATTATCCCTGGAGTGAAAAGTTAACATTTATTTATTTAGAAATACAGCTTGAAACAGGGCCTTAGTCATAGTCATACTTTATTGATCTCGGGGGAAACATGGTGTGAGCAGAATTATCTGCAGCTTAATGTGAAAAAGACTAAGGAGCTGGTGGTAGACCTGAGGAGAGCTAAGGTACCAGTGACCCCTGTTTCCATCCAGGGGGTCAGTGTGGACATGGTGGAGGATTACAAATACCTGGGGTTACGAATTGACAATAAACTGGACTGGTCAAAGAACACTGAGGCTGTCTACAAGAAGGGTCAGAGCCGTCTCTATTTCTGGCCCACTGAGTCTCGCCGGCTGGCCACTCTCCATTTAACCCACTGGGTCTCACTCTCCAGAAACTCTCCGTTTAACCCCAGCCTAATTACAGGACAACTTACAATGACCAATTCATTTATTAACCTGAAGAGGAGTGTTTGATGGCTCTAGGCCTGTACTCACCAGCGTTTAGAAGAATGGTTGGGGGGGCGGTGGGGAAACACATTGAACTGTTTCCTATAGTGTTGTAGTCTAGATCCAGAGGGCACAGCCTCAAATGGAGGGACAGAGATGAGGAGGAATTTCTTTGGCTGAAGGGTGGTGTATCTGTGGAATTTATTGCTATGGAGGCTAAGCCATTGGGTACATTTGAAGCAGAGGTTGCGAGGTTCTTGATTAGTCAGGGCATCAAAAGTTATGAGGAGAAGGCAGGAGAATGGGGTTGAGAGGGATAATAAGTCAGCCATGGTGGAGGAGACTCGATGGGCTGAATGGCCTAATTCTGCTTGTATATTCTATGTTCTGCTCTGGGATCTGCATGGGGTCTGGGTTTGGGAGGGGGTCTGGGCGGTGTCTGAGTTTGTGGAGGGTCAGGGTGCGGGAGTGGGTTTGGGAGGGCGTCTGTTTGGGAGGGGGGTCTGGGTCTGGGAGGGGCTCTGGGTTTGTGGGGGGTCAGGGTGCAGGAGTGGGTTTGGGAGGGGGTCTGGGTTTGTGGGGGTCGGTGCGGGAGTGGGTTTGGGAGGGCGTCTGTGTTTGGGAGGGGGGTCTGGGTGCGGGAGAAGGGTCTGGGTCTGGGAGGGGGTCTGGGTGGTGTCTGGGTCTGGGAGGGGGTCTGGGGGTGTCTGTGTTTAGGAGGGGGTCTGGGCGGTGTCTGGGTCTGGGAGGGCGTCTGGGTTTGTGGGGGGTCAGGGTGCGGGAGTGGGTTTGGGAGGGCGTCTGTGTTTGGAAGGGGGGTCTGGGTGCGGGAGGGGGTCTGGGTTTGTGGGGGGTCAGGGTGTAGGAGTGGGTTTGGGAGGGGGTCTGGGTTTGTGGGGGGTCAGGGTGCGGGAGTGGGTTTGGGAGGGCATCTGTGTTTGGGGGGGGTCTGGGTGCGGGAGAGGGGTCTGGGAGTGGGTTTGGGAGGGTGTCTGTGTTTGGGAGGGGGGTCTGGGTGCGGGAGAGGGGTCTGGGCTGGGTCTGGGAGGGAGTCTGGGTTTGTGGGGGGTCAGGATGCGGGAGTGGGTTTGGGAGGGCGTCTGTGTTTGGGAGGGGGGTCTGGGTGCGGGAGGGGGTCTGGGTTTGGGGACTCAGGTGCAGATCTGGGTGATTGAGTGTATTCCGTTGTTTCCCTACAGAATTCCCTGCAGGATGAGGTGGAGGACAGCCTATCAGCCGCCGACACTGCTTGCGAGGAGATGCAGAGGGAACGAGAGCGGATGTTCGAGCAGGTGAGGGAATGGAGACCAGAGATCCCACCGACTGGGACACGTGTCTGGGGACATCTTCCCATCAGCACTAGGCCCCCTGTGAGATGGCTGTCTGCTGGAGTGAGTGTGGTCAGTCCTGGGACTCCACGATACAGCAGGCGACGGACAGGGCGGAGGTGCCTGTCCCCACTCCCCCCATCACCAGCTGTGCCACCACCTCCTTGCTCCTCCATCTGGGTGTTTTATGTGATCGTGGTGCTCGAGCGGCTGGCCCTCCTGATGCTCGTGGTGGGAATGCTGTTGTCCACCAAGGGGAAGGGGTTAACCTCCCTCAGCTTGGAGATGGTCAGTGCCCAGATGTCCCTGGCCTCTTGCTACTTCACTGACAGGCACAGAGCTGAGCTCTGCAATCGCCCGTGATTAAAGATGAGTTACATTTGTCACACCTCCTCGGAGACAGTGAGATGTGTAATGACCAGCACGGTCCGGGGATGTGCCGGTGACGGCCTGAAACTGTCACACGTGCACCTGGTGACAACATACCCGCACAGCTTACTCAGCCAAATCCGGCTCCTCTGGGCTGAGGAAGGAAACCGGAATACCCGGAGAAAGCCCACGCAGTCACGGGGAGGAGGTACAAACTCCTTACAGACCGTGTTGGGAATCAAGCTGCTCTTTACTGCTGGCATTGTAACCATAGAACCATAGAAACTACAGCACAGAAACAGGCCCTTTGGCCCTTCTTGGCTGTGCCGAACCATTTTCTGCCTAGTCCCACTGACCTGCACACGGACCATATCCTTCCATACACCTCCCATCCATGTATCTGTCCAATTTATTCTTAAATGTTAAAAAAGAACCCGCATTTACCACCTCGTCTGGCAGCTCATTCCATACTCCCACCACTCTCTGTGTGAAGAAGCCCCCCCTAATGTTCCCTTTAAACTTTTCCCCCCTCACCCTTAACCCATGTCCTCTGGTTTTTTTCTCCCCTTGCCTCAGTGGAAAAAGCCTGCTTGCATTCACTCTATCTATACCCATCATAATTTTATATACCTCTATCAAATCTCCCCTCATTCTTCTACACTCCAGGAAATAAAGTCCTCACCTATTCAACGTTTCTCTGTAACTGAGTTTCTCAAGTCCTGGCAACATCCTTGTAAACCTTCTCTGCACTCTTTCAACCTTATTTATATCCTTCCTGTAATTTGGTGACCAAAACTGAACACAATACTCCAGATTCAGCCTCACCAATGCCTTATACAACCTCATCATAACATTCCAGCTCTTATACTCAATACTGCGATTAATAAAGGCCAATGTACCAAAAGCTCTCTTTACGACCCTATCGACCTGTGATGACACTTCTAGGGAATTTTGTATCTGTATTCCCAGATCCCTCTGTTCCACTGCACTCCTCAGTGCCTTACCATTAACCCTGTATGTTTTACGTTGGTTTGTCCTTCCAACGTGCAATACCTCACACTTGTCAGTATTAAACTCCATCTGCCATTTTTCAGCCCATTTTTCCAGCTGGTCCAAGTCCCTCTGCAGGCTCTGAAAACCTTCTTCACTGTACACTACACCTCCAATCTTTGTATCATCAGCAAACTTGCTGATCCAATTTACCACATTATCATCCAGATCATTGATATAGATGACAAATAACAATGGACCCAGCACTGATCCCTGTGGCACACCACTAGTCACAGGCCTCCACTCAGAGAAGCAATTCTTTACCACCACTCTCTGGCTTCTTCCATCGAGCCAATGTCTAGTCCAATTTACCACCTCTCCATGTATACCTAGCGACTGAATTTTCCTAACTAGCCTCCCATGCGGGACCTTGTCAAAGGCCTTACTGAAGTCCATGTAGACAATATCCACTGCCTTCCCTTCATCCACTTTCCTGGTAACCTCCTCGAAAAACTCCAACAGATTGGTTAGACATGACCTGCCACGCACAAAGCCATGTTGACTCTCCCTAATAAGCCCCTGTCTATCCAAATGCTTGTAGATTCTGTCTCTTAGTACTCCCTCCAATAACTTACCTACTACCAACGTTAAACTCACCGGCCTATAATTTCCCGGATTACTTTTCGATCCTTTTTTAAACAATGGAACAACATGAGCCACTCTCCAATTCTCCGGCACCTCACCTGTACACAGCGACATTTTAAATATTTCTGCCAGGGCCCCCGCAATTTCAACACTAGTCTCCTTCAAGGTCCGAGGGAACACTCTGTCAGGTCCCGGGTAACGAGTAACACGAGCTGCTGAGCTCCCGTGTCACCCTGATCTACCCCCAACCTTGTGTCCACTCCCTCCGTCCATTTCCACCCATGTAGCCAATGAACTTGGAACGCGGAGGAAACCCCCATGGTCACAATGCTGGGATCCCCGATGCCCTGAGCTGTTTTGGTGTTGCACTAACTGTGTTCTGTCATCGCAGCTGCAGGATGCCAGGCAGCTGGCCCGTGAGAGCACCCAGGCGCTCCGAGCGATGGCCCGGGCAGTCAGCGAGGCCCGGGAGGAGGCCGCAGCGCTGAAGAGCCAAGCCGCAGAGGCCGAGTGGAGCAGGGTGAATGTAAGTGCCTCCTCGGCTCCCCGTTCCCGCAACCTTCTCCCCACCCTCCCCCAGCGAGCCCTGTGTCAGCCCCGGAGCAGTGATGGCATTCCCAGTTCTCCAGCGAGGGCTGATTCACTAAATGCGAGGCTGGAAGCAGCGCGTACTGAACGCTGCAGGAACTCAGCAGGTCAGGAAACGTGTACAGTCCATGTGGACTGCTTCTTTCCCTCCATAGACGCTGCCTGACCTGCTGAGTTTTCCAGCGTTGTGTGTGAGACTGAGGAAGCAATTGCCTGATGGCATCCATTCACTGGTGGCTCTGCAACAATTAGCTGCTTATTGATCAATAACTGAGGGAATAATCAATAATCTCTCCCCCTCTTTCCCCCCATTCCTATTCTACCAACGTTCCTGCAGATCTGAATGTTGCAACATGACACTGAGACTGCATTCCTGTCCCCAGTCCCCGTGTTTCAGATGAGATTAGCTCTGTTTGTCTCATGAGCATCCAGACAGAAATGTACAGTGAAATATGTCTTGGTGATCAATCTAACCCTTCCTTCCCACATAACCCTCCATTTTTCTACCATCCACGTTCTAATCTAAATGTCACTAACGTAGCTGCCTGAACCACCGCCCTGACACCGGGTTCCACGTACCCTCTGTGTCTGTGCGCGCGTGTGTGTGTAAAAACCCTACTCACATCCTCCCCTAGTCTTTCCTCCTATCTCATTAAAATTATGCCCCCTTGGGTTAGCCATTTCTGTCCTTGGGAAAAGTCTCAGACTCTCCACTTACCATCTTTGGGAAGGGGTTTGACTTTCTTTGAACGCGCTGGCTCTTGGTTTGCAGTCTGTTTGTTGGAAGATGAATCTCAGGGTTGTGTATTACATACATAATTTAATAATAATGTACTTTGACTTGTACACCTTGTACACCTCTGTCAAGTCACTTCCCATCCTCCGCTCAAGAGAGAAAATCCCTAGCTCGCTCGTCCTATCCTGACAAGAACATGCTCTCTAATCCAGGCAGCATCCTGGTGAATCTCCTCTGCACCCTCTCTAAAGCTTCCACATCCTTCCTACAATGAGACAACCAGAACTGAGCACAGTATTCCCAGTGTGGTCTAACCAGGGTTTTACAGAGTGACAATATTACCTGCTGCTCTTGAACTCAATCCTCCAACTAATGAAGGCCGACACACCAAATGCCTTCTCAACCAGCCTGTCAAGTTGTGCTGCAACTCTGAGGAATCCATCAACATGAAGCCCAAGATTCCCATTAACAATCCTGCACTCTGCACCACTTTGCACATTTCCAGATCGAACTGCCTCTTCTCAGCCCAGCGCTGCATCATGCCATTGTGCCGTTGTAATCTACACCATCCACAACTCCGCCAACCTGCGTGTCGTGTACTAACCCATTCTTGCACCTCCTCATCAGAAACGAACAGGTTCAGGAGTCTTTAGTGGGTTCTCTGCTGGCAACTTCTTCCTCAGTTGGGGTGCCAGACTTGCCTCAGATTAAACTGGACATGTTCTTTGTCCCAGATGCACCAGGAGTTGGAGAATTCCATGGAAAGGCTGCGTGAGGTGTTGGGCACAGTGAAGCAGGTGACCGCTGAGAAACAGCAGCTCAGTTCTGGTAGGTACCAAGGGAGGGACAACGTTACCGTGGGAAGAGAGTTACTGAGGGAGGGTCACACATCGGGAGGGGTGTTATTGAGGGAGGACGATATAGGGAGAGGTGTTATTGAGGGAGGACGATACAGGGAGAGGTGTTATTGAGGGAGGACGGTACTGAGGGAGGGGTGTACTGAGAGATGCTCACAACTCTGTCTGCGAAAGTTGTAAAATTGCCAAAGAATGGTTTTGGAGACTGCCATAAGACTTTGTGAGTGTGGAGTATCTCCTCGACAGCGGACTGAAACCGTCCTTGCCTGGAAGGATTTGTTTCGGTGAAGTTTTTCGGTCCGTGTCTCTCAGTGCTGGGCAGTGGCTGTGGTTGGCAGACTGCCAAAGTTTTGAGTCTAACTTTGTCAGGAGTGGGGACAGATTTATTCTGTTTGTAACAACGGATAATGTCTCCCATCCACTACATAATGTACTGGCTGGGCACAGGAGTACATTCAGCCAGAGACTCATTCCACCGAGATGCAGCACAGAGCGTCATAGGAAGTCATTCCTGCCTGTGGCCATTAAACTTTACAACTCCTCCCTTGGAGGGTCAGACATCCTGAGTCAATAGGCTGGTCCTGGACTTATTTCGTAATTTACTGGCATAATTTACATATTACTATTTAACTATTTATTACTATTTTCTATTACTATTCTATTACTATTTATTATTTCCATGACTATTACTATTTACTAACAGTAATATTACTATTACTATTTCTATTACTATTTATTATTTATGGTGCAACTGTAACAAAAACCAATTTCCCCCGGGATCAGTAAAGTATGACTATAACCCTTCCCGTTCAGAGTGCCTAGCTCAGGGCGACTGGTGAAGAGGACTTGGGGCTTTGGAGTGACCAAAGGAACAGCAGACTGGCCCCGGAAGGCAGTTTCATTGTTCGTGGCTGCACGGACAGCGCTGAGGGTTTCACAACGCACGGACTTCCCTGCATATCCACTCCCATCCCATCCCATCCCATCTCTGAACTCTTGCTGTTTGACTGTTTGCTGGTGTTACACTGGGTGTAGCTGTGTAACATCCCAGCGGTGATGTTGAGCTTTTGAATTCAGACTGCGTCACAGCAGGGGGCAGCTCTAAGATGTCTGCGCTGAAGTCGTATACGGAGGCTGCGGGGTCGGGAGTTACAGTTCGCGAAGAGGACCACCCATTCGAGTTACTGACTTCAAAGAGCGCTGTACAGCATACTCCATTCAGTGGGAATGCGCTATGAAAGCCACGGCAGACGCTGTTGGAGGTTGTGAGGGCATCGTTGTGTCAGACATCCACCCCCATATCCCTGACAAGGCCGGCTGCTGTACCCCGCTGCGGAGTGCCTAGTGAAGGTGAATGAGTCCCTGACAGTGCCCTTGTGTTTTGGGAGGGGGGTGTGCCGGGGTGCCAGATGTCGGGACAGCTGTACTCTGTTTGCGTGGAGACATTCCTGTGCCTACTCTGCGGGAGGTTAACGGGTTTGGTTCTGCGTGAACCGGATCCCGAGGTTGTCCTGTCAGCTTACACTGACAACATCCTCTTCATGGTCACTGACCCTGTTGACTTGCAGAGGATGCGAGACCGCCAGCAGGTCCTCTCAGCTGCGTCCTCTGCAAGGGTCAACTGGGAGAAGAGTGTGGGCCTCCTGGTGGGTCAGTGGCAGGTAGATTCCCTACCGGAGAGGTTGAGGCCATGTGCGTGGAGCACCACACACCTCCTCTACTTGGGGGTCTACCTGAGCTCGACGGAGGAGACCTGGCCGGTGAACTGGTGGGATCTGGAGACAAAGATCTCTGCCCGGCTGGTACGCTGTTAGGCCTCCTTTGTGCGATCTCATATGGGGGGAGGGCTTTACTGATCAATCAGCTGGTCACCTCCATGATCGGGTACCAGCTGATTACTTTAGTCCCATCCACGGCGTTTGTATCCTGGACCCAGAAGAGGCTGGCGGACTTCTGGGGCAACAGGAGGCACTGGGTCTCTCTGCGGTCCTGAGTGTTCCGATCGTGGAGGGCGGTCAGTCATTGGTGTGCATGGGCACCCGGCTTGTGGCTCTCTGCCTCGGGACACTGCAGAGACCACCCTCCGAGATGGCACTTTCGCTGCCGGGGACCCTGCCTGCAGGAGGGCACGCAGCTTCCAGCGGACAGCACCAGCCACACCGCTCTGAGGGAACTGCCTCACTTCTACCGAGAGCTGTTAAGGGTATGGGGACTTGTCTCTTCCAGGCAGGGTGCTGTGGCTGCTGGGGGACTGGTCCCAACCCTATTACAGTGGGCCTTGGGTGGTGGGGGGGTCTCAGGGAATTGGAGGGGTCCTGCTCAACCAGAAGTGCTCATCGGACCCAGGCCTCAGAATACCTCGCGGGAGAGGGTCCTGCATAACGTGAGCCGTCTCGCAGGGATGCCCACCATGCGGTTCCATGACGATCCAAAGCGTCTCTTGTACGGGCTGCTCCTGCGCACCTTTCACTTCCTCGCCTCCATCTGCCGACCGGCCTCGACTGTGTTACCATCGGGCAGCGGAGGGGGCTCCTGGTGGAAATCTCTTTACACAGGGCCCTTCCCCGTACACTGGGGGCCTGGGGTGGAAGGTGTCGCACTGGGCAGTACCGTACAGCAGGTTCACTGACACCCCGTCCGCCTGTCTGTTCCGTGCCTGGGGGGAGTCAGTGTACCACGCCTACACGGAGTGTGAGAGGTCGCAGCCCCTGTCTGGGTGTCTGAGGGGCTGCTCAGGTTCTCGATCACTTCAGCCCCGTGCTCCTCGTATACGGTACAGCGGGTGGGGGGGGTTGCGAGGAGGATCTCCTCACAGCGGGTGGGGGGGGTCGCGAGGAGGATCTCCTCACAGCGGGTGGAGGGGGTCGCAAGGAGGATCTCCTCACAGCGGGTGGGGTGTGGTCGCGAGGGGGATCTCCTCAGGGGTTGCCGCTGGGTCTGGATAAGATGGCCATTCATGGGTCTCAGCAGTGGGCAGACGGGGGCTTTGCCCGGGCCAACTGCCTGCCCTCTTCCGAGGATACGTTTGTGCCCGGCTGTCCTTGGAGAGGGAGCATGTGGTCACGTTAGGTGCAGTGGGGGGATTTCCGTGGGTGCCTCCCCACCGAGGGAATTGACTGTTTTATAGACAGAAATGATCATAGTTTAATTTGAATTTATTTACTCCTGTAAATACTGAATGTTGGTACTTTGAATATTTGTTGTGAAAATAAACTTTTATAGTTTTGTTAAAAAAGGGGTTGCAGCTACAGGCCAAGTGGAAGAACTTATTGACTGCGCTGTCCCCAGGGAGAGGTTCCTGCTGTCTTGCGTCTCTCACTCTGTGTGTGTGACTGCAGGTCATACAGGTGGTCGCTGTGATGGGCCTCTCGCCTCTGCCACCCTTTCAGACAGCGTTCCAGGCCACCTCTGCCCTCTCTGGCTGAATGATCTCCTGTAACCCTTCCACGTATCACTGTGTCTCTGCCCCGGGCATTTGGCTGTTCACTCTGAGAAGTGGCTGTTTGCCATTGACTGATTGACGATCCCAGCCTCTCGTATTTGTACACCCCGGACAAATCACCCTACGTCTCCCGTTTCACTGAAAGTGACTCCAGGCGGTTCACCTTGTGCTAGCTTCCATTTTCCATCGCCAGCCCGTGTTGGGTCTCAGCACGGTCTCCAGGGCAGTGGTGCCTCTCGTAGTGTGATGAGTGGTTAGCACAACGATGTACACCAGCAATCGTGATGGGGGTTCCATTCCCACCGCAGTCTGTAAGGATTTGTACATTTTCCCAGTTATCGTGTGTGTTTCCTCCCGGGTGCTCTGGTTTCCTGGCACATCTCAAAGCCGCAGTTCGGACGAGTACGATGTGGGCAGGGAATGCTGGGGCCAGAGGCGCAGGGACACTTGCGGGCTGCCCCCAGGCTAATGGCTGTTGAGGCAGACAATGCATTTCTTGTATGTCCTCATGTGACAGAGAAAGCCAATCTTGAGATTGTCAGTGTGTACAGTGCCTGACCTGTCTCAGTATGTGTCGATGGTGACCCTGGTTAACCCTTTGCGACCTTTCCCAGGCCTGGCTGCGCTGACCAAGGAGCTGGTGGAAGTGGAGCAGGATCGGGACAGGCTGATGAAGGAAAGCAGCCGCTACTTTGTGGAGCTGGCAACGGCAGAAGCTGCTCTCAAACTCTCAGAGGCTGCTCGAGCCGAGAGGGAAGAGAGGTGAGTCTGCAACAGCAGTGTGGCAAAGAAACTGCTTCAGTGAACGTTCCTTCTGCCTGTGACCTGACCTTCCTCTCCCCCCCCCCGTAACTGTGTGTCCTAGCCTTCCTGTTGACCCCCCACCACTCTGTGATTCCTGACCCCCCCCCGGCGTGACTGTGTGTCCTAGCCATCCTGTTGACCCCTCACCACTATAACTGTGATTCCTGACCCCCCCCCACTCTAACTGTGAGTCCTGATCCCAGACCCCCCCACCCCGTGACTGCGTGTCGTTGCCCCCCCCGTGACTGCGTGTCCTGACCCTACACTGTAACTGTGTGCCCTGACCTTCTGCCCCCCTGTAACTGTGTCCTGTTCTTTCTTCCCCTCTCCCTCCCCATGACTGCATCCTCTGATCTTCCTGCCACCTGTGACTGTGCTCCCTGATATTCCCACCGTCCCACTCCCTCATGACTATGTGCCCTGTCTTTCCTGCCCCCCCACCCCCTCACACTGTGACCGTGCATTCTCTGTTTCCTGCCCCTCTGTAGGTTGCAGGCCTCTGAGGAGCGGAACAAGGAGATCGATTCCCTGCAGGGAACCGTGCAGAGGTAAGCATGCTGCCTGCTTCCCACCTCCACTGCAACCCTGCAGTTACTTTGGAATGCGTTTCATTGCCGGGCTCTCTCCGCCGGTAAATCTGGGGCAGATTGGCAAAACTTTGTTGAGCCTGGGGGTTGCTGCCTCAGGACTGTCTGATTATCGAGCAGCCGGTGTGCAGGTGTCCCTGATAAAGTGGCCACTGGGTGTGTTTGAAAAATGAGGAATGCAGGTTTACGGAGAAGAGGGATACTGACCAGCTGTCACCTGAGTGAGTCCTGCACTCAATGATTTCCGTTCCCTGGGAATAAATACAAAGTAATGCAAAAAAAACCCAACGCAGACAAAAAAAATCAAAGTGCAAAAGACAACAAATGTGTAAATACAAAGAAAAAAATAGTAAGTGAGCTATAAATAGCAAGAACATGAGGTGAAGAGTCCTTGAAAGTGAGTCCGTAGGTTGTGGGAACATTTCAATGTTGGGGTGAGTGAAGTTATCTCCTCTGGTTCAAGAGCCTGATGGTTGACGGGTAGTAATTGTTCCTGGACCTGGTGGTGTGAGTCCTGAGGCTCCTGTACCTTCTGCCTGATGGCAGCGTCATGAAGAGAGCACTTGAAGTATTGTGAGCTGTTTTGGACCCCATATGTGAGACAGGATCTGCTGGCATTCGAGAGGGTTAAGAGGAGATTTATGAGAATAATTTGGGGAGTGAAAGAGCATTTGATGCCTCTGGAGTTTTGAAGAATGTGGGGTATCTCATTGAAACCTACTGCGTATCGAAAGGCCTAGATTTGCAGATGTTTCCAATAGTGGGGGAGTCTTGGACCAGAGGGTACAGCCTCAGAATTGAGGGATGTCCACTTAGAACAGAGGTGACGAGGAATTCCTTTAGCCAAAGGGTGGTGAATCTGTGGAATTCGTTGTCACAGACGGCTGTGAAGGATAAGCAGCCACTGGGAGTATTTAACACAGACGTCAGTAGGTTTTTGATTAATAAGGATATGAAAGGTTACAAGGAGAAGGCTGGAGAATGGGGATGAGAGGGATAATAAATTAGTTGTGATGGAATGGTAGAGCAGTCTTGATGGGCTGAATGGCCTAATTCTGCTCCTATCTGTTATGGAATAGAAGAGGTGTTGAGTCCTAAGCACGAGATTCTGCAGAAGCTGGAAATCCAGAGCAACGCACACAAAATGCTGGAGGAACTCAGCAGGTCAGGCAGCATCTACGGAAAGGATTGAAGAGCTGACGTTTCAGGCCAAGGCACTTCATCGAGCTGGGAAGGGTCCTGGCCAGAGACGTCGGCCCTTTATTCCTCTCCACAGATGCTGCCTGACTGACTGAGTTCCTGCAACGTTTTGAAGAAGGTGAGTCTGGCAGTGCTTGGCGTGATGGTACAGAATGGTGGGCAGGTGTGATGGGCCAAATGTTCTCTCTCTGTGTCTGACTTCTCTGCTCCTTCGCTGCCTGCGCCCAGCCTGAAGGAAGCTGCTGACGGTCTGAGGAGGGAGAAGGAGTGTGTGGAGGGAGCACTGACGGAGGCACAGGACCGCGTCCTCAGCCTGACCCAGTCACTGCATTCGAGGAACGAGGAGCTGCAGGACCTGTCTGACATCCGGGCACAGGCCGCCCTGATCTCTGACAACTGCGAGGTAAGCGGACTGTGGGGATCGGGGTGCGTGGGAAGGGAGGCACGCGGTCCGTGTCTACTCATTGGAGATCGCCACAGGGAAGGAGGAGACCCACATTTCCCACTCCTGCCTCGATAGCATCACTAGCGGCCTGTCCTGGTCTAACCACGTAGGCATTATGGTCAAATCTCACTAACTCCTCTACTTCCTCAGGAGCCAAAAGAAATTCCGCATGTCCTGTCGACCCTTACTAATTTCTATTGAAAGCACCCTATCCGGATACATCACAGCCTGGTACGGCAACAGTTCCGTCTGTGACCGCAGGAAACTGCAGAGAGTTATGGACACAGCTCAGCACTACACAGAAACCAGCTTGGACTCTTTCTACACTTCCCACTACTTCAGTAAAGCAGCAAACATAATCAAAGACCCTTCCCATCCCGGACATTCTCTCATTTCCCCGCTCCTTTCAGGCAGAAGATACAAAAGCCTGAAAGCACATCCCACCAAGTTCAAGGACAGAGTCTACCCTGCTGTTGTCAGACTATTGAACAGTCCCCTAGTACGATAAGATGGTCCCTTGACCTCATAATCTACATTGTGATGGCCATGCTCCTTACTGTCTGCCTGCACTGCTCTCTCTCTGTAGCTGTAACACTTCATTCTGCACTCCGTTACGGTTTTACCACCTTCTGTCTCAATGCAGCGTGTATGATCTGATCTGTATGAACAGTGTGTGAGACGAGGTTTTCACTGTGGTGATCTGGTCAGAGCTTTCCTGAAGGAGCTATGCGTTACAGATGGCTGTGGACGACAAGTCATCGGGTATATTTAAAGCAGAGGTTGATAGATTCTTGCTGAGTGAAAGTGTCAACGGTTACGTGGAAATTACAGGAGAATGGGGTTCACAAGGATAATAAGATAACCGAGGTGAAGCTGGACTTCGCGCAGATCCTGCTGCCAGCGTCAGGGAGGCATTGGAGGAGTTGGTGTACAAAGGAGGTGTGCTGTCTAACAGCGAATGATTGTCTTAGTCACTTTTCTTGTGATTGCAAGACTTTGTTGGACATTGCTAATGTGGAATGCTGTGAGTCTGATCCACTGGTTTATTGGTGGATGGTGGGGGGAACATCGTGGCGAGGACGAGGCCTCAAGCCGCGGTGTCGCCTGTTTACAGCCACCCAGGAGAGTCAGGGCGTCGAGTTGTGCTCCATCAGAGTGCCAGGGGCGGTGTGGCGAGGTATCCGCGCTGGAGTCTGTGCTGCACTGTGTTTGCTCGGCAGAAAACAAGCTATATGGTGTTAGACTGCTGAAACACTCGTGAAGTTAGGGACTTGGACTATACCTTTTTCTGTGTGGCTGTATTTTACTGCTAACTTAACTGTGCCTTGTGCTGTGTGTGACTGTTAGTACTGATTCGTTTGGCTGTATTCTGGGTATTCAAGTATGATTGAGTGACAATTAAACCTGAACTCAAATCAGTCATGATCAAATGGTGGAACAGACTTGATGGGCTGAGTGGCCTAATTCTTATGGAAAACAGTCTCCCCAGTACAGAAGGGGACTGCTTGGCCCCTAAGTCTGTGCCAGCAGGGCCCTGTGACTCCCTCCCTTCAAGCCCCGTCCAATTCCTTCCTGAAGCTCTGTGAACCTGTCCCACTGCCACTTCAGGCAGTGATCTGCAGGTGGCTGCAACAGGCGTGGCTCCCTGTCTCTCTCCGCCTTGTGCATGCTGTTCAGATGGCTGGGTGGTTGCCTTGGAAACCAGGCATGAGCATGTGACCACGGGCAGCAGAGAGGCCATAATGTATAGGAACAGAATTAGGCCATTCAGCCCATCGCGTCTACTCTGCCAATTGATCATGGCTGATTTATTATCCCTCTCAATCCCATTCTCCCGCCTTCTCCCCGTAACCTTTTGACACCCTGGCAAATCAACCCCCACTTTATAACTACTCAATGACTTGGCCTCTACAGCGGTGTGTGACAATGAGACCCTCGCTGCCTACCCCAGCAACACCACACCCAGGACATACACCCACTACACAAAGTATCACCCCCGCCAATCTCTCATATTAGACCCTGCCCTCCTCCCCCTGCTTTCACTGACTTGTTTCACCAGTGTCTCGTTCCAAATTGCACTTTCACTTGATTAAACTCACCCCCCCCAGGGGCTGCTGGAGCTTCCAATCAGCAGCAGGTTGTCTGCGTTCATGGCTCCTCCCTCCTCACGGGACGCACGGCTGCCAGTTTTAGCCTGGCCTACTTAACTGCCGCACTCCTGGGCGGTGTCCCGAATTCCTGTTGCGCTCTGGAAACTGGGCCGCGCTCTAATTCTCAGTGTTTGGGGGAAAGGTTGTGTTTCTGAGGGTCACGGGTCTGACCCTCTCACGGTGTGTGGCGAGCCTCTGCACACAGTGCTCGTGCTCTCCGCTCGCCCATTAATGCCATCCTGCCGACTTCCTGTCCTGCTTTCATCCTGTTACTGGTCCATCACCCCCATTGGGGCACAGGCTGCCGACAGGAGCTCATCCGAGTACTCTGACCTGGGCCAGCCTTTCAAGTTGTCCCCAAATGTAGCCCATCTTGAAAGATCCTCCCCCTCCCAGGGACGAGGCATTTGGAGTTTGTGTAGCTCTGGGTTTTTTGGGACGGGTTTGCTAGTCCCAGGCCCAGTTCTCCTCCTCTCACAGCTGGGCTTGGCAGCGTTGAGTTTCGTCCTGTGCTCACTGTGTTCTCAGTCCCCGCTCCGTCTCAGCTGCTGCCAGAGTACTTGTGTATCCTGCCCTGTCCACGTTCATCATCCCTGCAGCCCTGAACTCAGTGTGTCCCAGCATCCTGCCCAGTGAGCCGGTGGAGTCTGCTCTCTGGACATCCCAAACCCTCTGTCACCATATCCCAATGCAGTAATGACCGGGCCGGGTCATGCTTCCAGGGATTTCGATCAAGCGATCAGCATCACCCCAGGGATATGGGGAGAATTGCCCTCCTCTCACTTCCACTTCTGGTCGGGAGTGGGTTTCCTCTCATTGTCCCTTCCCACTCTCCCATGGGAGCAGAATCAGGCCACTCGGCCCATCGTCTGCTCTGCTGTTCCATCATGGCTGATTTATTATCCCTCTCAACCCCACTCTCCGACCTTGTCCATGTAACCTTTGACAGCCTCACCCTGACTAATCAAGAACCTGTTAACCTCTGCTTTAAATATACCCAATGACTTTGCCTCTACAGCTGTCTGTGGCAATGAATTCCACAGATTCATCACTCTCCTGCTAAAGAAACTCCTTATCTCTGATCTAAATGAGCATCCCTCTATTCTGAGGCTTTGCCCTGTGGTCCTGGACTCCTTCACTACAGGAAACATCCTCCCTGTGTCATTCAATATTCAGTTGGTTTCAATGAGATCCCCCCCCCCCAATTCTTCTGAACACCAGTGAGTACAGGCCCAGAGACATCAAATGCTCCTCATAGTTGACCCTTTAATTCCCGGAATCATTCTTGTGAACCTTCTCCAATGCCAGCACAAATTTCGTAGACAGGAGGCCTCACATGGGAGTGCTGCCCACTGTCCCTCTCACCTCCCACCAGGCGGGTGGGTGCTGAACCCTACGGCAGAAGGCAAGGGTTGCTGTGTGCTGGGGAGGGTATAGGATCCCTGTCTGGTGCCAGAGGAGAATCGGCTGGGGTGGGGTGACGTGGGTGGTCTGAACCTCTCTTTGCTTGTTGCCAGTTCTTGGAGCAGGAGCTGAGGATTTGCCGGGAGCAGCTGTCAGAGACCGAGGGTCAGCTCAGTGAGCAGATGCGCATTCTGCACAATCGCAACCTGCAGTGCGAGGAGCTGCGGTGAGTAGTCATGCACAAATCGCAGGAGGCGCTGGACCCACGTCGTGACCCCCCCACCCTATCGGCTGTGGCCCAGGCGCAGTACAAGGTGTCGCTCCTCCAGCCTCACTGTGGCCGTAGAAGAGGCTGTGGCCCGCCACCAGGCAATCCTGTCTTTTGTGGCTAACAGAGCAAATGTGCTCAACAAAGTGCCCCCCTCCCCTCCCCCGCCATCAGTGTAGGGTCTCACCACTGACCGGGAACACTGGATACGGTGGGTGACCCCCGACAGATTCTCGCCTTGAAGGACTGTTTGAAGCCCCGAATGGTGGTGAGGGAGGAGGTGTAGGGTGAAACGATGCCTCAGTCTGAAGATGTGCTGGGGGCAGCCTGCAAGTGTCCCCATGCTTCCAGCACAGAACGATCACAACTTGCTAACACCAGCACAGAACGATCACAACTTGCTAACACCAGCACAGAACGATCACAACTTGCTAACACCAGCACAGAACGATCACAACTTAACACCAGCACAGAACGATCGCAACTTAACACCAGCACAGAACGATCGCAACTTAACACCAGCACAGAACGATCGCAACTTAACACCAGCACAGAACGATCGCAACTTAACACCAGCACAGAACGATCGCAACTTAACACCAGCACAGAACGATCGCAACTTAACACCAGCACAGAACGATCGCAACTTAACACCAGCACAGAACGATCGCAACTTAACACCAGCACAGAACGATCGCAACTTAACACCAGCACAGAACGATCGCAACTTAACACCAGCACAGAACGATCGCAAATTAACACCAGCACAGAACGATCACAACTTGCTAACACCAGCACCGAACGATCACAACTTAACACCAGCACAGAACGATCACAACTTAACACCAGCACAGAACGATCACAACTTGCTAACACCAGCACAGAACGATCACAACTTGCTAACACCAGCACAGAACGATCACAACTTAACACCAGCACAGAACGATCACAACTTAACACCAGCACAGAACGATCACAACTTAACACCAGCACAGAACGATCACAACTTAACACCAGCACAGAACGATCGCAACTTAACACCAGCACAGAACGATCGCAACTTAACACCAGCACAGAACGATCGCAACTTAACACCAGCACAGAACGATCGCAACTTAACACCAGCACAGAACGATTACAACTTAACACCAGCACAGAACGATCACAACTTAACACCAGCACAGAACGATCACAACTTAACACCAGCACAGAACGATCGCAACTTAACACCAGCACAGAACGATCGCAACTTAACACCAGCACAGAACGATCACAACTTAACACCAGCACAGAACGATCGCAACTTAACACCAGCACAGAACGATCGCAACTTAACACCAGCACAGAACGATCGCAACTTAACACCAGCACAGAACGATCGCAACTTAACACCAGCACAGAACGATCGCAACTTAACACCAGCACAGAACGATCGCAACTTAACACCAGCACAGAACGATCGCAACTTAACACCAGCACAGAACGATCGCAACTTAACACCAGCACAGAACGATCACAACTTGCTAACACTCGCTTTGGCCTGCTGAGAGGAAATCCACACGGTCATGAGGAGGACATACAGCCAGCGGTGGGAATTAAACCCGGCCGGCTCACTGGCACTGTACAGTGTTGTGCTGCCCTGCTGTAGCCACTCGTTAAGCAGTCTACCGCTGGGGTTTAACCTTAGAGGGTAAAGGTTATTGTTCAGAGGGAATCAGGGTTTGGGGTAGTTCCCTTTGGTTGGTGTGGTTTCTGTCTCCGCGTCATCGCTATGCCAGTGACGAACCATCCCTCGACAGGGCCCAGCGTGACCACCTCCAATCAGAGCTGGACGCTGTTAAGATGGATGCACGAGAGATGCTGTTGGAGATGGGGGAGCAGATGAACCAGACCACCGTGAGCATCATAGACATGGAAGGTCAGATGCAAGCAGCCTCCAGGACAGCTGAGACTTACCTGAAGATCTGGCAGCAGGTAGGTCCGGCTCTGTGCCCCCGGGGCTTCCGCACACCTGACTTGTCTGGGGGTTCGAGACCCTGGAGCCACTAATTGTTTAATCCCATTCATTTCATTCAGAAGACACACTGCCGGGGTGGGGGTGGGGGTGAAGGCAGATGCATTAGGGACATTGAAGAGACTCTTAGATAGGCACGCGGATGATAGAAAAATGGAGGTATGTAGGAGGGAAATGGATCTTGCAGGAGGTTAAAGACTTGGCAGAACATTGTGGGCCGAAGGGCCTGGACTGTGCTGTTCTATTGAGTTGTTTAACTTTGAGCTGGTGCCCTTGGTGGAGTTGGCTGAGTTTACAACACTACAGCTCGCTTTGATCTTGTTCAGCAACCCCCCCCGCCCCATACCAGATTGTGATGCAGTCAGTCTCGGTGATCTCCACGGTAATGTGTAGACATTTGTGAGCTGCTTTAGTGACAAACCAAATCCTCTCAACCTCCTCGTGAAATCCAGCTGCGGGTGTGCCTTGTTTGTAAATACATCAATATGTTGCCCCAGGATAGATCTTCAGAGGTGTTGACGCACAGGAACCTCACATTCTGAGATAGGCAGGTGGATGATAGAAAAATGGAGGGCTACGTAGGAGGGATAGGTTAGATAGAGTAGATCAAAAAAAAGGTAGGTGCAACATTATGGGCCAAAGGGCCTGTACTGTATGGTTCTATATTCTCTGTCACTCTCCTGAACTGTTCTAGCAATTCCCTTAGCTCTGAGGAATTCAGGAATGGGCAATAAATACTGGGAATGCCTGGGTCCTGGGACATGAATGACAATGTTGTCAGGGTCCCGTTGCTGTCAGGGTCCCAGGTTCAGAGGGGCTTACAACCTGTTGCTGGCAGCCATTTTCTGAAGTGGGGTGCTATGTCGCAACCTGTGACCAACTCCCAGTGCTTTCTTTACCCAAGGATCTCTCTCGGATGGTGGGTGAAGACAAAGCAGAACCACAGGCCTCGGATCTCCAATCCGACCAACAGGCAGCTGAGACAGAAGAGGAGGCCCAGTCGTGTCCAGGTAGGCCCAGGGAGGGGCTGGAGGTGGGAGCCAGACATGGCTGGGTGCTCACAAAATCAGAGCTAACAACCACTGGGCCCATCACTTCCAGGGTAGGACAGGAGGGAGGGTGGGTTTGGAGGCGGAGGAGGCAGGGCGGGGTGGGATGGAAGTGGGGTGAAAATCAAGGAGCAAGGGTAGGGGTATAGGTGAGGACTGAAAGTGGACGATAGTGGCAGGAGAGGAAGGGATGGGGGGGAGGTGGGTAAGGTGAGAGGGGTGTGTGAGGAGGCAGCTCACTAGGTGGTGAATGGGCTGGGGGTCAGGCACTTGTCAAAATGTCAGCACCTGGTATCGGCCATCTCTGGTCGTGGTTTTGCCCAGGGCTGCCTCCCTACTGTTCCTGGGGGTGTGAAGGGAGAGACCGGCCTGACTCTGAGAACCCCAAGCCACTGGGCAAGGCAGCAGGGTAGAGCTGTGTCGCAGGAGCCTGTACAGGGTACAGCTGTGTCGTAGGTGCCTGTACACAGGCATGAGGCTGTGAGGAATCTATAGAGGCCCAACCCATAGGCACCAGGAAGTGCACTGCATAACTTGGCCTTAACCTTCCTCTCCTTGGCTGTCAGGTCCAGAGCATCAGGGAACACCTTGGCATGACCTCAGGAGTGAACAGAGTGCCTTTGCTCCGATTGAGCCCGCATGTACGGACACCGCAGGTAGGGTCAAGGACAAATCACAGAACTAACCAGAACCACTGCCTGCTCCTTAATGGGGGGGATATCAAACCCTATCCCACAAGTGTGTGATGGGACACTAGAGAGAGTTTCACTCTGTGTCTGACCCCGGGAGTGTGTGATGGGACGCTAGAGAGAGTTTCACTCTGTGTCTGACCCCGGGAGTGTGTGATGGGACACGAGAGAGAGTTTCACTCTGTGTCTGACCCCGGGAGTGTGTGATGGGACGCTAGAGAGAGTTTCACTCTGTGTCTGACCCCGGGAGTGTGTGATGGGACACGAGAGAGAGTTTCACTCTGTGTCTGACCCCGGGAGTGTGTGATGGGACGGTGTGGAGGGAGCTTCACTCTGTGTCTGACCCCGGGAGTGTGTGATGGGACGGTGTGGAGGGAGCTTCACACTGTGTCTGTCCCCGGGAGTGTGTGATGGGACGGTGTGGAGGGAGTTTCACTCCGTGTCTGACCCTGGGAGTGTGTGATGGGACGGTGTGGAGGGAGTTTCACTCCATGTCTGACCCCGGGAGTGTGTGATGGGACGGCGTGGAGGGAGCTTCATTCCGTGTCTGACCCCGGGAGTGTGTGATGGGACGGTGTGGAGGGAGCTTCACTCTGTGTCTGACCCCGACATGTGGAGGAAGTTTCACTCCGTGTCTGACCCCGGGAGTGTGCGATGGGACGGTATGGAGGGAGCTTCACTCCGTGTCTGACCCCGGGAGTGTGTGATGGGACGGTGAGGAGGGAGCTTCACTCCGTGTCTGACCCCGGGAGTGTGTGATGGGACGGTGTGGAGGGAGTTTCACTCCGTGTCTGACCCCGGGAGTGTGTGATGGGACGGTGTGGAGGGAGTTTCACTCCGTGTCTGACCCCGGGAGTGTGTGATGGGACGGTGTGGAGGGAGTTTCACTCCGTGTCTGACCCCAGGAGTGTGTGATGGGACGGTGAGGAGGGAGCTTCACACTGTGTCTGTCCCCGGGAGTGTGTGATGGGACAGTGTGGAGGGAGATTCACTCTGTCTGACCCCGGGAGTGTGTGATGGGACAGTGTGGAGGGAGATTCACTCTGTCTGACCCCGGGAGTGTGTGATGGGACAGTGTGGAGGGAGCTTCACTCTGTGTCTGACCCTGGGAGAGTGTGATGGGACAGTGTGGAGGGAGGGAGCTTCACTCCGTGTCTGACCCCGGGAGTGTGTGATGGGACGGTATGGAGGAAGCTTCACTCCGTGTCTGACCCCGGGAGTGTGTGATGGGACGGTATGGAGGGAGTTTCACTCTTGTGTCTGACCCCGGGAGTGTGTGATGGGACGGTGTGGAGGGAGTTTCACTCTGTGTCTGACCCCGAGAGTGTGTGATGGGACGGTGTGGAGGGAGATTCACTCTGTGTCTGACCCCGAGAGTGTGTGATGGGACGGTGTGGAGGGAGATTCACTCTGTGTCTGACCCCGGGAGTGTGGAGGGAGGCTTAGAAGAAAATTAATATAACAGGCAATGCAGTGAGGTCAGGCAGCACCTGTGTAGAGAGAAACTGTTAACATCGTGGTGAACCTGTTATGCATTCTCTCCTTTGCTGCTGCACCTTCCTGTCGTGTGGTAACCAGAACTGTTCTACCTGTGGGCATCTCGGGTTCAAGTTTTATTGTCGTCTGTCTATACATATACACAACCAAACAAAACAATATTCCTCTGGGCCCCAGTGCACACACAATAATATATCACACACAGCACATAAAATAAAATATTACTGGAAATAAGTTAATAATGTATAATTCAAAATGCATCTGGAGGATAGCACAGGTAAACATTAAACAGCTCACTGTCCTGGTGACGAGACCTCAGCGGTGGCAGGGTATTCATTAGTCTCACACCCTGGGAAAAGAAGCTGTTACCCAGTCTGACAGTCTGAGTCCTGATGCTCCTGTACCTCCTTCCTGATGGCAGTGAATGAAAGAGATTGTGGGAAGTAATCAAGTGCTTGAGGTACTGTATGATGCCGTCTCCAAACAAGGAACAGTCCGCCCCGAATCATTTCTAACCATGGTCAGGGACTGCAACCAGGCTTGTGTGAAGAAATCCCTGCCCAATTACAATTAGCATTCAACCTGTAGCACCAGAGGTCCCAACACACCAGACCACTGTTACACTAAAGGCCAATTTATACTTCCGCGTCAAATCTACACTGTAGGTACGGCGTAGCCGCATACCCTACACCGTAGCCTGACGCGCACCTCCCCAAAAATGTAACTACGCATCTCAGTGACGCAGACAGCAATAACTGTGATTGGTCCGCTTGGTAGCACCGCATTTCCTCCTACGCTGCAATAGCTTCCCATTGGGCGACTTAAGGGCAGGGAAGGAACTCTGGCTGCAATGCTTTCCATAAAGCTTTATAGACCTCCGAAATTATGGAGGACCCTGTGCTCGACGCCAGTTTGTAGCTAGCTGCTACAGCCTATTTATTGACTTCCACCTGAAGCTAAAACTTGAATGGTGATTGCCAGTCTCTGAACGTACACTGATGCGAAATAAATGGTTGGAGACAATGAAACAAATTGTCAAATCTACCTGCCGACGTCCGAAAATATTCAAAATGCATTTCCTCGTCTATCTCTCTCAGTGGCCGGATAAGCACAGAAAATTCACCCTCCTTCAGTTTCAGTTGCCGTTGTTTGAAGTTTGAGTTTCTTTGTGTTGAATTTCAACACGAAGAAACTCAACACAGTGGCACAGAAACCCCACCGCCAACTAGCGTTTTGGCAGTGAATTGCAGAGAGACGCAGACACACCAATGCACAAGTATAAATGCTCACAACGGCGTAGGCTACTACGCAGAAGTATAAATCAGCCTTAAGATACGGAATGCCTCCCGTTCCATGCCCAGACTGCATTTCGGGAAATCGGATCACTTGGCTGCCCTTCTCCTGCCTGCACACAGGCAGAGCAAGGCTCCAGAGATGAGGGCAATAAGTAGGAGGTTGTGGAAGGCAGAGGAACGGCTACGGGATTGTTTCGAGTCGGTGGACTGGGCCGTGTTCAAGGACTCATCGGAGGATCTGAATGAATTCACCGCGGTTGTTAGAGGCTTTATAAAAACAGTCACAGACGAGTGTGTCCCACAAAATCGTTCAGATCTTCCCCAATCAGGAGCCCTGGATGGACCACGAGCTCCACAGTCAGGGCCAGATCAGAGGCATTCCGGTCTGGAAAACAGGAAAGTTACAAGAAGTCCAGGTATGATCACCGGAAAGCCATTTCACAGGCAAAGTGGCAGTTCCAGACTAAACAAAGGATGCTGGACAGTTGTGACAGGGCTTGAATATTATCACCTCTTATATAGTTAAATCAAGTGACATGGGTGACAGCAGGGCTTTGCTTCCACATGAGCTCAATGCCTTCTATGTTCACTTTGACTATAAAAACATGGAGGAACCATCACAAACTCCCACAGCCCCTGATGATCCACCGATTTCAGTCCCTGAAGCCAATATGCGAGTAGCCTTCAGGGCTGGATGAACCCACAAAAAGCAACTAGTCCAGGTGGCATTCTGACCAGCTGCCAAAGGCCTGTGCTGATCAACCGGCTGGAGTCTTCACTGAGATCTTTGACCTCTCGCTTCGGCAGTCTGAGGTACCCACCTGTTTCAAGCAGGATTCAACTGTGCTGGTGGTGACCATCGGTCGGTAGCACCTACATACTCGGGAGTGTTTACTCATAGTCCAGCTGTCACAACTGGACAACTGGAAATGCCATAGACCTGGGGATATGGATCTTCTTGGACAATGACTATATGGATCTTTGTGGACAATGACTATATGGATCTTCGAGGACAATGACTATATGGATCTTCGAGGACAATGACTATATGGATCTTCGAGGACAATGACTATATGGATCTTCGAGGACAATGACTATATGGATCTTCGAGGACAATGACTATATGGATCTTCGTAGACAATGACTATATGGATCTTCGTGGACAATGACCTACATACTCAGGGAAGTGTTTTGAAAAGTTGGTGATGAAACATATCAGGTCTTGCCTCAGAAGCAACTTGGATGTGATCCCATTTGCCTACCGGCACAACAGGTCCACAGCAGATTCCATCTCATTGGCTCTTCTCTCAACCCTGGAACATTTGGACAGCAAAGATGCTGACATCAGGATGCTCTTTATCAATTACGGCTCAGCATTGAATACAATCATCCTCTCAAAACTAATCAATAAGCTCCAAGACCTTGACCTCAATACCTCCTTGTGCAATTGGATCCTCAATTTCCTCGCTTACAGATGCCAGTCAGTTTGGATTGGCAACAACATCTCCTCCACAATCTCCAACACAGGAGCACCGCAGGGCTGTGTGCTTAGCCCCCAGCTCTACTCGCTTTACACTTGTAACTGTGAGGCTAAGCACAGCTCCAATGCCATATTCCAAGTTTGCTGACGACACCACTGTCAGTGTGGTAGGCCAAATCAAAGGTGGTGACGAATCGTATAGGAGGGAGACTGAGTGGTATCAGAACAACAACCTCTCTCAATGTCAGCAAGACCAAGCAGCTGATTATTGACTTTAGGAGAAGGAAACCAGCGGTCCGTGACCCAGTCCTCATCGGAGGACCAGGGGTCGAGAGGGTCAGCAACTTTAAACTCCTCAGTGTTATCACTTCAGGGGACTGTGCTGGGCCCAGTGTGTAAGCGCAATTATGAAAAAAGCATGTCAGTGACTACTTCCTTAGCAGCTTGCAAAGATTCAGCACGACATCTAAAACTTTGACAAACCTCTGTAGATGTGTGTTGGAGAGTATATTGACTGGTGGCATCGCAGTCTGGAATGGGAACATCATGCCCTTGAATGGAAAATCCTACAAAATATAGTGTATGCAGCCCAATCTATCATGGGGAAAGCCCTCCCCTCCCCACCCCACCATTGAACACATCTACACAGAGCGTTGTCGCAGGAAAACAGCATCCATTGTCAGGGACCCCACCACCCAGGTCAAGCTCTCTTCTTGCTGCTGCCATCAGGAAGGAGGTACAGGAGCCTCAGGACTCTCACCACCAGGTTCAGGAACAGTTATTACCCCTCAACCATCAGGCTCCTGAACCAAGGGGGATAACTTCACTCAACTTCACTTGCCCCACCACTGAACTGTTCCCACAACCTAGGGACTCACTTTCAAGGGGTTTCCATCTCATGTTCTCGATATTTATTGTCTATTTATTTATTTATTATTTCTTTTTCTTTGTATTTGCAGTTTGTTCTCTTGTACACTGGTTGTCTGCCCTCTTGCATGCGGTCTTTCATTGGTTCTGTTATGATTATTGAATTTACTGAGTCTGCCTGCAAGATCTGTGTGCAGATCTAACCCATGTACTGTACCACTGAAACATGATGTCGCAACCCTCACATTCAGTCTCTGAGGCCTCTTTCAGCCTTTCTACCCGTGTCACCATTGTGGGGGAGCAACAGGAGAGAGGGGCCTCCAATAGACGGGGCCAACTATGAATGTTTGCATCCTAGTCAGTAAACAAGATGGGACAGTATGATATGGAGAGCAAGCTGTTGCTCATGCAGCACATCCCCCTCTCCACATAGCTGATGAACCCAAAGGAACGACAGAGGCTGATACAGTTTGGTACCAGCAGCGTCGCAGGAGTTGCCAGTCAACAGTAAACTCAATGTTTGGAGCTTAGAAAAATCGAGGGCTATGCGATAGGGAAATTCTAGGCAGTTTCTAGAGTTGGCACAACATTGTGGGCCGTAGGGCCAGTAATGTGCTGTAAATTTCTATGTTCTTTGTTCTGTGTTCAATGTGGGACTGTCTTAGGGACTCCAGCTCTGGATTTTTCCCTCGGGATTTTCTCCCGAAGCCTTCCCTGTGAATGGGTATAGCTGTAAAGCAGCAGAGGTTTGAGATCAGAGTTTTCCTTCTCCTAGGTGAGCTGCCAACCACGGCTGATGAGCCCCATCTGCCTGAAACAACCAGTTTTAAGGTGCCAGCAACCCACCTTTGCCCCTTCCCCTGTCAGCAGGAACAGTTCCGCCGGGATTAGTAGCTAAGCCACACGTGAAGGCCAGGAGCTAGACTTGTTTGTCAGAGGCTATTTGAAACGTATGCCATTGGGAGCACTTAATAGATTGTGGGAGCTTGTCCCCACAAATCTCCCTCCTGGCTACAATAACCTTCAAGAATCAGGAGCTATAGACTTGCAACCTGAAGAACTTCGAAGTTCCGCCGCCCCTGATTCCAGGCACCAGCGGTCGGGCACCCTGTGGCTGGAAGGCTAACCAGTCTCTGAAACCCCACCCTTGTTGCTCCTGTGACAGACTCTGCCCTTACTCCTGCCACAGGTGGAGAGGACACGTTGTTGGTGCGCGTCACCCGGGCGCAGGCAGCACTTGGCAGACTGCTGGACGTGCAGACCCAGGCGGAGAGCGCCTTACAGCAGCAAGTGAAAGCTCTGCGGCAGGAGATGTAAGTCTTGGCGGTGGGGTGGGCGGTGAGTTCAACATTCGACAACTCAGGAAGCGGTGGGAAACGTCTGTTGTTGGCCTTAGAATCAGGGACATAAGTTGTGAAATGTGTTGTTTTGCTGCAGCAGTAGAGTGTAAATACATTAAAATATACTATAAAGTACTGTAAGAAAAACAGTGCCTATAAAGAGTATTCACTCCCTTGGGAATTTTCTTGTTTTATTGTTTTACAACATTGAATCACAGTGGATTTAATTTGGCTTTTTTGATACTGATCAACAGAAAATGACTCTTCGTGTCAAAGTCAAAACAGATCTCTACAAGGTGATCTAAATTAATAGAAACATAAAACACAAAATAATTGATTGCATAAGTATTCACTCCCTTTAATATGACAGAACAAGTCATCACTGGTGCAGCCAGTTTTAGAAGTTTTTAGAAGTCACAGAATTATTTACATGGAGATCACAGTGTACAGTCAACGTTTCAATTGATTGTAGTAAAAATACACCTGTATCTGGAAGGTTCAACCGCTGGTGAGTCAGTATCCTGGCAAAAACTACACTATGAAGACAAAAGAACATGCCAAGCAACTCCACAAAAAGGTTATTGAAAAGCACGAGTCAGGAGATGGATTCAAGAAAATTTTCAAGTCACTGAATATCCCTTAGAGTACAGTTAAATCAATCATCAGGAAATGGAAAGAATATGACACAGCTGTAAACCTGCCAAGAACAGGCCATCTTCAAAAACTGAGTGACCATGCAAGAAGGGGACAAACGAGGGAGGCCACCAAGTGTCCTGAGATAACTCTGGAGGAGTTAGGAGCTCCAGTGGCTGAGATGGGAGAGACTGCGCATACAACAATTGTTGCCTGGGTGCTTCACCTGTCGCTGCTTTATGGGAGAGTGGCAAAGAGAAAGCCACTGTTTTTTTTTAAAAAAAAAAAACAACAAAGTTTGCCAGAAGGCACGTGGGAGACTGAAGTCAGCTGGAAAAAGGTTCTATGGTCTGATGAAACCAAAATTGAGCTTTTTGGCCATCAGACTAAACGTTATGTTTAGTGTAAGTGAAATACCGCACATTATCAAAAACCTCCATCCCTACCCTGAAGCATGGTTAACGTTCACGCTTTGGGGATGCTTCACTGCAGCAGACCCTGGAAGGCTTGTGAAGGTAGAGGGTAAAATGAATGCAGCAAAATACAGGGAAATCCTGGAGGAAAACCTGATACAGTCTGCAAGAGAACTGTGACTTGGGAGAAGACTTGTTTTCCAGCAAGACAATGACCTCAAGCATAAAGCCAAAGTTACATAGGAATGGCTTAAAAACAACAACGTTAATGTCCTAGAGTAGCAAGTCAGACTCCAGACTTCAATCCAATTGAGAATTTGTGGCCAGACTGGAAAAGGGCCGTTCATTCACCATCCCCATGCAATCTGACAGAGTTTGAACAGTTTTGTAACGAAGAATGGGGAAAATTGTGGTGTCCAGATGTGCAAAGCTGATAGAGACCTATCCACACAGACTCAAGTCTGCAATTGCTGCCAAAGATGATTTGAAGGGGATGAATACTTCTGCAATCAATTACTTTGTGTTTTATATTTGTAATTAATTTAGATCATTTGTTGAGATCTGTTTTCATGAAAGTCTTTTCTGTTGATCAGTATCAAAAAATGCCAAATTAAATCCACTGTGATTCAATGTTGCAAAACAATAAAACATGAAAACTTCCAAGGGGGTGAATACTTTATCTAGGCACTGTATGTAAAAACTTAAGTAGTGCAAAAAGAGAGCAGAAAAAATAAATGGGTAGTGTTCATTGGTTCATTGCCCATTTAGAAACCTGATGGCGGAGGGGAAGAAGCTGTTCCTGAAATGTCGAGTGTGTGTCTTCAGGCTCCTGTACCTCCTCCCTGATGGTAGCAATGAGAAGAGGGCATGTCCTGGGTGATGGGGGTCCTTAATGATGGATGCCGCCTTAGAGGCATTGCTTGGATGCTGGGGAGACCAGTGCCCATCAAGTTTACAACTTTCTGCAGCTTTTTCAAATCCTTTCTGCCCCTCCATACCAGACGGCAAAGCAGCCAGTCAGAATGCTCCCACGGTACATATACAGAACCAACCCCAGCTTCACACCGTGGCTGCAAAGTTATCCAGGTGGTGGGTGTAGACTAGGGCAGGGGTCCTGTGCAGTGGGGGAGACAGAATTTGCTGGACATGGAGAATGCAAGGAGGAAGGAGTGTTGGGTTGTGATGGGTGCATCTTAGGACCTAAATCAGGTTTGTTGTCACTAAGTATGTGGGAAATTTGTTGTTTTGCGGCAGCAAACTGGTGCAATACATAGAATATATTATAAACTGCAATAACAATATTCACTCAGCGGCCATTTATCATGTACCTTCTGTACCAGAGAAAGTAGCCACTGAGTGTATGTTCATGGTCCATTGCTGCTGGAGCCCATCCACCTCAAGGTTCGACATGCTGAGCGTTCAGAGATGCTCTTCTGCACCCTGCTCTCATAACACAGTTATCTGAGTTACTGTCGCCTTCCAGTCAGCTTGAATCAGTCTGGCCACTCTTCCCTGACCTCTCTCATTAACAGGGCATTTTGGCCACAGAACTGCTGCTCACTGGATGTTGTTTGTTACTCACACCATTCTCTGTAAACTTTAGGGGCTATTGTGTGTGAAAATCCCAGGTTAGTAACAGTTTCTGAGATACAGAAACCACCCTGTCTGGCTCCAACAATCATTCCACAGTCAGTTACTTAGATCACATTTCTTCCCTGTTTTGATATTTGGTCAAACAACATCTGAGCCTCTTGACCGTGCCTGCATGCTTTTATGTATTGAGTTGCTGCCACACTAGATCTTTGCATTAACAAGCAGGTATACCTAACAAATGTGAGTGTGTACTGTATTCTGTGGCCTGTGGGTGGGGGATTTAACATCTCCCCGGTTGGATCTCTCCTCAGCATTGATGGCCGGCAGCAACAGAAGGCGAGGAGCAGCCAGAAGCAGCTGGAACTGCACGGCCTGCAGGACCGTGTGGCCAAGCTTGAGGCAGAGAACCGGCAACTGGCCCGTGACCTACGGGCACACGTCAAGGTAAGAAATGTCTGTGTACGCTCTCACCGAGAGGGTGCAGCTGCCCGCCAGCTCAGAATTGGTGCGGGCAGGTGTACGTGCTTCTCCTTCTGCCAAGAAATACGGTGCAGAATGAAGCCTCTCGTGACAGGGTGCCACTCCATCTTCAGACTGTTCCACCCGACAAGTGTTGGATTCTGATGTTCTTTCAGAAGTCAGGAAAGAGGCACAAAACTGGCTGCTTCTCGATCGCTTTATTAAGAGATGATTCTGACGCCTCCGTCGGTCAGAATTGACAGTGGATATTGCGTCCTAGCTGTCTAGATACACAAGCCGGGGCAGTACGATGTGGAGAGCTAGCTGTTGCCGGTGTAGCAAGCTCCCCCTCTGATGAACCCAAAGGAACAGCAGTCACTGATACCGTTTGGTACCATCAGTGTAGCAGGAGTTGCCAGTCAATGTAGAACTCAATGTAGAGCTGCCTTAGGGACTCCAGCTCTGGATTTTTCCCTCGGAATTTACTCCCGAAGTCCTTCCCATGAGTGGGTATAGCTGCAAGGCAGTAAGGGTTTGAGAGCAGAATCTTCCTTCTCCTGGATGAGTTGCCAACAATGGCTGACGAGCCCCATCTGCCTGAAGCGACGGGTTTTAATGCACCAATTACCCAACTTTGCCCCTTCTCCTTTCAGTAGAAACGGTTCTACCAGACTTGGTAGCTAAGCCACACATGAAGGTCAGGAGCTGGACTTGGTTGTCAGAGGCTATTTGAGATGCATGCCACTGGGAGCATTTAATAGGGGGTGGGAGCTTGTCCCCATTACCACCCCCAGATATAACAACCTTAAAGAACTTAAGAGTTGATAGAACAAAAAAACAAATGAAATGGACGGTGATGGAGGTCTGCCAAGCAAAGGGAAATACAGGAGAAGCAAAAGAATTGAAGAGGATGGCAGTCAACATGGAGCAACGCCTTTATAGATGAGGAAAATTCCATTCACATTTGTAGATAAAAGTTAACCAATGAGATACTGTAGCTCTTATTTAAATAATGCAGAAGAAAGAAGCTTCCAGAGCTTTCCAGAATTATACTTTGTATAACTTGCATATACATATTGTGACCACTACTAAGCAGTTACTTGTATGTAAGTAATTATATAAAATACAAGCAGATAATTGTTCAACTGCAAAGGCAATAACAATTAAACAGTCTAATCTAAGAATTAAACAGTTTGATCCAACATGGAGTACCTCCATCTGTTAATAATTCTGTCTGACGGGGTACCACCATCTTCTACGCACACACTTGGCAGCAGTCGTGGAGCCTCAGTGCACACAACGCACACGCACAGAGTGCTAACCTTGGCCATTCCCTCTTCCCTGTCTTTTTAAATCCCCCATGCCTTCCCCAGCCCCCTCACCAGCCTGGGTGTCCAGTACTCCTGTTTAGTGTCATTTACAGTACCCGTATCTAAAGGAGAATTTAAAAAAAGTTACAATAAATAAAAACACAATAAATATGAATTCTTCAGATAGCTTATATACACAGACTGATTGTATGTCCATAAAGTGACTCTAGGCATAGGAGTGTCTGTACATAAGGTGACTGACAGGAAATGATAAAGTAGTGGTGGTTGGGGGTGTGGAAGGGTGGGTGAGTGGGTGGAGGTGTTGATCAGCCTCGCTGCTTGGGGAAAGTAACTGATTTTGAGTCTGGTGGCCCTGGGGTAGGTGCATGGGTGGAGTCTTGTTTTTTTCATTCTTTATACTTCATTTGTTCTTGTAACGTTTAATAAAACAGTCATAACCACCAAGTTTTTTTGCCTCATTCTTGACTTGCAAAGAACATGCTGATCAGTATCAGCAGAGCTGTCGGAATCCGGAATCCACAGTGACAGTGTTCCTTCCCTTACAGATTAAGTGTGACATGGAGGAAACTCTGACTGATCAGAAGCAGACCATTGTTAAATTTCATGAAATGTTGGATTCCAATCTTGAGGAACATACACAGTATCTGGTAAGGCTCTAGTGAACATGCACTCAGCTCAGCCCATCATAAACATGGAATATTACAGCCCAGTACAGGCCACCTTTTAAACTATCCCTCCGTTCCACACACCCTCCGTTTTTCTGTTGTCCATACTCCTATCTAGAGTTTCCTAAATGCCTCTAATCTATCTGCCTCCACCACCGCCCTGGCAGTGTGTTCAACACACCCACCACTCTGTGTGTATAAAACCTCCCTCCAACCTCCCTTGCACTTTCCTCCAAAAACCTTAAAGTGGGCCATTTCCACCCTAGGACAAAGTCTCCGGCTAACCACTCAGTCCAAGCTTCTCTATCGATTCACCTCTCATCCTGGTTTCATACGACACAGGAGCAGAATGAGGCCATTTGGCCTGTCAAGTCTGCTCTGCCATTCCATCTTGGCTGATATATTATCCCTCTCAATCACATTCTCCTGCCTTCTCCCTGTAACCTTTGACACCCTTTACTAATCGAGAACCTAGCAACCTTTGCTTTAAATATACCCAATGACTTGGCCCCCACAGCCATCTGTGGTAATGAGATCCACAGATTCACCACCCTCTGGCTGAAGAAATCCCTCCCCTCATCCCTCAAGGGACGTCCACCTATTCTGAGGCTGTGCCCTCTGGTCCAGGACTCCCTCACTACACGAAACATCCTCTCCACATCCACTCTATCGAGGCCTTTCAATATTCGACAGGTTTCAGTGAAATTTCCCCTCATCTGAACTCCAGCAAGCTCAGGCCCAGAACCATCAAGCACTTCTCAAATATTAACCCCTTCATTCTCGGGATCAGGCTATGGAGCAGGAGGTCGTGGACCTGAGGCGTCAGCTGCAGCAGCTGGAGACGGAGACCAGCACCCTCCGCGAAGAGTTTGCCAAACTGCAATCCCCTGCCGACGTTCCAGGCAAGGGCTGGCTTCAGGAGAAGGTGGAGCTGCAGCATCAGGTAACACGTGGGGTGCCCAATAATGTCTGGGTTCTCAGCACTCACCAGCTCATGATCCGTGGGTTAATCAGTGAATCCCTCCCCGGGTGGGGTGTCCGATGTTGTCTGACCTACGGGTTACTATCTAATCCCTCCCCGGGTGGGGTGTCCAGTAACGTCTGGGTTGTCAGCACACACCAGCTCATGATGTGTGGGTTAATCAGTGAATCCCTCCCCGGGTGGGGTGTCCGATGACGTCTGGGCTCTCGGTGCACACTGGGCCATGGGCCACAGCCTAATTAGCCAGTCTCTCCCTGGGTGGGGTGTCCGATGAAGTTACTATCCAATCCCTCCCCGGGTGGCCATTCACTGCCACTCCCACATCGCTGTATTCACAGTTCAGTGGGTCACTCCAGGGGGCAGTGAGGGGGTGAAGCTGGCCATTTGGCCCATCATTGTTGTGCTAGCGTGGCTAGCCTCCCCACAGAAGGAGAGGTTCTTCATGCTGATTGAGGACTGTGAGACCGTTTTGCAAATGTCAGGGGCTGAGTCAGTCTTCACAGCCTGTGCCTTTCTGTGGACTCCTGCTCCTTCAGCAGACTCTTCGGAGACACAAGTGGCTCTGCAGAGACTGGGATATACAGTAACATAAGCAAAATACTGGAGGAGCCGAGAATTCCCTTCCACAACTTCGATGCTGCCCTCACCTGCATTTCCTCTGTTTCCTGGGCAGCTACTCTCACCCCATTCTCCCACTACCATAAGAGGGAGAGGGTTCCCCTTGTCCTTGCATACCACCCAGGAGCCTTCATAACCAGGATCATTCTCAATACTTCAGCATTGTCAACAGGACCCTACCACCAACCCCCATCACTTCCTCATCTCCCCCTTCATTTTCCACAGGGATCGCTCCCTACACACCTCCCTTGTCCACTCGTCCCTCCCCACTGATCTCCCTCCTGGCATCACAAGTGCTACACCTGCCCTCCTGCCTCACCAGCAGTCAGGGCCCCAAACAGTCCTTCCAGGTGAGGCGACATTTCACCTGCGAGTCTGTCAGGGTCATCTATTGTATCTGGTGCTCCAGGTGTGGCCTCCTCTACATCGAGGCCATTTGATCTGTTTGGGGATTTCCTCGAGGCCATTATTTCAGTTTGACTTCCCATTCCCATTCCACATGGCCACCTCCACCATCACAATGAGGCCACTCTCAGGTTGAAGAATCAGAATGAGGTGTTGTTTCTTCATTCTGTCTGGGTGGCCTCCAACCTGATAGCATGAACATCAATTTCTCTAACTCCCCCCCCCCCCCACCTCCGTTTTCCATTCCCCACTCTGGTTCCCCCTCACCCCCTCCCTTCTCTACTTACCTCTGGTGCCCCCCCCCCTTCCCTTTCTCCTGTGGTCCACTCTCCTCTCCTATCAGATCCCTTCTTCAACCTTCTACCCCCTCCTTCCATCCTCTCCCAGCTTCTCACTTCACCCACCTTCCCCCTCGCTGGTCTCACCCCACTTGTCCTCCTTCCCCTCTCTCCTGTTTATTCTGGCTTCTTCCCCCTTCCTTTCCTCTCCTGAAGGGTCTTGGCCAGAAGCATCAACTGTTTGTTCTCCTCCACAGATGCTGCCCGACCTGCCGAGTTCCTGCAGCATTTTGTGTGTGTTGCTCACGTGCTCTGGGCCATGGCTGAAGGGTGTAGACCTGAGGGGGGTGGGGTCTAACAATATGGGTCTTCAAAGGGTGGTATGGGCTGTCCTTCCCCATCAGCAGTGACCCCTCTCCCTCCCCCCCCCCCCACCTGTATTCACTGGAACACAGGTGTCATTCCTTGAATTGTGCTGTTTAAGGTGCGGAAGCTGCGGGGGGCTTACGTGCAGAAGGACAGCGAGATGCAGCAACTGAGGGAGAAGATGGTCAGACACGTGAGTAACATCTGATTGCCTGGTGTGTTGGGCTGGTGGCCCAGCTCTCTGGTTCTCAATTCCCCCAGAGTTGTCCTGCTCAGTGGTTCAGTGGTTCCCATGTTCTCTATCTGTGAACCCAGCATCCCTGCACTGGGCTCCATCATCCTTCAGACAACATGGAACAGAACAAGCCCTGCAGCGGCTGTGGAGGCCAAGTCTTTCTGTATATTTAAGGCAGAGGTTGATAGATTCTTGAGTGGTCAGGGCGTGAAGGGATACGGGGAGAAGGCAGGAGATCGAAGCTGAGAGGAAAATTGGATCAGCCTCTGCTTCCTCTCTAAAGCTTCCTGTAATGAGGCAATCAGAACTGGACAGGGTACCCCATGTGGTCTAACCAGAGTTTTGCAGAGCTGTAACATTATGTCTCAGCTCTTGAACTCAATCCCCTGACTCATGAAGGGCAACACATCGTAATCTCTCTAATCACTTTAGTTTTAACCTCCAAGTTGAAACTAAAATGTTTTTAAAGATAAAGATTTAAATTAGTTTTATTTTTCACTTTGAAACATACAGTGGAATGTGTCGTTTCCGTGAATGACCAACATGGTCCCAGGATGTGCTGGGGGCAGCCCACAAGGGTCGGCACAGTTCTAACACCAACATAGCAGGGGCCTTCCTACTCAGCCCGTCAACTTGCGAAGCTCTTCCCTGGCCTTGCACTCACTGGGCGAGGGTGTTAACCCATGGCTTCCCTCCTCATCTCCACTGCCCGAGTGTGGATCAGCCTGCTGGGCTGTGGGAGATGCCACTTCTCACACCGCTGGGGCAAGTAGCTCCTCCAATGCCCCCAGCTCTGATCTCTATCATCCTCTCTTTGTTCGAAGTGTCAGGCACCTGTCCTAACTCCTCCCCACCACTTGGGCAAAGTTCTATCTTTTTAAAAAAAGTAGCTAGGGGCTGTTCTGTCCTGTATCTCTTTCAGTCTGCCAGCAACCCACCAATTTAATCCTGGCCTAATCACGGGACAATTTACAATGACCAATTAACCGACTAACTGGTACATCTTTGGACTGTGGGAGGAAATCCAGGCAGTCACGGGGAAGAACGTACAAACTCCTTACAGACAGTGACAGGAATTGAACGCTGAACTCCAATGCCCCAAGCTGTAATAGCATCATCCTGCGGTTCAGTCTGGGATCTGCAGTGTCTGTATTGGGGCAGAATGGTAGTGTAGCAGTTCACATAATGCATTACCACGCCAACACACGAGTTCAATTCATGCTGCTGTCTAGAAGGACTTTGTACGTTCTCCCTGTAACCATGTGGGTCCCTCCGGGTTTTCCGGTTTCCTCCCACATTCCCAAGACGTACAGATTAGTTCGTAAGCTGTGGTGTTGTATGATGATGCTGGAAGCGTGGTGACACTTGCGAGCTGTCCTAGGCACAATTCCTCGCTGATTTAACACAACACATTTCACTATACAGTACATTTTGATGTAAATGTGACAAATAAAACTCACCTTTAATCTGAGCCAGGTTTAATTTCACCTGTCTGTATCGTGAAATTTGTTGTTTTGTGGCAACAGAACATTGCAATACGTAATAAAAAAAATTATAGATTGCAATAAGAATTATATATAAAAAATTGAATAAGTTATGTAAAAATAGTGAGGTAGTGTTGATGGGTTTTGATGGTGGAGGGGAAGAAGCTGTTCCTGAATGGTTGTGTGTGTTTAGGCTCCTGTGCCCCCTCCCTGCCGGCAGGAACGAGAAGTAGGCATGTCCTGGGTGACTGGTTTCTTCGTGACAGATGCTGCTGTTTTGAGGCGTCTCCTTTTGAAGGTGTTCTGGGTGCCGGGGGAGACTGGTGCCCATGATGGAATTGGCTGAGCTTGCAGTGCCCAGCCCTTGTCACAGGCTGTGACCCCCGACCCCCCCCCCCAAGGTGGGGGTTGGTGAGGCTGCCGGCAGATTGCGGTGCGTTGGGGTACAGACGTGGTCAGTAATGTCTCCTTTCCCCACTCCTAGCGAGCCATTCTGGAGGAGAACAATGAGAAAGCAGAGGCGGAGGTGGCCAAACTGGACCAGATGATCGAGCATGTCAGAAATGTAAGTGTCTGGGAACGGTGGGGTGGGTTGTGCTGAAGATGGTGGGTTGCTGAGGCATTGTAAGGCACTGGTAAGGTCTCATTAGTTCTGTGAGCAGTTGTATGCTGATGTTGGAGAGGGTTCAAAGGAGGTTCATGAAAATGATTCCAGGAATGAAAGGGTTAACGTGTGAGGAGTGTTTGATGGCTCCGGGCCTGTACTCACTGGAGTTTAGAAGAATGAGGGTGGACGTCATTCAAACCTATCGAGTATTGAAAGACCGAGATAGAATGGATGTTTCCTATATTGGGGGAGTCTACGACCAGAGGGCACAGCCTCAGAATAGAGGCTAAGTCATTGGTTACACTTAAAGTGGGGGTTGATAGGTTCCTGATTAGTCAGGGTATCAAAGGTTACGGGGAGAGGCAGGAAAATGGGGTCGAGATGGATAATAAATCAGACATGAAGGAATTTTGGAGCAGACTTGATGGGCTGATTGCTCTTCTGTGGAATGGTGGTGTGGGGGGTAGGGAGTGGGGGTCTGCAGGAGGGCAGTTATCAATACCCAGAGCCTTTTTGCTCCACCCCAGGGTGATGACGTTGGCTGTGCAGCAACGACTGTCCCCCGCTGTGCAGAGGGGATAGTGGCTGAGTCCCAACCAGCAGGCCGGTCAGTCAGAATGAATACAGAGTCCACTGCCGCCCCCACTGCCAGATTCACCTCCCTCTTACTGAGTAAATTCTTCCTCAACTCCGTTCTAAACGGAGGTCCTGTGCCCTCTGATGCTGGACTCCCCCACTACAGTGAACATCCTCTCCATATCCACTCGATCTTGGTCTTTCAATGTTCAATAGGTTTCAATGAGATCCTCCTTTAATCTTTTAAACTCCATTAGACATAGGAGCAGAATTAGGCCATTCAGTCCATCAAGTCTGCTCTGTCAATCCATCACAGGTGATTTATTATCCTGCTCAACTGCATTCTCCTGCCTTCTCCCCCTAACATCTGACACCCTGACTAATCAAAAACCAATCAACCTCCACCTTAAATATACTCAATGACTTGGCCTCCACAGCTGTCTGTAGCAACGAATTCCATAGATTCACCACCTTTTGGCTAAAGAAATTCCTCAGTTCTGTTCTAAAGGGACGACCCTCTATTGTGAGACTGTGGCCTCTGGTCCTAGTCTCCCCACCGTAGGAAACATCCTCTCCACATCCATTCTGTCCAGGCCTTTCAGTATTTGGTAGATTTCGATGCGATCCCTGTTATTTTTTCTGAATTCCAGTGAATACAGGTCCAGAGCCATCAAACACTTCTCATATGTTAACCTTTTCATTCCTGTAATCATTATCACGAACCTCCTCTGGACCCTCTCCAATGCCAGCATATCCTTTCTTAGACAAGGGCTCTGGGTGATGGCGGTGGTGGTCTAGCAGTGTGGTGGTCTTGACTCTCTCTCACGACCTAACCCAAAGCTTCTTTCCCTGAAATGTCAGGGTAATTGGACTGAGTCTGTGTTTGTTTGACCCTTGGGTTCAGACCTCGTGCTGATAGACTCCCCCTACCTTTCCTCTGTGGCTGGTGTGTCTCGGAGGGCTCTGCTCTGCTCTCCCTGGTCCGGCCGCCGGTGACCAGGGCTGTGGTGGGGAGAGGCCATTTGGGCCATCCCGTCTGCTCGCGATTCCCCTTCCAGTACAACCCCACAACCCGGGATCTCCACAGTACCAGACACCTGCCAACCTATCTCGCATTGTACTATGACCGAACCGCTGTGGCCTCTTGTGTAGAGGTTCACAAATATTCTCCTCCCTCTGGGTGAAAGTGTCTCCCTCCTGACCTCATTGTGGTTGTTGAGCCATTGTCTGCCTACAATGCATTTTCTCTGTTACTGTTATTGATTTCTCTTGTACCACCTCACTGCTGTGTAATATAGAGTCCGGGGCCAAGGACTGGAGGTCTGGAGGTCAGTGTGTGTGAGCGGGTGGGAAAGGGGCTTGTTTTACAGTTGTTTAGTTGTTGCTTGAGGTGTTCTGAACATTGTGGATATGCTATGCTAGTGCTGGAATGTGTGAGCACACTTGCAGGCTGCCCCCAGGCTTTTCACTGTGTTTTAGTGTACACTTTATTAAGTAAATCTGAATCTAATGATCCAATCTATATAAACAGTATACATGACAGGTTTTTCCACTATCAGTGTATGACAATAATAAACCAATCCCTCCTGCAGACGGTGGTGGTTTTGTGTTCAGCCACAAAGCTCAATCTCTGATATCTCAATAATCAACGCACACTGACCCCTTGTTGGGCTTTCGCTATTATTAGTTGTACATCACTTAAATTAAATTTGTTAGATATTAGAAGTGAGAGGGGGGCTAGGGAGTTCCCAGAATAATGGTTTGATTGCCTACTTCACTAAGAGATTCCAAAATTAGAATCCAATTAAGAGGATGCAGTCTGCAGACAGCTTTAGTGCGGCTGCTGCCTGCCACACATCTCTTCCAGCCCCGGGGTCAATAGGGCGCAGGCTGCCCCCCCCACCCCCAGACCAGCTTTCACTCACTTAACGTCACACTTTCCAGCTGGTGATTGCCATGAGGCAGCAGAATTAGGTCATTTGGCCATTCCATCATGGCTGATTTCTTAGCCATTTGAACCCCACTCTCCTGCCTTCTCCCCATAAACTTTGGTGCCCCGACTGATCAAGAACCTGTCAACCTCCCCTTTAAAAGACTTGCTCTCCACAGCTGTCTATGGCAATGAGTTCCACTGATTCACCACTCTTGTGCTAAAGAAATTCCTCCTCATCTCTGTTCTAATTCAGAGGCTGTGCCCTCTGGTCCTAGACTCTGACACTACAGGAATCATCTCCTCCACATCTAGGCATATCTACACCTTTCAACATTTGACAGGTTTCAAGGAGATTCTTCTCCCACCCGCCCTACCCCCCCAGAATGCTTCTAAACTCCAGTCAGTACAGCACCAGAGCCATTAAACACTCGTCATACACGAAACTCCAGTCAGTACAGCCCCAGAGCCATTAAAGACTCCTCGTACACTAACACTTTCATCTTTCATTCCTGGAGTTGTTCTTGTGAATGTGCTCTCCATTTGTGTTTCAGACACTCCATTCGGTGCCTGAGGTGGTGGCAAGCTCCGCGGAGTTGAAGGGACTCTTGTCGTATCTGGGAGACGACCTGGGAACCTAATGCGTCTGGACCACTGGGTCTCCTCGAACACTCTCTGTCTGCCCGGGGTGTCACTACCAAAGAGGATTTAATGGTTGTGTCTGGGGTGAGTGGGGAGGCTGTTTGGGCTCTCCAGTGATCTCAGCGTTCATAACCTCACATTCAAAAATTGGGCATCTCCAGTTTGGAGAGAAGACCTGACCATGATCATCCACCTGATGTGCCCCCAACTCTGTCCCACCAGCTCGACTGTGGCAACAGTTCGATGTGACTGGAGCTGTTTGGTTGGCTCATCTCAAGACGCGAGTTCTCTGCTGATCCCTGACACAGTGAGACCCCGAATCAGAGTGAAACATCATGTGAAATATTTATTCGTTGTACAGAGATGTGTGTTCTTTCCCTGCTGTGGTTCATGTTGAGATGCTTCTGTGTGGTGGTGGTCTCCCTCCTCTATATGTTCAGCAGAATATTTCCCCTTGTATATAATAAAGGCTGTGCATGTTAAAGTGTTACTGTGGTGACATTAAGCCAGGGAAGACTTATACTTTCAGTAAAAAAGTTCATCGGGTGATTGGACCTTCTGTCCGCCAGGGTCGGAGCTGACCGCTCCAACTGTCTGCCAGGCTCGTAGCTGACCGCTCCAACTCTGTCCGCCAGGGTCAGAGCTAACCGCTCCAACTCTGTCTGCCAGGGTCGGAGCTGACCACTCCAACTCTGTCCGCCAGGGTCGGAGCTGACCGCTGTAACTCTGTCCAGCTCTGTGTGTGTGATTGGAGGTTACAGCGACCCACGGCGACTGTGGCAAGATTCAACCTCTACCCTGTCGGACTATGTTTTGGTCACTGCCCACTGGCTGAGCTCCAATCTTGCCCACACCAAATGCTGGAGGAACTTGGCAAGTCTGGTCATCAATGAAGGGGAACAAACAGTCGCTGTTTTGGGCTGAGACTATTGATCAGGATTTCCAGCATCGACACAATCTCTTGTTTCTGACTTTGTCCAATTTTTTAACTCTCTACCTCCTTGTTTACTTTCCAACTGATCATTTCTCTACACCCAATCCACACCCATGGTGGGCAGGCAATTTAACAAACTGACCTTGAACCCAGAGACCCAGCCTCTGCACCGGTAAAACGTGGTTGTCTGATCAGTTAAATCAGTGGGTTGCTGGGCGGTCTGTCTCCTTGGACTGGAAAAGTCTGTTCCATGCTGTATCACAGAATAAAATAAAAATAAAAATGGCGACGGATGAGTCAACCTCGGCTTCAAAGCAAGTCATAAACATGAGATTCTGGAGAGCAACACACAAAATGCTGGAGGGATTCAGCAGGTCACACTGCAGCGACGGAGGTGAATAAACAGTCAGCGTTTAAGGTAGACACTTCATCATGGCTGGAAAAGGTGCGGGGGCAGGAGGAGAGCTGGAAGGTGATAGGGGAAGCCGAGTGGGTTGGAAGGGTGAAGGGCTGGAGAGGAAGGAATCTGATAGAGAAGCGAGGACCATAGAAGGAGGTGATAGGCAAGTGAGTCGAGATTAGAGTGGGGAATAGAAGATGATGGGGGGGGGGTACCAAAAGGAGAAATGGATGTTCATGCCATCAGGTTGGAGGCTACCTAGACAAATCTCCCAATTTATGACACGTCTCACCAATGTAGAGGAGCGGGGGATACGATAGACGACCCCCAGCACATTCACAAGGGAAGTGTGGCCCCACTTCGGGGCCCTGAACGGAGGGGAGACGGGGGCAGCACTTCGGGGCCCTGAACGGAGGGGAGACGGGGGCAGCACTTCGGGCCCTGAACGGAGGGGAGAGAGGTGGTGTAGGGGCAGGGACAGCATTTTGGCCATTTGCAGGGATAAACAGGAATAGATCCAGATGAGCCAGCAAACGGGAAAATCGGGAGAGGTGTACTGGAAGAAATCAATTACGTACATCCTTCACATAACTGAGGTGTAAAAATCTATACGTTACGTCTCCAGCTGAATGTGCAATTTATAGTAATTTATAATAAAAAATATGTACAACAGGACAATCGATATAACATAGAAATACCGTTGTATCAGCATGAATTAATCAGTCTGATGGCCTGGTGGAAGAAGCTGTCCCGGAGCCTGTTGGTCCTGGCTTTTATGCTGCGGTACCGTGTCCTGGATGGTAGCAGCTGGAACAGTTTGTGGTTGGGGTAAGTCGGGTACCCCATGATCCTTCGGGCCTGTTTTACACACTTGTCTTTGTAAATGTCCTGAGTAGTGGGAAGTTCACATCTACAGATGCACTGGACAATTCGCATCACTCTCTGCAGAGTCCTGCGATTGAGGGAGGTACAGTTCCCGTACCAGGCAGTGATGCAGCCAGTCAGGATGCTCTCAATTGTGCCCCTGTAGAAAGTTCTTAGGATTTGGGGGCCCATACCAAACTTCCTCAACCGTCTGAGGTGAAAGAGGCGCTGCTGTGCCTTTTTCACCACACAGCTGGTGTGCACAGACAACACGAGGTCCTCGGCGATGTTTATGCTGAGGAATTTAAAGCCTCTTGACCCTAGATCCATCGATGTCTATCGGGACTAGCCTGTCTCCATTGCTCCTGTAGTCCACAACCAGCTCCTTTGTTTTTACGACATTGAGGGAAAGGTTGTTTCCTTGACACCACCGGGTCAGGGTGATGGCTTCCTCTCTGTAGGCCTCGTTATTATTTGAGATTAGGCCAATCAGTGTAGTGTCGTTAGCAAATTTAATTAGTAGATTGGAGCTGTGGGTGGAGACACAGTCATGGGTATACAGAGAGGAAAAGAGGGGGTTTAGGACTCAGCCCTGAGGGGCAGAGGTGAGGGAGCCCATTCTTACCACCTGCTGGCGATCTAAGAAAGTATGTGCTGGCATTGAAGAGGACCCAGAGAAGGTTCACGAGAATTATTCTGGGAACGAAAGGGTTAATGTACGAGGAGTGTTTGATGGCTCTGAGCTCACACACGCTGGAGTTTAGAAGAATGGGGGGGGGGTCTCATTGAAATCTATTGAACATTGAAATGCCTCACTAGAGTGGATGTAGAGAAGATGTTTCCTATAGTGTGTGTGTGGGGAGGGGGGTTGGGAGGAGTCTAGGACCAGAGGCCACAGCCTCAGAATAGAGAGACATCCACTTAGAACAGAGCTGAGGAATTTCTTTAGCCCGAGGGTGGTGAATCTGTGGAATTCATTGTCACAGACGGCTGTGGAGGCCAAGTCAGTGTGTATATTTAAAGCGGTGGTTACTAGATTCTTCATTAGTCAGGGCATCGAAGGTTACGGGGAGAAGGCTGGAGAATGGGGTTGAGAGGAATAATAAATCAGCCATGATGGAATGGCAGAACAGACTCAATGGGCCGAAAGGCCTCATTCTGCTCCTATGTCTTATGGTTTAAGGCTCCAGTAGCAAGACTTTGCGCTTCTTCTGTCAGTCAAAACGGTTCAGCCGGGCTTGGCAGCTGAACCACACGTGAAAGCCAGGAGCGTGACTCGGTTGTCAGAGGCTCCTTGATACGCATTTAATAGGTAGTGGGAGCTCATCCCCTCTACCTTCCCCGTTGTGACAATCTTCAGTGTTAACCTTGGCGCTATAAAGGGTTACGCTAACCGCCTCGTTACGGTGTCGCCGCGGGCAATTTTACAGCCCCTTCCTCAAGACTACACACTCTTAATCGTAACACCGGACAGCACGTGCTCAGGCCGTTCGGCCCACCTCACTCGTGCTGCCGACTGTGGATGGTCGTCCGGAGCCCTTCCACACCTGTCAAAAAGCATTTTAAACGGCTGTTGCAAGTGAGGATTTGATACAGCCGCAGTGTCCCATCTGCCGGCCGTTCCACCGCTATCGCCCCCTACCCCCCGCCGCTGCCTTTACCTAGCACCTCGGGGATTTTGCACCCGTGGTATTTCCGCCCTCGGTGTCCCCCGACAGGACTGCCCGCTTCCCGATGGGCGGGGATGTGCTAAGCCAGGAGTTGGGCTGTGCGCGACCCTCTCCCCTCCCCTCCCCTCCTTCGCTGTGCGGGCGGCCCGGGGCGGAGTCTGCCTGGTCACGTAACTCTGCGGCATCACAATCGCGTTATTAACCTGCGGCGGAGCGGGGGGGAAGCGCATTCAAGCGGCCCGGGACACGGAGCGGAGCAGCAGACTCGACCACGGGGAGCGGCGGCTGGTGAGGGGGTTGGAGACGCGCTTTTGGGGAGGAGGACGGGGGTGCGGAGCTGGGATGTGCGGCGCCGGGGATGCGGGTATTCGGCGGCAACACTTTCACTCACTGGGTCCCGGGCGGCTACTGGGTGAGTTCGGGCGATTCCTCTGCACCCGGACTCTCATCCTCCTGCAGTATCGCTCGGATCGCACACGGGAAATCCTGCGCAATGAGCACTCCGACTAGGAGACAAACCTGCGGAATTCTGCAAAATCGAAGCTTCCTCCACACCACACCGTCCCATCACACACTCCCGGGCTCAGACACGGAGTGAAACTCCCTCCACACCGTCCCATCACACACTCCCGGGGTCAGACACAGAGTGAAGCTCCCTCCACAGCGTCTCATCACACTCCTGGGACAGGACTGGTGGACACAGGATTATCTCAAATGCATTTGCACAAATATATTTTAATCCGAGAGCTCCGTACATGTTCTGATGAAGGATACGTAATTCGATGTTTGTTTAAATAATGGTTAGAGTGTAGGGTCCGCTGACTACCCCTGAGGAAAACGGCTCCGTGTCCCAAAGGAAAGCCCGCCGGCATTCTGTAGTGAGACGGTGTGTTTGGGGTCTCTGAGAGTCCGCATTGGTGAGGGGGCGATGTGACTGGGCTGGCGCCCTGCGCCCTGACCCCGGACCTGCGGAATGTTCAAATCCCAACTCGATACACGGCGACCCCAAATTCAATTAGATCGATTCACAATCGGGAATCTCGTGCGTTTCAGTTTTTAAAAAATCCTATTAGACTTAAGAGTAGAATTGGGTCATCGAATTTTGCTGCGCCATTCCGTCATGTCTGATTTATTAACCATCTCAACCCCATTCTCCTGCCTTCTTCCCATAACCTTTGACAGGGCTGTTTTGCGTTTCTCGGGGGAGGTTCGACCCCCGCCCTAACCCACCTAGAACCACTTGGACGTTTGTGCTGCCTTTACCCTCAGCTTCCACATTCTTCACGACCCCCTGCCCATCACTATCCATCCGTTCCCGGCAAGGCCAGGTTTTGTCGCTGGTGATGTCAGTTCGCAGACGTCCAGATACCGGGTGGCCTCCCTGACCTTGAGATCAGCCGCCGAGAAGGACACGCACGCCCGGGGTTAGCCCGCATACCGACACTCCGCACCACAAACTGCAGTCACCGCGGAGGGAGAGAGGGGCGAAAGGAAGGCCAGCTATAAACACAGGAGATTCTGCAGATGTTGGAAACCTGATGTACCACACGTAAAATACTGGAGGAACTCAGCAGGTCAGACAGCATCTCCAGAGAGGAATAAGCAGACGTTGCTTGGGGCTGAGACCTTTCATCATAGTTTTTATTCCTCTCCATGGATGCTGAGTTCCTCCAGCATTTTGTGAGGCTATTATAATTGTGGCTGAATGGCGCCGGTATCTGCGGAGTCGACCACTGCGCCAGCGAAGTGAGAGTGACCAGAAACAGACACCTTCGGGCTGACTGGCTGGCCCTGCGGCCGTGTCAGCCCCTCTGCTGTGCGAATGTTGCTGCTCTACTCCGTGCCTGCTTTGTCCGACTAGCAGCCTGGGCCACCCGGTCCCACCTCGCTCACCTTTCAGCGCGGCACTGCACGGTCATCCGCAGCGATCTCGGGTCCTGCGAAGCGCCGGTTGTGATCAGCTCCCACTGGAGAAAGAAACATAGAAAACCTACAGCTCAATACAGGCTCTTCGGCCAACAAAACTGTGCCTAACATGTACTTTAGAAATTACCTCGAGTTACCCGTAGCTCTCTATTTTTCCAATCCAGGAGACTGGTAAAAGACCCTATTGTATCCGCCTCCTCCGCGTTGCCGGCAGCCCATTCCACGCACTCACCACTCTCTGCGTAAAAGACTTACCCCTGACATCTCCTCTTTACCTACTCCTCAGCACCTTAAAACTGTGCCCTCTCATGTTAGTCATTTCAGCCCTAGGGAAAAGCCTCTGACTATCCACATGATCAATGTCTCTCATCATCTTATACACCTCTATCAGGTCGTCTCTCATCCTCCGTCGCTCCAACGAGAAAAGGCCGAGTTCACTCAACTTTTTCTCATAAGGCAAGCTCCCCAATCCAGGCAACATCCTTGTAAGTCTCCTCTGCACCCGTTCCACATCCTCCCTGTAGTGAGGCGACCAGAACTGAGCACAGTACTCGATGTCCTTCCGAGCGTGTCGCACCATTCTTGTCTGGCGCGTGGCGTGGTGTCAGGATTGGGCTCCTTTCGGATTAACCGGTCACGATATGAATGTTCCTGTCTCGACCCTTGATTTTATTTTAACGAGGCCGAGTGGCTAGCTCGACGCTCAACCCGGCACGGATGGAAAGCATGCTCGCCGGGTGGCCCGACTTGGATTCGACCAGGGTCCTATATAGCTGCAACATTACCTCTCGGCTCCTAAACTCAATCCCACGTTTACGGTTAATGAAGGCCAATCAGACAGCGTGGTAACAGGCCCTTCGGCCCAACTGATCCATACTGACCGTCTTTTCCCAGCGAGTTAGTTCCATCTGCCTGCATTGGGCTCATAGCCCCCCACACCACTCTTATCCATGTACTGATCTAGACGACTTAGTGCTAATGTGTCTGTGCCTGAACCACCATTCAAACTACACCCCCGTCACCCACCACTACCCCATGTGTGAAGAAGCTGCCGCTAATGTCCCTTTTCACATTGTAGTGGTTAGCGCGACGCTTTACAGCACCAGTGACTCTGGTTCAATTCCCGCCGATGTCTGTAAGGAGTTTGTACGTTCTCCCCGTGACTGCGTGGGTTTCTTCTGGTGCTCTGGTTTCCTCCCACAGTCCAGTAGGTCAATCAGTCATTGTAAGTTGTTCTGTGATTAGGGCACTGTGTACGTCCTCCCTCCTCCCAGGGGAAAAGACCTTGTGCACTGTCACCAGGTCTCCCTTCTGTCTCCTACTTTCCAGGGCATAAAGACCCAGCCCGCCAACCTCTCTGTAACTCAGTCCTCGTAAACCTTCTCAGAACTCTTTCCAGCTTAGTTATGTCTTTGCTGTAACTTAAGTAGTGTGCCCCAAATACTCCGGTGTCTTCTGCAACATAGAACATTGACAAGACAGGTCCTTCGGCCCACAATGTTGTGCTGACCTTTTAACCTACTCTAAGATCAATCTAAACTTTCTCTTACATAGCCCTCCATTATCTTTCACCCGTGTGCTATCACTCAAATGTCCCTCATGTATCTGCCTCCACACACCCACCACCCTCTGTGTAAAATCAAAACCTAACTCTGACACCTCTCCTGTACTTTCCAATAATCTTAATACCCCTGGTATTAGCCATTTCCACACAATGGGAAAAAGTCTCTGGCTGTCCTCTCTATCTGTGCCTTTTATCATCTGCACACTTCTATCAAGTCACCTCTCATCCTCCTTCACTCCAAAGAGAAAAGCCCTAGCTCACTCGACCTATTCTCATAAGACATGCTCTCTAAACCAGGCAGCAGCCTGGTAAATCTCCTCTGCATCCTCTTTAAAGCTTCCACATCCTTCCTATAATGAGGTGACCAGAACTGAACACAATATTCCAACTGCAACATAGTGCCCCAACTCCTGGCACCCTGACTGACAGCCATAACATCTTCAGAGACAAGAACAGGAAGGGAATGGGCGTTGTGTAGGCAGAAGAGATTAGTCAGTTGGCCGTTTGGTTACTAATGCATTTGGGCACAACACTGTGGGCCAAAGGGCTGTACTGTTCTAAGCTGATAATCCAGACTCCAGCGCAGTGGCTGGAGAGTGCGGCGGTACTGTATCAGAGAGGCTGATGTTACACCGTGAGCCCGGGTCTGGAAATCTTCCCACACTTCACCAACCCCTGATGCCTCGGAGAATGCCAACAATGCATCTGGTCACTATTACTGTCCCTTGCCCATCAAGTGTTTTGAAGAGTCTGTGGCAGCTGTGTAACGGAAAGCCTCTTTGTCTATCACACCATTCACCATTCTGTGCTGGATTTGCCAACGCTGACACATCATGTACTCAGTCTCAGGGCGGCCCCAGTTATCCCACTTCCCCCTGCCCCCCGGGGTTTCACGGCAGCCAGGAGTTCTGTCGCTGTAAGTGACCACAGGAGCTGGTTTTCCCTGACCACTGCCCATGGAAATCTGTGTCTGTTCATGATCGCAGACCATTCAGAAATCTGATGGCGAAGGGGAAGAAGCTGTTCTTGAAATGTTGAGTGTGTGCCTTCAGGCTCCTGTACCTCCTCCCTGATGGTAGGAATGAGAAGAGGACTTGTCCTGGGTAGGGAGTGTGGAGTGCCCTTAATGATGGATGACACCTTCCTGAAGTATTGGATCTCCCTCCCCACACGATTTCTAACTGGGACCTATATGTGAGTGTTGTACCTAGCCCTATTCCAGCCCCCACCCTGTCCCTGTCGACCCAGCAGCTAACACTGAGAATTGTCTGTAGCTGACTGTTGTTGAGGAGGAACTGCTGCCCTCTGTATCCTTGACAAATGCTGGTCCTGGCCAATCCATTATCCCTCTAACCCCATTCTCCTGCCTTCTCCCAATAACCTTTGATGCCCTGACTAATCAAGAACCTATCAAGCTCCGGTTTAAATCTACCTAATGACTTGACCTCCACAGCCGTCTGTGGTAATGAATTTCCACAGATTCACCACCCTCTGGCTTAAGAAATTCCTCTTCATTGCTGTTCTGAGACCAAGTCTTCTGGGTCCTAGACTCCCTCACTACTGGAGACGGGCTCTGCCCATTCATTCCATCTCATCAGGTCTGTAACCCTCCTGTCCTTGTTTGGCTACCATCAGATCTGACCACTCTACTATCTTCCCCAAGGTCTGCCTGTGCACTAGATCCCAAAGACTCCTTTACAAACCATTTACTCAATATTATACATCCTTTACCTTCTCTTGAACATTGCTTGTTTGCCAGTCTCCCTTCATCTGTTTTATCTGGGTTCTATTGTATTTCTTTATTTTTTTCTTGTGAATGCCTGCAAGTAAATGAATCTCAGGTTGTAGCTGGTGATCATATATACATACTTTGATAGTAAATTTACTTTCAACTGACAGCCAGTCACCCCTGCATTGATTGTCTGGAACTGGCTCCCACTCAGACGGGGGCTCAGTTCTAAGACGCTCCTCCTTGATTTTGGATGTCCCTCTGGTCCCGTTGGTGTCGAGCAGCATCTGTGTTGGGGAGTGAGGGGTGAAAGAATCTTCTGGGGTCGAACAGTGTGTTTAAGGGTGGGGGCAAGGAATCTGTGTTGTGTTGAACAGTGTCTGTGTTCCGGAGTGGGTGAGAAGTCTGTAGTGGGGGGAGCGAATCGTCAAAGTTTAGAGTCAAAACCTGCAATCCCTCATGTCTCAGTTATGCTTCAACTTGGGCTCCTATGCCTGAGAGTCTGAGATCGGGAGTACTCTGTTGACAAAGGAGATCTGTGAACCAGTAAATTAGTTTATTACTGTTAATTGTACCATGAAACAGTGAAAGGTTTGTGCTGAGCACTGTCTGTACAAATCAAAGTGCACTGAGGTAGAACAAGGTGTCTCGATAGAGGTGAACCATAAAAGGCATAGATTGAGTGGACAGCCAGAGACTCTCCCAGGTGGAAATCACCAAAAGGAGGGGGCAAAATTTAGAAGTAATTGTAGGAGGTTGTTGAGTTAGGTTTTGTTTACACAGAGAGTGGTGAGGGCGTAGAACACCCTGCCAGGGGTGGTGGTAGAGACAGATATATTAGGGGCATTTAAGAGACTCTTGGATGATAGAAGGCAGATGGGTGATAGAAAAATGGAGGGCTATGTGGGAGGGATGGATTAGATTGATCAGAGTACATTAAAGGCTTGGCACAACATTGTAGGCCGAAGGGCCTGTACTGTGCTGGACTCTAATGTAAAACATAGAAGGACTCTTGGCCTCATAATCTACTGTGCTGTGTTAAAGTCTTCAGCATATGTAAACAAAATTCTGTAAAGCAAAGATGCTTTCAAAAATAATCAAATTAAAAGTTTCTAAATATTTAAAAAAACAAACTTTAAATGACAGTAAACAATAAAAAACTAATTCAAATCAATATTTGGTGTGAGACCATAAGATATTGGAGCAGAATTAGGCCACTTGGCCCATCGAGTCTGCTCAGCCATTTCATCATGGCTAATCAGTTTCCCCCTCAGCCTCATTCTCCTATAAGACCATACAGAGTCTCCTATAAGACTGTAATAATGCTTGGTGTGACCACCTTTTGCCTTTAAAACTGCATCAGTTCTCCTAGGGATAGTGGAATGCAGTATTTATAAGAAAATCGGCTGGTAGGTTGTTCTAAGCATTTTGGAGAACTTGCTACAGTTCTGCAGACCTTAGCCATCTTGCTAGCTTCTGTCTGCCTAGGTAATCCCAGACAGGCTCAGTAACGTTGAGATCAGGGCTCCATGGAAGCCATACATCTGGAACCATATAAAAAATCTCGTGTGCCTCAGACTTCTGCACAGGACTGTACTCGTTATAATCCTGCGTTTTACTGTTTACCCGCACTGCACAGTAGCGTTCACACTTTATTACTGTTTTACCGTATCCCAGTCCAATGCACTGCGTAATGATGTGATCAATATGAACAGGTTGCAAGACAAGCGTTTCATGGTTCATGTGGCAATAATTCCAATTGCAAGAATACAAAATGCAGGGTTACGGTAACGAGGGAATTCCTACACCAGACACAAGGTGGTCAGAACTGGCCACCACAGCAAAAACGGTTAAAACGTCTGCCAGACCTAGAAAATGGAGGACAAGGAGGAGGTAATCCATTTGGGTACACTGGCGTCCGAGCCTCAGCCAAGCGGAGAGGGAAGGGGGCAGGGAGCTGCGTGCAGAGAGGCAGACTGCATCAGTATTCAGACCCCGGCTCATAAACAAGTCAGAGCTTGTGCAAGCATCAGAGTGGGCCTCCTATCTTTTGTCTCCAGAATACTTCTGGTTTATTCACCCTTTCCTTTCCCCTGCACAGGCTGAGTCTCCACAGAACCTCTTAAAGATGATCTTTGTCACATGTACATCAAAACACAGTGAAATGCCTCATTAGTGTCAACAACCAAACACAGTCCGCGGATGTGCTGGGGGCAGCCTACAAGTATCAGCAGGCTTTCCAACAACAGTAAATGAGAATGGTGGGGGGGGGGCAGAGGAAGCCAGAGCACCCGGAGAAAACCAACATGGTCACAGGGAGAATGTACAAACTCCTTACAGACAGCGGTGAGAATTGAATGGGATTGCCGGTGCCCTGAAGCTTTGTGCTGACTGCAGTCACTAATCCCGCTCCTTGGTTCTGACTCCTTCCCACTCCCTGGTGGATCTCTGAATGCATCAGGGATGTGTCTTTGATTTCCACTCTGACCTTCATTCCATCGGATACAGTCCATTCTCTTGTTTGTTGTAGATGCCCTCATTCATGTCCTGGCTCTATTTCCACTGTGGCAGACTCGCTATCTCTCTCCTGATCTGAATCTCCCCTGCCCCTCTCTCTGTCTGTCTTTGTCTCTGACTGAATCTCCCCTGCCCCTCTCTGTCTGTCTGTCTCTGACTGAATCTCCCCTGCCCCTCTCTCTGTCTGTCTGTCCCTGACTGAATCTCCCCTGCCCCTCTCTCTGTCTGTCCGTGTCTCTAACTGAATCTCCCCTGTCCCTCTCTCTGACTGAATCTCCCCTGCCCCTCTCTCTGCTTGTCTAAGTCTTGTGACCCCATAGATATTTATAGATCTGCACTGTCAGAGTTAAGCAGAACCCTTGTTATTTAAAATCCTTACCATCCGTTCCAAATCCTTATTTGTCCTTGCCGTTCCCATTGCTGTAATCTCCACTGCTCTCCATCTCCCTCTTCTGTGTTCTCACAGTTCTGGCATCTGGACACTTTCCAGCTTTCCTCACTTTGCCACTGGTGATTCAAATCTCTGCTGTCTCCTCCCTGGAGCTCCGTTTCCACTCTTATAGATACTGAAGACCTCATTGAGGTTTTAAAGATTATGAGAGGCACAGATAGAGTGGACAGACAGTATCCTTTTCTCAGGGTTGAAATGTCTAATACCCGAGGCCATGCATTCTAAGGTGAGGGGGGGTAACTTCAAAGGTAATGTGAGGGGGAAGTTTTTTTACACAGGTTGATGGTAGAGGCATATACATTGGGAATATTTAGATAGGCACATGAATGTGAGGCAAATGGAAGGATAAGGACATTGTATAGGCAGAAGAGTTTAGTTAGCCATTGGATCACTGTTCCTGTGCTGTACTGTTCTATATTCTCTGAAACCTACGACTGACAGCCCTTCTCTGGGTGTGATAATGTTCCCGTCAGTACAGAATCAGAATCAGGTTTATTTTCACCGACATATGTCATGAACTTTGTTGTTTTGCGGCAGCAGTGCAGTGTAATTCATAATAATCACTATAAGTTACAATAACAGAACATTTGACAGTACAGGCCCTTCAGCCCACAATGCTGTGCCAACATTCTAACCTACTCCAAGATCAATCTAACCTTTCCCTCCCACAGAGCCTCCATTTTTCTGAGTCTCTTAAAGTATCTGGCACTACCACCACCGCTGGCAATGTGTTCCCCTCACCCACCACTCTCCGTGTAAAGAACCTACCTCTGACATCCACTCCACCCCGTACCTCCCTCCAGTCACCATAAAATTATGCCATTTCCACCCTGGGAAAAAATCTCTGTCCACTTAATCTTTGCCTCTTATCATCTTGTACACCTCTATCAAATCACTCTCATCCTCCTTCACTCCACAGAGCAAATATAAAGAAAAATAGAAAAAATAAACAAACAGCAAAATAGTGATGTGGTGTTTATGTGCCATTCAGAAATCTGATGGCGGGGGAAGCTGTTCCTAAGTCACTGAGTTTGCGTTTTACAAATTGGTCAGTGAGTTTGCGATTTACCCTGATGCGTGATGCAGTGCTGAGAGGGCTGATCATACCTGCACTGAACAATTGGGAGGGGAAACAGTATTTTGGCTTTTTGTGTTGCAAGAGGATTATTGCACAACTTCATGAAATGAACAGGTAAATTCGTTTACTACTGTCACATTTACTGAGCTACAGAGAAAAACTTTGTTTGCATGCCATCCAATACAGATCAATGCATTACACAGTGCAATGAGGGCATACAGGGAAACCAGTAACAATGCAGAATAAAGTGTTACAGTTACTGAGAAATTGTCTGCCTGCAGGTTCAAGGTCTTAACGAGGTAGATTGTGAGGTCAATCACACCAGTTAAAATTTAATTGTCACTCAACCATACACATGAATACAGCCAAACAAAACAGCATCAGTCTGGAGCCAAGGTGCAAATCACAGAACCAGCAGTCGCGCACAGCACAAGGCACATATAGCACATATACAATAGCAAGTAAACATATAGTATAGTACACACAAAATATATATATATATCCCAATTGCCTGAGAGACATGTTCTGTAAATTGAAGGTTTATGGGTGTTATTGGCAAGAACAAACAGCTAGTGGTAGGCAGACAAATATGCAATCCAGCTTGCCATTCCACCAAGCAAACAGCGGAGGGCAGCACCAACAAGAGGGGCTAATCCCCAGCCTAGCATGGACACCGCTGCTGGCATCTGTTCTCCTGGACTGCTGCAACAGGCAAGCCTATGGCTTGAGGCCACAGCTGCACTGCAACCAAGGCCACACAGCTCCCCTGCCGCCCGTCTCTCCAATAAACAAGGGAAGTGGACCTGCACCATTTTACACTGCCAATTTCCAACAGGGTCTTGCAATAGCAAGAGAAATGACCAAGACAATCACTCACTGTTGGATTGTGCACTGCCTTCACACAATTCTGAAGCCTCACTGTAGCAGGTAGGAACAAGATTTGCACCAAGTCCAGCTCCTTTGCCAAGGAGCAGCTCGCTGATGGGGTAAACCTGTAGTCCCTGAAGTTGTTCATGTCCAGCAGTGCTGCCATCTTGCTTCAGACTAGGGAACTGTTCAATAGTTTTATAATATCTGTCCTTGAGCCTGGTGGGACGTGCTTTCAGGCTTTTGGATCTTCTGCCCGATGGGAGAGGGGAGAAAGAATATCCAGTGTGGGAGATTTGTTTGATTATGCCAGCTGCTTTAGCAAAGTAGTGGGAAGTGTGGACAGAGGTGTGAAATGTTGTCCACAGGCCAGGCCTCCCTCTCCGAGGAAGTGTTTACTTGTTAGAGGGCATAGACTGAATTGGTGGGACTGTCCTATGAGTAGGGTTATGCAGAATGCACCCTCTGGTACTCTCTAGCGTTTAACAGAATGAGAGAGGATGTCATTGAAATGTACAAAATTCTTACAATGTTCCTTTGGCTAGCATGGCTCAAACCAGAGATCACCGCCTCAGTAACTGGCCACGTAGGACTGATGTTCCTTTACAAGATGGGTGGCCCCAGCTTTTATCAATACCCCTCAGAGATTGTCTGCCTAGTGTCAGTGGTCACATAACCAGGACTCGTGATATGTACCAGCTGCTCATACAACCATCACCTGTTCCCGTGGTTTCACGTGACCCTGATCTGGGGTGTGGGGGGCTAAGCCCTGTTGTTGCTTGGGGTGGAAAGTGCAGGGGATTTAATTTTGAGACCACTAGAATATAAAAGCAAGGATGTAATGCTGAGGATTTGTCTTGGAGTATTGTGAGCAATTTGGGACCCCTACCTAAGAAAAAATGTGCTGACGTTGAAGAAGATCCAGAGGAGGTCACAAGAAGAATTCTGGGAATGCAAGAGTTAATGTATGAGGAGCGGATGATGGCTCTGGACCTGTACTTGCCAGAGTTTAGAAGCATGGCAGGGGGAATCCACTGATATCTATGGAATATTGAAAGGTTCAGATAAGAGTGGATATGGGGAGAATGTTTCCTATAGTGAGGGATCAGAGGGCAGAGCCTCAGAATACAGGGATGTCTCGTCAGAACGGAGATGAGGAGGAATTTCTTTAGCCAGAGAGTGGTGAATCTATGGAATTCATTTCCACAGACGGTTGTGGAGGACAACTCATTGGGTATATTTAAAGCAGAAGTTGATAGGTTCTTGATTAGTCAGTATGTCAAAGGTTATGGGGAGAATGGGGGTTGAGAGGGACAATAAATCAGACTCGATGGTCTGAATGCTCCTATGTCTGAGGGTTTTATAGCTCTGTTTCTGAATCACCAACGTAGTACTAACCTGCAAATTTTGCACTCTCTTGCAGCTTTGGGCACGGACCGTTTGAAGATGACGCACCAATTTCCAGCGCTTTCTCCTGAGCAGAAGAAGGAATTAAATGATATTGCCCTGCAGATTGTGTCACCCGGAAAGGGCATCTTGGCTGCCGATGAATCTGTGGGTTAGTCTACACTGTCATGTTCTCTCCAGCATGTGTGGTATTGGTGATGGGCAGAGGGATGTCGTCGAAGTGACTATTGTGTGTAACTGTGTGTGTGTGTATATGTCCAGAAACCTGAGAAAACCGGACAGGTTTATTATGTCTGACAAACGGCATGAAATTTATTGTTTTGTGGCAGCAGCACAGCACAAGACCTAAAAAAGTTACAATAAGAAGATAAAAAAGATAAACAGTGAAAACAGGGAGCAAAATAGTGAGGCTGTGTTCGGGGGTTCAATGTCCATTCAGAAATCGATGGCGGAGGGGAAGAAGCTGTTCCTGAATCGATGAGTGTGTGCCTTCAGTCCCCTGTACCCCCTCCCTGATGGTAACAATGAGAAGAGGGTTTGTCCTGGGTGATGGGGGTCCTTCATGATGCATTCTGCCTTCTGAAGATGTCCTTGCTCTGTCACTCTCCAATGAACAGTCTGCTAGTTTTAATTTTGACCTGAGACCTTCTCTTCCATTGCACAGGGAGCATGGCCAAGCGCCTGACCCAAATCGGTGTGGAGAATACAGAGGAAAATCGCCGTTTCTACCGGCAGATCCTGATGACGGCTGATGACCGGATCAAGAACTATATCGGGGGCGTTATCTTCTTCCACGAGACTCTGTACCAGAGCACTGATGACGGGACGCCCTTCATTAACGTCATTAAAGAGAAGAACATTCTGGCAGGGATCAAGGTACATGGCTCAGGCCTCTTCTTGGGCAACTCATGGCATCACGCCAATGTGGTGGTGGTTCCCAGGACACGATTACAGCCCAGGGCATACCGGAGTTTCAGAATTCAAATCTGGTTCCTCTGTAAGGAGTTTGTATGTCTCCCCGTGACTGCATGGGTTTCCTCCGGCTGCTCCAATTTCTTCCCACATTCCAAAGACATACGGCTTAGTAGGGTAACTGTCATTGTAAATTGTCCTGTGATTGGGCTAGGGTTTAATAGGTGAGTTGGTGGGGCTGGAAACGCCTGGTCTGCACTGTCTCTCTAAATGAATTAAGTAAATAACGGTGACACTGATTGTTGCCTCCCCGAGAAGTAGGACTGAGATGAGATGAAATGAATTCCTAACCACTGAGCACCATAGACAGAACATAAAGAGATTTTTAAAGATTAGCTTCATTTGTCAAATGTACATTCAAGTACATTGTTTGTATCAAATCGGTGAGGATTGTGCTGGGCAGCTGGCAAGTGTTGCCATGCTTCTGGTGCCAACACAGGAGGGGTATGGTGTCTGGTCTGGGCACAGGTCAATGGGACTAGGCAGATTAATGGATCAGCACAGACTAGATGGGCCGATAGGCCTGATCTTTCCTGTAGTGTTATGTCTCTCTGACTCTGACTCTGTAGCTTGCCCACAACTTACTAACCCACACATTTCTGGGATGTGCGAGGAAACCAGAGCAGCCGGAGGAAGCCCAGCACAACCCGAGGATGTGCTGGCGTTAGGCCGCAAATCTCACCAAGTGTTTCAGCGCCAGCAGAGGAACTCAGCATGCTGCCCCAAAGCTTGCGACCATGACCCGCTGACCTGCTGCCTGGTCCAGTGTGACAGCCTGAGACCCTGGGTCATTCCCCCTGACCCGCTGACCTGTCGTCTGGTCCAGTGTGACCCGTACCCAGACCACAGCCCTCCATACCCATTCCATCCATGTGCCTATCCAAACTTTGCTTAAGTAGTTGTGCAGAGTGTGGAAAGCTGCTGAGAGTTACAATGGGACATTGATAGGATGTAGAGCTGGGCAGATGAGATGTGGCAGATGGAGTAAAAGCCAGAAGAGTGTGAAGTGATTCACTTTGGAAGGTCGAACTTGAAGGCAGAGTACAGGGTTTATGGCAGGATTGTTAGCAGTGTGGAGAAACAGAGGGATTTAGGAGTCCACATCCATAGATCCCTCAAAGTTGCAGAACAAGTTGATAGGCTGGTTAAAAAGGCATATGGTGTGTTGGCCTTCATTAGTTGGGTGATCAAATTCAAGAGCCGTGGGGTAATGTTGTAGTTCTATAAAACCCTGGTTAGACCACATGGAGTATTGGTTCAGTTCTGGTCACCTCATTATTGGTAGGATGTGGAAGATTTACCAGGATGCTGCCTGGATTAGAGAGCATGTCGTATGAGGACAGGTTGAGTGAGCTCGGGCTTTTCCCTTTGGAGTGAAGGAGGATGAGAGGTGTACAGGATGATAAAAGGTATTGATTGAGTGGACAGTGGGAGACTTTTTCCCAGGGTGGAGATGGCTAATAGGAAGGAGGGACATAATTTTAAGGTGATTGGAAGAAAGTATAGGGGGGATGTCAGAGGTAGGATTTTTTACAGAGAGAGTGGTGGTGTGTGGTGGTAGAGGTAAATACATTAGGGACATTTAAGAGACTTTTAGATATTAAAATGGATGATAGAAAAATGAAGGCTATATGAGAGGGAAGGGTTGGATTGGTCTTGGTGGGTACATTGTGGGCCAAAGGGCCTGTACTGTGCTGTTCTGTGTTCCGAATGTTACAATTGACAGCATGTCTACCAATTCCACTGTCAGCTCATTCCACACTCTCACACCCTCCCCTTAAATATTTCACCTTTCACCCTTAACCCATGACCTCTGGTTGTAGTCTTGCACAACCTCAGTGGAAAAAGCCTGCTTGCACTTACCCTATCCATACCCCTCATACATAATGTTGTACACCTCTATCAAATCTCCTGTCATTCTCCTACGCTCCAGGGAATGAAGCCCTAACCTGTTCAGTCTTTCCCTATAACTCAGGTCCTCAAGACCCACCAACATCCTTGTAACTTTTCTCTGTACTCTTTCAATCTTATTGATATCTTTCCTGTAGGCAGGTGACCAGAGCGGCACACAATACTCCAAATTAGGCCTCATTAACATCTATACAATATCAACATAACATCCCAACTCCTGGACTCTGCCAACATGCCAAAAGCTTTCACAAACATGAGAAGTTTTGCAGATGTTGGAAATCCAAAGCAATGCACATAAAATGCTGGAGGAACTCAGCAGGCCAGGCAGCATCAATGGAAAAGACTGCAGTCGACGTTTCATGCCGAGACCTTTCAGCAGGACTGTCAGAGTCCTGGCGAAGGATTCGGCTCAAAACGTCGACTGTTCACTCTCTTCCATCGATGCTGCCTAGCCTGCTGAGTTCCCCCAGCATTTTGTGTGTGATGCCAAAGCTTTATTTAAGACCCTATCTACTTGTAATGCTACTTTCAAGGAATGATGGCTATGTACTCCCAGATCCCTCTGTTCTATGACACTCCTCCCGCCCACTGTGTAAGGTCTTCAGATTCTTACATTAAAATTTTCTCTGTGATAAGGAATGATTCTTTGAGAGTGATGTGAGTTTAATTTTTTTCCTGTGAACATTGCACACCAATTATAAATGTCAATCAACACACATCAAAGTTGCTGGTGAACGCAGCAGGCCAGGCAGCATCTGTAGGAAGAGGTGCAGTCGACGTGTCAGGCTGAGGTTTGCGTATAAATGTCAATGTTGTATTTCTAATCCAAGGGTTCTTGGACTAAACTGTCGTGTATTTCCAGGTTGATAAAGGCGTTGTCACCTTGTCTGGAACCAACGGCGAGACCACCACCCAAGGTAGACGATCTGCTGCTCGGGGAGTGTGGAACATCTGTGTGGTGTGGTGGGAGATGGGTGTTTCAGGGGTGGGGGGAGTGTTACAACTTTCTATGGATTCCTCTCTCCTGCCTGCCACTGTGATTCCCCATCTTGCTATTTTGGTGTCCCCTCATTTCTCCCTTTCTCTGCAGCTTAAAACATTTTGGGATCTGGGAATGGATCTGTATTCCTTGAAAGTGCGTCAAAGCTAGATAGGGTTGTAAAGGGAGTTTTTGGCACGTTGGCCTTCATAGCTCAAAGTATTGAGTGCAGGAGATGAGATGTTATGTTGAGGTTGTATAAGACACTGGTGAGGCCTAATTTGGAGTATTGTGTGTAGTTCTGGTCACCTACCTACAAGAAAGATGTCAATAAGGTTGAAAGAGTTCAGAGATGTTACCAGGTCTGCAGGACCTGAGTTACAGGGAAAGGTTGAATAGGTGGTCTTTATTCTTTGGAGCATAGAAGGTTAAGGGGGGGACTTGATAGAGGTATTTAAAATTATGAGGGGTGCTTTTGCAGCTTGTTGATTGAGCCGCATATGGAGTGGAAGTGGCACAGGGCAGGCAGCCTCGGCGGCCCAGGTACGACAGACCTATCGAGAGGACAACACCCAACCTAAGAGTGACTACTCCACCATTGAGCCTGGAGATTTAGTCCTGATTAAGAACTGGGATGGTAAGAAGTTGGAACCGACGTGGAAAGGACCGTACAAGGTGCTACTGACAAAACCTACTGCAGTGAAGGTGGAAGGGCAGCTCCAGTGGAAACATCGAACGGACTGTAAACACGTTACTGGCGGAACTGATAAGGACTGAAAAATGTATTGGTTAATGATGATTTTAATGACCCTAAGGGGACCTGCCCCTGTTTCGGGAGGCCCCCAGGTTAACACTTTTCTGTCCCTCTGCTATACCTACGCTAAGCAAGTAGAACAGGGAGCATGTTGGGTATGTTTTGTATTATGTTGTAGAAGTGACAGTCTGTTCTGAAAAGTTATCATGTAATGATAAAAAGGAGGGAATGATAAAGTTTAAGGGAATTGGGGGATTCTCAGATTCCTGTGAATAATGGGTTAAGTACCCACTATGCGTATTTTGTGAGTGACTGCAGCGTGTTTGAATAATGTCTCACAGCTGCTGCTTTGGAGCAAGATAAGGGTTAAAGTTCACACAGATCCACATAAGAGATCTGATTTTTCGCACCTTTTGGATTCGACAAAAGGCAGTACCTGAAGGAAATTAGACAAGACATTCCTTTTTTAATTAAAGCATAAATTTGGTGGATGTTCTTATCTTCGTAATTAAGTTTTGGCTCCAACAAACTAGATAGGACATTCCTTTTTTTAATTAAAGTGGCTGGAGTGTCTATCAGACAGATTGTTCTTTTGTATCAATAGTTCATTGACTTGGCTGGAATGTTTATCAAACTGATTGTTCTTTTTGCATTGGTGGCCTTATAAATTGTAATAATTCTGGAAGTTGAACAGTGAGTGAACTCGTTGAATCGCCGGAGGGATGAAAATGCTTCTCCCCTGATGACGGGATCAAGTTCACTCGCTGGCTGAGCTCAAAGAAATAAACTGGTGAAAAGATAAGTAAAAAAATAAAATAAAATTATGAGGGGGATAGATAGAGTTGACATGGATAGGCTTTTTCCATTGAGAGTAGGGGAGATTTAAACAAGAGGACATGAGTTGAGAGTTAAAGGACAAACGTTTAGGGGTAACACGAGGGGGAACTTCTTTACTCAGAGAGTGGTAGCTGTGTGGAACGAGCTTCCAGTAGAAGTGGTAGAGGCAGGTTCGATTCTGTCATTTAAAAAAAAAAAAAAAAAAAAAAAATTGGATAGGTATATGGACAGGAAAGGAATGGAGGGTTATGGGCTGAGTGCAGGTAGATGGGACTAGGTGAGAGTAAGCGTTCGGCATGGACTAGAAGGGCCGAGGTGGCCTGTTTCCGTGTTGCAATTGGTGTATGATTATATTTGTATGGTTAGGACTTTATTCCTTAGAGCACAGGAAAATGAAGGAAGATTTGATATAGGTTTACAAAATTATGCAAGCAAGCTTTTTTTCACTAAGTTTGGGTGAGACTCGAATTAGAGGTCATAGTTTAATGGTGAAAGGTGAAATGTTCAAGGGGAACTTGAGGGGGAACATCTTCACTCAGAGGGTGGTGAGAGTGTGGAATAAGCTGCCAGCGGAAGTGGTGTATGCGGGTTCAGCTGTAACATTTCAGAGATGTTTGGATAAATCCATTGATAAGAGGGGTACGGAGGGCTGTGGTGTAGGTGTGGGTTGATGGGAATAGGCCAGAATAACTGTTTGGCATGGACTAGATGGGCCAAGGGTCTTGTTTCTCTGATTTTGAACTGAAGTCAGGTCATTGAATGAAACGTGAGCTGCCTTGCGCTCTCCATCAGGCCTCTTCAGCTTTAAAATAATTCATCCAATCATCTCAAGATGCTTTTGTGGGATCCTGATGTTTCAACAGTAACTGTGATCTACAAGTTCACTGCTAGGACATCAGGGTTAACTCCTCTGCTCTTTTAATGTTTTTATAACTACCTGAGGGAGCAGAGGGCACCCTGGTGCAATACCCCATCCCACAGATCCCTGTACGACACTGTTTGTGCCTGGGTTATCTGCTCAGACCCCTGGGGTAGGGCTTGACCAAAACTTACTGAAAGATCGGAAACACAGGAGATTCTGCAGACGCTGGACATGCAGAGCAATGCACACAAAGTGCTGGAGGAACTCAGCAGGTCAAGCAGCATCTATGGAAAGGAATAAGGAGTCGATGTTTCAGGATGAGATTCTTTGTGAGGAGCAAAGAAGAAGCAGGAATAAGAAGGTGGGGGTGGGAGTGGAGGGGAAGGGGTGCAAGCTGGCAGCTGATAGGTTTCAAGGTACAATTTAATGTCAGAGAAATGTATACAATATACATCCTGAAATGCTTTTTCTTCACAACCATCCACGAAAATAGAGGAGTGCTCCACAGATGAATGACAGTTAAATGTTAGAACCCCAAAGCCCCCCCAGCTCCCCCTCCCATGCATAAGCAGCAGCAAAGCAACGAACCCCTCCCCCTCCAGAAAAAAGCATCGGCACCCCCCACCGAGCACTCACTCTTGCAGCAAAGCATCAGTAAAGACACAGACTTGCAGTACCCCAAAGACTACTCGTTCACCCGGTAATTCGACATACCACAGGCTCTCTCTCTCTCTCCCTCATAAGGGAAAAAGAGGTGTCTCTGTGTCACAGCGAGAGGTGAGACCAGGGGAGGGGGAAGATGGGTGAGTGGGGTAGGGCGTGGAGTGAGAAGCTGGGAGGTGATAAGTGGAAGATGTAAAGGCTGAAGAAGGAATCTGATAGGAGAGGAGAGTGGACAGTGGGAGAAAGGGAAGGAGCAGGGGCACCAGAGGGAGGTGGTGGGCAGGCGAGGAGAAGAGAAGGGGTTGTAGGACCAGAATGAGGAATGGAAAAAAGATAGAATGGGGAGGTGGGGGGAAAGTTACTGCAAGTTTGAGAAATCAAAGTTCATGCCATCAGGTTGGAGACTACCCAGACTGAATATGAGGTGTTGTTCCTCCAACCTGAGTTTGGCCTCGTCATGTTGCAGTACAGGAGGCCATGGACCGACATGTCGGAATGCGAATGGGGAATCAAATTGAAGTGGCCATCAGGAAATCCTGCTTTCCATGGTAGATGAAGCAAAATTGCTTGACAATGCTGTCCCCCAATCTACATCGGGTCTCACCAATGTGAGCACTGGGTACAGTAGCTGACGCCAGCAGACTCTCACAGGTGAAGTGTTGCCTTACCTGGTGGTACTGTTTGGGCTTTGAATGGAGGTGAGGAAGGTGGTGAATGGGCAGATGTTGCACTTCCTCTGCTTGCAGGGATAAGTGCCAGGAGAGAGATCAGTGGGAAGGGAAGAGTGGACAACGAGGTCACGGAGGGAGCAATCCCTGTGGAGAGTGGAGGAGGGGAGGAAAGATGTACTTGGTAGTATGATCCTGTTGGAGATGGCAGAGGTTGGGGAGAATGATGTAGAGGGTCTTGGGGTGATAGGTAAGGACAAGGGGAACTCCATCCCTGTTATGATGTGTGGGGAAAAAGTCAATGCAGATGAGGGTAGCATCAATGGTGAAGGAAGAGAAACCCCATTCTTTGAAAAAGAAGGATATCTCAGATGTTCGAGAATGGAAAGCCTAATCCTGAGAATAGATGTGGTGGAAATGGAGGAACTGAGAGAAGGGAATAGCAGTTTTCAAGTGATGGTGGGAAAAGGTATAGTGAAGATAGCTGTGAGAGTCAAAAGGCTTATAAAGGATATCAGTAGACAGTTTTTCTCCATAGATGGAGACAGAGATCGAGAAAGGGGAGGGAGGTAACAGAAATGCACCGAATCCCAGTGGATCAATATCCCTCTAGAAATATATATGTATTCAGCAGATAAGAAAAAAAACTGGTCAAGCAAACTAAAAACCCTTCCTTAAAAAATACAATAATGGTTAGGCATGATGCTCTTGCGTATTTGGGAGAGACATCACAGTTATCCCAGTTTACTCCTATCTTTGGTAATGATAGCTTCTGGCCCGGCAGAGCAGACCCTGGTTTTGAAACTTGGTCGACCCAAGGCATAGCTAAGGTGTCTGATCTTTATAATGGCAATACATTTATGTCACCTGAAGAACTCAAGGCCACATATGGAATTCCAACAAAACACTTTTTTAAGTACCTTCAGTTGCAAAGTTTTATTATGTCCAGGCAAGGTTACAGTTTGAAGCTCTCTCCTTTATCTGCCCTAGAAGACATCACTCTGAAACTATCTGAAGCTAGGGGACATGTGTCTGTATTATACAATTTGTTTGCAAGTAAATGCAAAGAGTCATCAAACAACATACTACAAGCATGGAGAACTGATTTGCATGAGAATCTGTCAGAAGAAGAGTGGTCAGAAGCTTATTCCTTAGTTCAAACCCAATCAGTGAACACTCATTCTAAATTACTACAAGTGGATAACCAGACAGTACATTACTGCAGTCAGGTTGCATCACTTTAACCCCAACACTCCAGACACGCATTAAATGTAATCATCAAAAGGGGTCTCTGTTCCATTGTATGTGGGAGTGCCCCCAGATAATCTGCTTCTGGAAGAAGGTGCTGGATTTGATTAGTCAGATTATTGGATAAAACATGCCCCTTGATCCTAAATTACGTATTCTGAATATTTATCCAAAGGACTTTGTACCTCCAAAAATGTAAGGTCTCTGCTTAAGATTTGTTTTTTGGAAGCCAAACGCTGCATAGCCTATTCATGGAAGAAACCAGCAACCAGTGGCCTCTCACAAAGGCTGAAAGGAATGACTTCTTATCTTGCTCCAGGAAAGATAAGCTACATCACAAAAAACAAACTTGGCAAATTTCAGGAAATTTGGGACATTTTCTACAAGTTTCTGGAGAACAATATTCAGGATATGAACTGAATTGACTGCTTTTTTCAATGGCGAGGTGTTTCCTTTTTTTGTGTGTGTTTTCTTTTGATTTCTTATGTATTTTATTTTTTCTTTAACTTTGTACTTTCAAACCTATGGATGATCTAATGTGTTTTCTTTTCATTCTGTAAAAGCAATGAAGAGATGTTTAAAAAAAGAAATACACCAAATGAATTTAAGGGCAGGGTGGAATCTGGAGGCAAAGTTGATGAAATTGAGCTCAGCACTGGGGCATGAGGCAGTGCCAATGCAGTCATCAGTGCAGAGCAGGAAGAGTTGGGGAGTGTTACCAGTGTAGTGATGAAGATGAAACTCAGCCAACGTGGCTAGTGTGTATTTTGGCAAATTCCCATTGCATGATTTATTGTTAATTGCTTCGGAATTACTGAATATGGACCTTCCCACTGAACGAATTGAACTGTGAGCAAATGGTAATAGTCACTGTTTAAACATAGTCATCCAAATTGCTTTCAGCCAAAACTAATTTTTAGTTTGACCTATCATGTCTTGCATTACAAAATGAAAACAATTATTTGTTAGCGATGGAAGATTTGCATTTATATTTTTGTTTTTGGGGAGAAGCGTTTTGAGTCTGACACACTGGTGTCTTTGCATCTTGAAGGTTTGGATGGATTAGCGGAGCGTTGTGCTCAGTACAAGAAGGACGGTGCAGACTTTGCAAAGTGGCGCTGTGTACTGAAAATCAGTGCAACAACCCCATCTGCCCTCGCCATCATGGAGAACGCAAACGTCTTGGCCCGCTACGCCAGCATCTGCCAGCAGGTAACATGGAAACATTTCAATGATGCTTTCTCCTGAGTGCTATTGAGGCTGGAGTTCCCATCACTATGTCTTCTAATCACTCTTTCTTCCTTCCCCCCCCCCCCCACCACCCACACCACACACACATTCCTCCCCCAGTGATGGACAGTGTAGATTCCCTATGGGTGGTCACCCTCAGTGAAGGGCAGTGTACATTCCCCCAATATTGGAAACACCCTCTCCATAACCACGCTATCTAGGCCTTTCAATATTCAACAAGTTTCGATGAGATCCCCCTCTTCTAAACTCCTGTACAGGCCCAGATCCTGAGAGTTAACCCTTTCAATCCCAGGATCATTCTTGTGAACCTCCTCTGGATCCTCTCCAATGCTAGCACATCCTTCCTTAGATAACTGGATTAGGACATGGGGTGTGTGTGTGAAAGGGGGGGGGGGGTGGGAACTATTGGTGGTTAGAGTTGGTCACATTGTCCTGGATTTCTGATGTGGCTCAGTGCTCTAATGAAAAGTTAGCTGTCAAAACCAGTTCAGTTTAGTGATGTCCCATTGAGCTGCAGATAGGTAAAGAATGACAGGGAAAGCTCAAACCAAAAACAGATCCTGAATGGTAATTTCCAGAATCCCCTTACCTCTGTCCATTGTGTGTTCCAGAATGGAATCGTTCCTATTGTGGAGCCGGAGATCTTGCCTGACGGTGATCACGACCTGAAACGATGTCAGTATGTCACAGAGAAGGTGGGTTTGTGTACACGCAGCACTGATCAGAACAGTGTCACTGCTTTTGGAATCTGCCCAAATGGACTCATAACACGAGCACACAACTAACGCTATTTAAATACCATTCGCTCTAAGCACAGTGTAGTGTTTAACGGCCACATAGCTGATGCTATTTCAGAACATGTCAGCAACATTCTCCTGTCCCAATTAAGCAGCATTGCGTCCCAAATAAACAAAAGGAATTTGGGCCATTTTCTTGATTCATTTTCATTAACAGTTGTCCCAAATAAGTGGCTGCCCCATTTAACCAATGACCCAATTAACCAGAATACATTGTGTGTGTGTATATATATATACATACACACACACACACACACACACACACACACACAAATATGTAGATATATAGCGGAAGAATCTGTTTCTGAATCGCCGTGTCTCTTCAGACTCCTATACCTCCTCCGTAATGAAAGATAGAAACACAGAAAACCTACAGGACAATACAGGCCCTTTGGCCCACAAAGCTGTGCCGAACATGTCCTTACCTGAGAAATTACCTAGGGTTACTCATAGCCCTCTATTTTTCTGAGCTCCATGTACCTATCCAGGAGCCTCTTAAAAGACCCTATCGTATCCGCCTCCGCCACCATCACTGGCAGCCATTCCATGCACTCACCACTCTCTGCATTTTTAAAAAAAAAACTTATCCGACATTTCCTCTGTACCTACTTCCAAGCACCTTAAAACTGTGCCCTCTTGTGTTAGCCATTTTAGCCCTGGGAAAAAGCCTCTGACTGTCCACATGATCAACGCCTCTCATCATCTTATACACCTCTATCAGGTCACCTCTCATCCTCCGTCACTCCAAGGAGAAAAGGCCGAGTTCACTCAACCTGCTTTCATAAGACATGCTCCCCAATCCAGGCAACATCCTTGTAAATCTCCTCTGCACACTTTCTATGGCTTCCACATCCTTCCTGTAGTGAGGTGACCAGAATTAAGCACAGTACCCCAAGTGGGGTCTGACCAGGGTCCTATATAGATGTAACATTACCTCTCGGCTCTTAAACTCAATCCCACAATTGATGAAGGCCAATACACCGTATGCCTTCTTAACCACAGAGTCAACCTGCGCAAAGATGCTACCAAAATGAACCACCTCACAATTATCTAGGTTGAACTCCATCTGCCACTTCTCAGCCCAGTTTTGCATCCTATCAATGTCTCACTGTAACTTCTGACAGCCCTCCACACCATCCACAACACCCCCAACCTTTGTATCATCAGCAAATTTACTAACCTATCCCTCCAGGTAATTTATAAAAATCACAAAGAGTAGGGGTCCCAGAACAGATCCCTGAGGCACACCACTGGTCACCAACCTCCATGCAGAATATGACCCGTTTACAACTGCTCTTTGCCTTCTGTGGGCAAGCCAGTTCTGGATTCACAAAGCAATGTCCCCTTGGATTCCATGCCTCCTTACTTTCTCAATAGCCTTGCATGGGGTACCTTATCAAATGCCTTGCTGAAATGAGAAGAGGCATGTCCTGGGTGATGGGGGCCCTTCATAGTAGACGCCATCTTTTTGAGGCATCGCCTTTTGAAGATGTCCTGAATGTTGGGGAGACTGGTACCTATGATGGAGCTGGCTGAGTTTACAACTTTCTGCAGTTCTTTCTGATCATGTGCAGGGGCCCCTCCGCACCAGACTGTGATGCAAACTGGGATAAGAGGTAGAAACTGATGAAAGCAGGGTGTTACAGGAAACAAAAGTAGTCAGTGAGTGAATCTAATAACAGATTTGTTGACATCAGTCTGCTGTAACCCATTTGCTGGACATGCCTACAAAAGGATGGTACAACTCCGTATAACATACTTCGAAGGTTTATTGTGCACCTTTGCTCCATCTGCCAAAAACAAGATTTCCCAGTGGTCAGCCGTTTTAATTCTAATCCCCATTCCCATTCCATCACATGGGTTCATGGCCTCCTCTACTGCTACAACGAGGCCACCCTGAGGCTGGAGGAACACCACCTCATATTCCACCTGGGTAGCCTCCAAACTGAAGGCATGAATATCAATTTCTCTAACATCCGGTAACTCCTCCCTCCCCTTCTCTCTTCTTCAATTCCTCCTCTTATCCTCACCTGCCTATCACCCCCTCCTTCCCTTTTCCCATGATAACTCTCCTGTCCCATCAGATTTCTTCTTCAGCCCCGTACCATTCCCATCTATCACCTCCCAGTTTCTTACTTCATCCCCCATCCCCAAACCACCTGGCTTCACTCATCGCCTTCCAACATGTCCTTTCCCTCCCCATACCTTCTTATTCTGGCTTTGTCCCTCTTCAATGCAGACGGTGGCGCTTTAGTGAAAATGGCTCTACGGACTGCAACGGGCTAGCAATGAGGCGTTAAACCGAATATGACTGGAGTCCTGCTCTGGTGTTTGATATTCTATGTGCTGTTCGCTCGCTCTTTGTCATTGGCACACTTGGTTCTTTTTCATGCATTGGGTGTTTGATGTTTGCTTTGAACGGGTTCCATGGTGTCTCATTGTTTCGTGGCTGCCTGTGGGAGGACAAGTCTCAGAGTTGTATTCTGTATACGTACTTTGATAATCAATGTACTTTGAATCTTTAAATAGTGAGAAGGGAATCTTTCTGTGAGCTGAGCTGTAATTCAAATACAAAGTGTGGCCTTTGCGTTTTAGGTGTTGGGTGCTGTCTACAAAGCACTGAGTGACCATCATATTTACCTGGAAGGTACTTTGCTGAAACCCAACATGGTAACTCCTGGACATTTGTGCCCTACCAAGTACAGCCCTGAGGAGATTGCCACCGCCACGGTTACTGCACTGAGACGCACTGTTCCACCTGCCGTTCCAGGTACGTGGACCCCCAGTCACCTGGAGTATGACAGGCATTTGCCACTGAGCTAACTAATATCAGCATGGAAGCATAGCGGCTAATGTACCAGAAATTGCGGACTTGGGTTTGGTTCTTGCCACTGTCTGTAAGGAGTTTTCTCGTGACTGGGCGGGTTTCCTCCCACATTCCAAACACATACAGGTTAGGGTTAGTAAGTTGTGGCCATGCTATGTTGCTAGCAGAAGCATGGTGACACTTGTGGGCTACCCCCCTACATCCCCACTGATTTGATTTGATGCAGGCAACACTTTTCATTGTATGCTTCGATGTGCGTTTGACAAATAAAATTCATCTCTTTAAAGTCTTAAGTGGGTGCAGATTGTTTATGATGTTATGAGTGGACTTGGTGTATAAAATTATACTCCACTGTTTAGCAATTATCCAAGAAGCTTGGAAAATAGTCTTTGTAGATCTCACTGTGCCCAAGAGCTATGGTAATACCTACATCAAGTCCTACATCTTCACAGAGCAAATTGATCAGAAAACATTCTTTTTTTCCTATTTCTTTCCGTGTACCATATCACTTGGCAGGAGTTACCATGATGAGGCTAATAAGAGGAGGGTGGAAGTGCAGGTCACACCTCATTCTACACACTCGCATTGTCTGTTTTCTCCCAGGAATCACATTCCTATCTGGAGGCCAGAGTGAGGAGGAGGCGACCATCAATCTCAACGCGATCAATAAATGCCCACTGCCGAAACCATGGGCTCTGACCTTCTCATATGGCCGAGCTTTGCAGGCCTCAGCACTGAACACTTGGCGTGGAGAGAAGGAGAATATGCAGGCAGCACAGAATGAGTTCATGAAGCGAGCTGAGGTCAGTGTTTTCGGAGAATGATTTCTACCTATGCACTGCGGCCGTGGACCAGGGATCATACTGGGAACCTATGGTCTGTGCCAAACAAAACACAGTTATACAGCTTAGAAACAGGCCCTTTGGCCCATATAACCTATGCAAAATTGTTATCTGGCCTAGTCCTATCGAGCTGCACCCAGACATAGCCCTCCATATCCCTCCCGTCCATGTACCTATCCAAACTTTTCTTAAATTGTTGTGGATAGCATAGAAAGTAGTTGAGAGTTCAGCAGGACATTGATAGGATGCAGAGCTGGGTTGGACAAGTGGCAGAAAGAGTTCAGTCCAAAAAAGTATGAAGTGATTCACTTTGGAAAGCCAAATTCTCTTAAGTGTTGCAATCAAATATGTATTCACCACTCCTGCTGGCAGCTCGTTCTACACTCAGGTTCCCCTTAAATATTTCACCTTTCACCCATGACCTCTAGTTCTAGTCTTGCCCAACCTCAATGGGGGAAAAACTGCTTGCATTTACCCTATTTGTACACCTCATAATTTGATACACCTCTTTCAAATCTCCCCTCATTCTCCTATACGCCAGGAAATAAGGTCCTAACCTATTCAGCTTTTCCCTGTAATTCAGGTCCTCAAGTTGCAGCAACATTCTCGTAAATTTTCTCTGTACTCTTTCAATCTAATTGATACTTTTCCTATAGACAGGTGACCAAAACTGTACACAATACTCCAAATTAACATAACAACATCCATTTCCTGTACTCAATTCTCTGAATTATAAATACCAATGTTCCAAAATCTCTCTTTATGACCCTGTCTACCTGTGGTGCCACTTTCAAGGAGTTATGGATCGATATTCTCAGATCCCTTGCACATTCCTCAGTGTCCTACCGTTCATTATATAAGTCCTACTCTGGTCTGGCCTCTCAGAGTGTACATCTCACACTTACCTGCATTAAATTCCAGCTGCCATTTTTCAACCCATTTTCCCAGCTGGTCCAACGAAGCTGCAAGCTTTGATGGTCTTCCTCACTGTCCACTGTGCCCCCAGTTTTGGTGTCACATGTAGTATGTTGGTGGAACACAGATTTTATGGGTGGGTGAGATAGGGACTCCGCCCTTGATCACTATCCACCCTGAGCACCACCATGGACATGGACTTGCAATCCAATCTGCTTCAGTTTGATACTTTACTGACTCTATGAAGAACTATTTAGCTTACTGGCACTCGGATCTGCAAGAACAGAAAGCTGAACTTGCACTGTGATCTTCACACAGCAAAATGCCATGATGAGGCCACTCTCAGGTTGGAGGAGCATTGCCTCATATTCTGTCTGGTTGCCTCCAATCTGATGGCATGAATATTGTTATTAGAAAATAGAACAAAGAAATCTACAACACATTACAGGCCCTTCGGCCCACAATGCTGTGCCGTCCATGTAACCTACTCCATAAACTGCCTAGAATTACCCTACCATATAGCCCTCTCTTTTTCTAAGCTCCATGTACCTATTTAAGAGGCTCTTAAAAGACTCTATTGTATCAGCTTCCACTACCACTGCTGGCAGTACATGTTATTTCTAACATTCAGTAATTTGTCTTCCTCCTTCCCTTTCATCCATGGTCCACTGTCCTCTCCTATCAAATTCCTTCTTCTTCAACCATTTACCTCTTCCACCTATCACCTTCCAGCATCTTACTTTAGGGACAGGGATGTGGGGAGTTAGAGGTGGGTTTAGGGACAGGGATGTGGGGATTTAGGTGGGTTTAGGGACAGGAACGTGGGGAGTTAGAGGTTAGATTAGGGTTTAGGGACAGGGATATGGGGAGTTAGAGGTGGGTTTAGGGACAGGGATGTGGGGAGTTAGAGGTCAGATTAGGGTTTAGGGACAGGGATGTGGGGAGTTAGAGGTAAATTTAGGGTTCAGGGATATGGGAAATTAGAGGTGGGTTTAGGGACAGGGATGTGGGGAGTTAGAGGTAAATTTGGGGTTTAGGGACAGGGATGTGGGAAGTTACAGGTGGGTTTAGGGACAGGGATATGGGGGTGTTAGAGCTCAGGTCTCTGCTTCACGTTGTGGATGGGTGATGAGGACATTTGCAGTTCAGGCCTCTGCTTTGCACTTGAAGTCCAGCAAGCCGGCGTCTATTTGAGCAAGGAGGCGTGAGGGCTAGCCAGTCGGTGCTCCTGGAATTTGAGCTTGGGGTTCTGGTTTCTATCTTGGGCTAGTCCGGGAGTCAATACTGAAGATCTGAAGCCTGAACCCTGGAGACTGGAGGTCCAGAGGCCCATCCTGGAGTTGGAAGACTGTCCGTGTATGTGGGTGGGTGGGGGAGGCTTGATTTGCTACTGTTGTTTTGTTCTGCCAAGCAATGTGGGTATGCTACATTGGTACACGTGTATGGTGTGACATGCAGAGGTTGTGTTGGTCGTTGATGTAGGTGACACGTTTCACTGAATGTTTCAATGTACTGTACATGTGGAAAATAAATACGAATCTGAACTATGAGATGCTGCTGTAACAGGGCCCTATGAGAATCAACAAGCCTCAGGGAGTGAGGGGTGTGGGGTCTATTTTAGTGGCTGGGGGTACAGTAGTATTTTAGACACCCCATTATGATGGCAGCAGTCTGGTACTCTTCAGGGCTTAATGGCTGCATCGTTCTGACTCACTTCTAAACAATGTATGCTTAGATAATTTCTAAACAATGTATACTTAGACTTCCTGCTTCAATCACCTTCGTCGTTACTTTGCAGGTTAACAGTTTGGCCGCCCTTGGACAGTATGAAGCAAGCAGTGAAGGTGAAGGCGCAGCCAGCCAATCTCTCTACATCGAAAATCATGCTTACTGAAGGGAATAAAATCAATGAAAAACTAATTCTACAATAGGCTTTTCCTAATCAGCTGACCCTCTGCTGCCTCGTACACCGTGATCACACTGCCTGCCTGCATTGTTAATCTGCATAGATGTGACCCAAGTTTAAGAGAATGAGCAAGACTACTCACTGTCCCTCCATCTCCAATAACCGCCCGTTCATTTTGTTTCACCCTCTGTTGTGACCTTTCAATAGAAATGAACAGCTCCTCATTGGATATTCTAACCTCTCATATAATGCAGAGTGTTCTTGCTTCTCTGAAAGGTCTAAACCGTGTTATAATGTTAGCTGCCTTGCCTTTTAATCACCCAGGCTTGTGATAAACAACAACCTCCTTTAGATCAGATATTCAATGCGGTTTGCTGTGTCATAACGTGAAGTTGTTACCGTAGCGTGTCAGTGAAATCCCAGAGGTGGCTATACACTTGGAAATTTAACACTATTTATTACTAATCCATACACCGTTAAGCAGACGGTGTTTCTCCCAGAAGATGCACTGTTTGTCTATTTATTGTGTGTGATGAAAACACACAACTGTAGATGTGATTATGTGGGAGCACTGAGTATTGTGTTAGAAAGTATTTTGTTATATATAACTGTACTGACTTTACATCTAGTAGTTGCAATAAACGGGGAAGAAACACTCGTATCATTCTCTGTTACTCAATTTAATTATGTTTAAGCTCGTAATTCACGTAGCAAATCTCAAGGCTCCTTTCTCAAAACCTCTCTCTGAAGAACATTGGAGTAGTGGTTAGTGTGACACCTACAGGTCAGGAAGTTCTGGAGTATGCAGTTCAATTCTGTAAGGAGTCATAGAGAAGTACTGCAACAAAACAGGCCCTTTGGCCCATCTATTCCATGCTGAAACCATTTAAGCTGCCTACTCCCATCGACCTGCACTGGGACCATAGCCCCCCATACTCTACTATCCATGTACTTGTCCAAATTTCTCTTAAAAGTTGAACCCAAGCTCACGTGCAGCACTTGTGTTGGCAGCTCGTTTCACATTCTCACGACCCTCTGAATGAAGATGTTTCCCTTCATGTTCCCCTTTCACGCTTATCCCATGCCTGCTTGCATTTACCCTATCTATACCCCTCATATACCTCTATCAAATCTCTTAACCTAACCCATTCAACCTTACAGTCCTAACCTATTCAATCTTTCCTTCTAACTCAAGCCCTCCAGTTCTGGCAACATCCTTGTAAATTTTCTCTGTACTCATTCAATCTTGTTTACATCTTTCCTGTAGGTAAGATTGAATAGGTTAGGACTGTAAGGTTGAATAGGTTAGGTTAGGAGATTTGATATGTGGCCAAAACTATAAACAATACTCTAAATTAGGTCTCACTAACGTCTTATACAACTTCAACATAACATCCCATCTCCTGTATTCAATACATTGATTTACGATGGCCAATGTGCCAAACACTTCCTTTACAACTATATCTACCACTTTCAATGAATTATAGACCTGAATTCCCAGATTCTTTGTTCTACCACACTCTTCAGTGCCCTACGGTTCACTGTGTAAGATCTATCTGGTTGGTCCAGCTGAAGAACAAAACCTCACACTTCTCTGTATTAAACTCCATCTGCCATTTTTCAGCCCATTTTTCCAGCTGATGAATATCCCACTGCAAGCCATGATAGCTTCCTCACTGTTCACCCCTAATTTTGGTGTCATCTGCAAATTTGCCAATCCAGTTAACCATGTTATCATCCAGATCACTGGCATAGATGACAAACAACAATGGACCCAGAACTGTTTCCTGCGGCACACCACCAGTCACAGCCTCCAGTCAAGGAGGCAACCCTCTACTACCACTCCCTGGCTTCTCTCACAAAGCTAACGTCTAAGCCAATTTACTACCTCATCCTGAATGCTGAGTGATTGAATCTTCTTCACCAGCCTCCCATGCGGGACCTTGTCAAATGCTAAAGTCTATGTAGACGACTTCCACTGTCTTATCTTCATCCACTTTCCTGGTAACTTGCACGAAAAACTCAGTAAGATTGGTTAGACATGAGTTACCACACAAGGCCATGCTGACAATCCTTAATCAATCCATGTCTATCCAAATGTTTATATATCCAGTCCCTTAGAATACCTTCCAATAACTTTCCCACAACTGGTGTCAGACTCACCAGCTTATAATTTCCCATTTTCTGTTTAGAGCCTTTTTTAAACAGTGGAATAACATCGGCTATCCTCCAATCTTCTGGTACTTCTCCTGTTGCTAAGGATGATTTAAATATCTCTGCAACAGTCCTGGCGATTTCTGCACTTGCCTTCCATAGAGTCCAAGGGAACACCTTGTCAGGCTCTGTAGATCTATCCATCCTGATTTGCCTCCGGGTAGCAAGCAATTCCTCCTCTGTAACCTGTATGGGATCCATGAAGTTGATACCAATTTCCCTCACTTCTGGGTCTGGGTCTGCCTCCTGAGTAAATACAGATGGAAAAAAGTGCATTTAAAATCTCTCCCATCTGTTTTGACTCCACACATGGATTACCATTCTGGTTTTCCAGAGAACTAACTTTGTCCCTTGCAATCCTTTTGATCTTAACATATCTGTAGAATCCCTTGGGATTCTCCTTCACTTTGTCTATGAGGGCAACCACATGCCTTCTTTTAGCCTTCCTGATTTCTTTCTCAAGTGTTCTCTGGTATTTCTTATACTCCATAAGCACCTCATATGTCCCTACCTGTGTATATCTGCTATGTGCCTCCTTTTTTACTCTCCTTAACCAGGACCTCAATATCACTAGAAAACCAAGGTTCCCTACACTTTGTATGTCGTCCCTGTGGAATGCGTGGGTATTTCTACGGGTGCCCTGGTTTCCTCCCACTGTCCAAAGGCGTACCGGGTAGGTTAATGGGTGATTGTCAATTAGGTTAGGGTTAATCGGGGTTGTGGGTTTGCCAGTACAGCATAGCTCGAAGGGCCTACTTCGCTCTGTTTCACAAAATAAAAAATAAAATAAAAACAGCTCTTTCTTCCCAAACACGATCCATTCCTCTTTCTTGCTAGGACAATTTACAATGACCTATTAACTGACTAACTAGTACTAACCCAGGCACGTGGCCAAGTGGTTAAGGCGTTTGACTAGCAATCTGAAGGTCGTGAGTTCAAGCTCCAGCTGAGGCAGCGTGTTGTGTCTTTGAGCAAGGCACACATTGCTCTGCGGCGACACTGGTGCCAAGCGTATGGGTCCTAATGCCCTTCCCTTGGACAGCATCGGTGTTGTGGAGAGGGGAGACTTGCAGCATAGGCAACTGCTGGTCTTCCATACAACCTTGCCCGGGCCTGTGCCCTGGAGAGTGAAGACTTTCCAGGTGCAGATCCATGGTCTCGCAAGACTAACGGATGCCTTTACTAGTACTAACCCACGTACAAGGAAGGAATGTACAAACTTGCACACAGAGGATGCTGAAACAAATTTCACATCACATGCCGGTGATAATAAACCTGATTCTGATTCAGAACTCTAAACTCTGATGCCCCAAACTATAATCGCGTCTCACTAACTGCTACCCTACTGTGGTGAATATTTAAACACATTTAAATATGTTTAAACTTGTAATTCAGGTGGAAGATCGTCAAGATTCTTTCTCAAACCTTGTGTATTACCCCTATGTGCAAAAGGAAATCTTCCCTCCCAAACCAGAATCTCCTCTATCTCTGTCTTCCATACCATTGCACACAGATATAGGAGGATTATTCACTGCAGTTCCTGTAACAGTTTTTTTTCACCAGTCAGAGTCGTTAGCCTAATCACAAAACAGTGCAGGGCTGGGGTTAAATGGATGGCTTGTTCGGCGAGAAGGGCCCGTTCTGCACTGTATCTACATCCAGTACCTCTTTGCCACTGTTGTGTCCTCTTTGATATTCTTCCCAAAGGGCCCTGGACCGAAAACATCAATCATTTCTCTTCCTTCAGATTTTATCTGACCTGCTATGCTTCCACCTGACCGGCTATGCTTCTACCTGACCCATTATGTTTCTACCTGACTCATTATGTTTCTACCTGACCCATTATGTTTCTACCTGACCCATTATGTTTCTACCTGACTCATTATGTTTCTACCTGACCCATTATGTTTCTACCTGACTCATCATGTTTCTACCTGACCCACTACGCTTCTACCTGACCTATTATGTTTCTACCTGACCCATCATGTTTCTACCTGACCCATTACGCTTCTACCTGACCCATTATGCGTCTACGTGACCCATTATGCTTCTACCTGACCTGCTATGTTTCTATCTGACCTGATATCCTTCTGTAGGTCCATGGATGAAAAGAAAAATTGAGGGTTATGTGGGAGGTGTTGGATTCTATTATTTTTTGATCCAAGGATTTTTCAGAAGTCAAGAAAGAGACACAAAACTTGTTGCTTCATGATCCTTTTATTAAGCAGAAGTAAAACAAAGAGAATTGGAAACAGGGATAGCAGAGAGTCTAAGAACAGAAAGTAAGAATGGGAAAGACTAAAGGGGTGAGCCTACATGCTCTGGACTTCTACTCCATAGGTAAGAGACATTCCATTCAAATTTGTAGATAAGAGTTAACCGATCACATAGCCCCTGTTCAAATAATGGGATACCAGAGAAGTTTCCGGAATAATACAAAGAACTGTAACCAGTAAGGGACACACTGAACGACTGCACATATACATTGTGATGAGCATTCGGTCCATGATGACAAATGAGAAAAGCTCATTTAACTCAACAGCCATTTTGATTGCGACAAGCACAAAAGCAGACCAGGTGCTATGACCTGGGGAGAGAACCCACTCAGTCACATACAGACGGGAGGGAGGTGATTATTACACACCACTGTAACAGTCAAAGTGACCCACAACACACAAACTGTCAAATAACTGTATAACCCAAGCTAAAATGTAATAATAAACGAACTTGAAAATCCCACCATAATCCCACAAACGCATTTTAACGAAGAACAATAAATAGCAATGGGCGCTAGGAATGCTGGAGCAGGCTGTTGACAATGCCCTGCCCATGGACCACTACACTGCCCCCTTCTGAGGGGTCAGCTGTCCCCAGCAACTCCAGAGTCCACAACAAGATCCGGGCGTCCCGGTGGCGGTTGATGCTGCCGTCTGAGGCACTAGGCAGCGTCTATAACCCGCCCCACCCGATGGAAGGAGTGTCACTTCCTTCCTTCAGCCTTGCTGGTCAGTGGAGGCCGAGGGCCGATACGGTGCCAGATGGTCGCAGTGCAGCATGACAGCTTTCCACCGCTCAGCAACCACCCCAGAATACCATTATCGAGATGAGGAAGAACACCTCTCCCAGCAGCTTCCAAACTTGGGGGTTGTCCCTTCTGGGATGTGCAACGCAGAAACAGATACACATGCTGCCTGTACCCAGCATCTGTAGCACCTACCCCCCAAATGTTCATGTAGCTTGCCCAACGTCTTTGCGACTCTGAAATGGCTTACCTCACCAGCTGCAGGAGATGTTCGTTGTCATTGGAAAACTGTCACTGCCGGAACAGCAACCCTTTGCGCACCTCCAGCGTGTCCCACTGAGAGTATAGGGCTTTGGTCTCTGGATCCAGGGCAGAGACCTCTGCCCATCCGGCCACTATCTCACGCTCAGTCATCCCCTATCCCGGGCCAGCATGGGATTGCTCACCTGCTTGCTGCCCAGCTGCTGGTTAACGGTGGGGAGGTCTGTCTTGCTGCCAGCTACTTTCTGAAGCGCCACCATTTGACCCTGGTTCCACTGCGTTGGGCCGTTGATGGAGTGCTGTGGTGGGCCTGAGTCCGGTGGTGGTCGTGGCTGTGCCCACTGGGCTCACCTCTAGAGCTGGCCTGCCAGAGAGCCACAGCTTCAATGCCAAGGTAGAGTGCTGCCTCCAGCACATCCACATGGGTCCTCCTAGTGGGTCAGCTGGTCCAGGCCAACTCCCAGATGTTGGCGAGCCACAGCTCGTGCTCCACTGTATTTTACCCCACGGCAATGCACAGCCTCCTCTTCTCCCGCGTCGCTGCATGGTCACTGGTGACCATAGCCAGCTGGACTTCCACCATTGTCCACACAGGCGGGGATGGCTGGTCCATATTGGGGAGGACACCTGGATGGAAGATGGTGATGGTTGACCCGTGTCTACCAACCAACGGCATCTGATGCCCACCACCTCACAGACCACGTATAAGTCTTGCTCTTAACCTAAACGGCCCACCTGCAGAGGTCTGGTGGAGGTCTTGGGCAGTGCTGCCCACTTACCATTTCCCAATGGCTTCACTGGGCTGTGGTGTGGCACTGGTATGGGGCAGTCCTGGGCCACATGGCCTGCCTCGCCATACCAGTAGCAGAGATCACTCCGTGGCACACGACAGGACTGGCGTGGCACTGGTTGGAATTGTCTCACAGGCTCCTCCTCATCAGTTTCCTCCTCTGCCTCAGTGACACAAGCCCGGGCTCGCAGCGTCTGGGGCAGCACTGGAACACCTTGGGGGGCTAAAATTGCTTTTGTCCTCTCAGCCTAGCCAGCGTCTTGGCCAGTGATGATGGTGACGTCAGATGAACACGCTGTCGAAGGCACTCTGGCATCAGCACCTTTACAAAGCCTTCCTGGGCTGCGGGAGGGAACCTGGGGTAGCCATGCCGAGCACAGTGGCAGAGATGTGCTGCGAGCACCCCAGGCTTTCTCCCACGTGGCGCCGTCTGCTGTCCAGTTTTTCTCTCATTGCTTCCTCCACTGGCCTCCACTCGAAACGCTCCGGTGCTGCTACGAGGGCCCTATAGTCATGCTGATGAGCTGGCATTAGTTCGAGGAGGACCCAGGGCATCCTGCTCCAGTGCCAGGGCAAGGTGTGGCTCCATCCATTGTGCCATGCGACAAATTTGACTTGCAGCAGGTAAGGCTCCAGGTGGCAGGTACCATTGTATCTGGGGAGCTTCGGCATGGACATCGTGGTGTGAATTGCTGAGGCCCATTGGTCTTCATCTTGCTCCAGTGCCATTGGTGGAGACTGTCATGTTGCCCGTTCTCCTGTGGCTGAGGTGTCTTGGGTTCCCCAGTGCGGAATGCGAGGGAGGTGGGTGATGTGCTCTGCCGTGTCCCCCAGGGTAGGGGTTCTCTGGGAAGGCATGATGTTCGGCTCCCATGTCCTTGCTCTGGGTCCCGTATTCAGGAGCCCGGCCTGGGGCGGCTCAGTCCTTTGACTTACTCCCCGGGTCTTACGGCACTCCACCTGACGTCGTAGCTCTTCAGTTTCACTGTCAATTTCTGATCCCACTCCTGACACCAAAGTGACGAGCATTCGGTCCATGATGACAGATGAAAAAAGCTTGCTTCACTCAACAGCTGTTTTGATTACAACAATGACCTGGGGAGAGACCCCACTCAGTCACATACAGACGGGGGAGGTGATTACTACACACCCCGGTTACAGTTAGGGTGACCCACAAACACACAAGCAAACAGCTGTATAACCCGATCTAAAATGTAACAATAAATGAGCTTGAACATCCCACCATTATCCCATAAACATACTGCAACACAAGAATAATAAATAGTACTGGCCACTAGGAATGCTGGAGCGAGCTGTTGACCTCAATACTGTTACCACCCGGAAACATACAAGCATCTCTGCGCCATCTGCCACAAGCGGGACTTCCCGGTGGCCAAACATTCCTGTTCCAACGTGTCAATCTATGACGTCCTCTTGTGCCAAGATGAGGCTAACCTCAGGGTGGGGGAGCAACACCTTGTATTCCATCTGGGTATCCTCCACCTTGATGGTATGAATATCAATTTCTTCCCGTGAACAATTTTTTTCCTTCCTTCCTCTATTCCCCACTCTGACCTTTTACTATTTCTCACCTGCCTATTATTTCCCCCGGGGCCCCCTCCTCCTTCCCTCTCTCCTATGGTTCACTCTCCTCTCCTATGCTTGACCTTTCCCACTCACCTGGCTTCACCTATCACCTTCCAGAATGGGCAAGCCAGTTCGGAATCCACACAGCCAAGTTTTCCTGCTTGTATGCTTCTAATGTTGGATTTCCAGCACCGTTTGGTATGCTACGAGATGCCCTATTGAACTGGAACTGGTTTATTACTGTCACATGTCTGATACAATGAAAAGCTTGTTTCACCTTCTGTTAGAGATCAAATCTTTACTAAGTGCACTGGGGTAGATCAAGGTAAATCAACAACATAATGCAGAATAAAGTGTTACCGTTATATGGAAAGTGCAGTGCAGGTAGACAATAAGGTGCTAGATCATAACAAGGTAGCTTGTGAGGTCTATTTTATCATTACTAGAGGACCAATTAATAGTCTTATTACAACACAGAAGAGGTTGTCCTTGAGCCTAGTGGAAAGTACTTTCAGATTTTTGTATCTTCTGCCCAATGGCAGAGACAAGAGAGGCCTGGTTAGAATCACAAATAAATCCTGATTCTTTGCTATCATGGAGTCATAGAGCACTATGAGCACAGAAACAGGCCATTCAGCCCATCTAGTCTCTGCTAGACTGTTAGTCTGTTTCTCCGGTCCCATCAACCTGCACCCAAACCATATTCCTCCATACTTCTCTCATTCATGTACAAACGTATTTATCCAAACTTCTCTGAAATGAATAATTGAACCTGCATCCACCACGTTCAGTTATTCATTCCACACATGCACCATCCTCTGAAAGAAGATGTTCCCCTCAGGTTCCCAATAAATATTTCACCTTTCATTCTGCCTTCTTTTTTTATGCCATGCACCCGTACCATTAACCAAGGGGCTCCTACGTTCAGTATTTTCATCTATAAAGGCCAGTGTGCTGAAAGCTCTCTTTTCAATCCTGTTTACCTGAGATTCCTCTTTCCAGGAATTATGGATCTGTATTCCCAAATTATGTTGGCTCATGGCCAGGTGGTTAGGCCATTCGTCTAGTGATCTGAAGGTTGCTAGTTCGAGCCTTGGCTGAGGCAGCGTGTTGTGTCCTTGAGCAAGGCACTTAACCACACATTGCTCTGCGACAACACCAGTGCCAAGCTGTATGGGCCCTCATGCCCTTCCCTTGGACAACATTGGTGGCGTGGAGGGGGGAGACTTGCAGCATGGGGAACTGCCCGTCTTCCATACAACCTTGCCCAGGCCTGCGCCCTGGAAACCTTCCATGGCACAACTCCATGGTCTCATGAGACTAACGGATGCCTATCATTCCCAAATCCCTCTGTTCTACTGCATTCCTCAATGCTCTGCAGGTCACTACCCTGGTTGATCCTCTCAAAGCGCAACAAGCCTAACCCTCACTATACCCCTTGCCCATTCTCTGGGCTTCCCCCCGCCCCACTTTTCCTTCTCCCTAGGCCTCCTGTCCCATGATCTTCTGATATGTCTTTTGCCAATCAACTGTCCAGCTCTTGGCTCCATCCCTCCCCCTCCTGTCTTCTCCTATCATTTCAGATCTCCCCCTCCCCCTCCCACTTTTAAATTTCTTACTAGCTCTTCCTTCAGTTAGTCCTGACGAAGGGTCTCAGCCCGAAATGTTGACTGTACCTCTTCCTAGAGATGCTGCCTGGCCTGCTGCGTTCACCAGCAACTTTTATGTGTGTTGCAACTCACACTTGTCTGCATTGAATTCCATCTGCCATTTTCAGCCCATTTTCCAGTGGTCCAGCTTTGATTGTCTTCCTCGCTGTCCACTACACCCCCAATCTTGATGTCATCTGCAAAAATGACCCAGTTTACCGCATTATTATCCAAATTATTAATGTCACTGGTTCATTTTATTCACGCTGTCTACTTCCCAACTCCACAGTAGGGCACTGAAGTGTGAACAAAATAAAGAAATCTGGGAATACAGATCCATATTCCTTGAAAGTAGCACCAGAGGGAGATGGTTTCCCTGACACACATCCAGTGGCTAATTATTAGGCACACCTGCTTGTTAATGTAAATATCTAATCAGACAATCGTGTGGCAGCAACTCAATGCATAAAAGCATGCAGACATGTTCAAGAGGTTCGATTGTTGTTCAGACCAAACATCAGAATGAGGAAGAAATGTGATCTAAGTGACTTTGACCATGGAATCATTGTTGGTGCCAGACAGGGTAGTTTGAGTATCTCAGAAACTGTTGATCTCCTGGGATTTTAACACACAACAGTCTCTAGAGTTTACAGAGAATGATGCAAAAAACAAAAAAATAACATCAGTGAGCGACAGTCCGATGGACAAAAAAACCTTGTTAATGAGAGAGATCAGAGGAGGATGATCAGATTGGTTCAAGCTGACAGGAAATCGACAGTTACTCGAATAACCACACATTACAACAGTGGTGTGCAGAACAGCATCTCTGAACACACAACATGTCGAACCGTGAAGTGGATTGGTCAATACAGCGGTCCCAGTAGAATGATTGCTCCCTTCCTGTTCCCACCCTCACTGACTCAGATGTTCCCTGTATGACAGGAGGTACCTAACAAAGTGGCCACTGAGTGTACAGTGTGGTTAGAGAGTATAGATCAGTACTTGGATTTAGGGTATACATGGAACTACAACTTGTGGCCATTACCGCAAGGACGATACTTGATGTTGCAGGATTTCCATGTTTGCAAAGGGACAGGGAAGGAGGCAAAAATGGGTGAAAGGGAGTGATCCCTGGGGAAAGTGTGTGTGTGTGTGTGGGGGGGGTAATCAAAGATCCCTTTAGAGATGGCGGAAGTTGTGGGGATTAAATGATGTGCTGGATGCAGAGGCTCGTGGTAAGGACAAGAGGAACTCATGGGTGGTGGGTAAGAACAAAATGAACTCTATCACCGTTAAGGCTGTGGGAAGATGAGATGAGTGTGGCTGTTCGGGAAATGGAGGAACTGTGGGTGTGGGCACATCAATGATGGACATAGACACAAGAGATCTGCAAATGCTGGAAATCCAGAGTAATACACACCAAATGGTAGAGGAACTCAGCAGATCAGGCAGCAACTCTGGTGAGGAGTACAGAGTCAACGTTTCGGGCCGAGACCCTTCATCACGATCTTTACTCTCCTCCATAGTTGCTGCCCGACCTGCTGGGTTCCTCCACCATTTTGTGCGTGTTGCTCTGGATTTCCAGCATCTGCAGAATTTCCTGTGCTTCTGAAGTAATAATGTATGAATTACTCCAGTACCACACAGCAATACGTACGGAGATGCGGGAGAACACATCACTATGTGGACGGAAGATAACCGCCAGCTCTGCACCAGGACGACGCCACTTTCCCCGCCAAAACTGGGGCACGTGACATTGCGATGAACGCGCTGAGCAACAGATTCGTGAGCCCCGGATGTGGCGGCTTCGCTGTTAGTCCCGCCCCCAACTGTAATATGATTGGCTAAGCGTGAGAAAATGAGCGGCACAGTGATTGGGCAAGTCGTCTGTCAGTACCGCCGTTCAATCCGGAAGGAAGATGGCGGCAGCCGATGCCGGGACGGAAGGTGTGAGAGTTAATGTTGTGTTTGTGTTAAAGTGAAGGGCGACGGTGGCAGGGACCGAATCCCGGATATATCAGGGGTACAGTGAGTTGCTGGGACAGGGAATCTTGCCTATCAGGGGCACTGAGGCTGACAGGAGTAAGGAACCCTGGAATAAAGGATTACCGAGGGTGGCCGAGTCAGGGAATCCTGGATATCAGGAATACTGATGGTGTTAGGGACAGGGAATAGGCATAGTCATACTTTATTAATCCCGAGGGAAATTGGGTTTCGTTACAGTTGCACCAACCAAGAAAAGAGTATAAATATAGCAATATAAAACCATAAATAATTAAATAGTAATATGTAAATTATGCCATGAAATAAGTCCAGGACCAGCCTATTGGCTCAGGGTGTCTGACCCTCCAAGGGAGGAGTTGTAAAGTTTGATGGCCACAGGCAGGAATGACTTCCTATAACGCTCTGTGTTGCATCTCGGTGGAATGAGTCTCTGGCTGAATGTACTCCTGTGCCCAACCAGTACATTATGTAGTGGATGGGAGACATTGTCCAAGATGGCATGCAACTTGGACAGCATCCTCTTTTCAGACACCACCGTCAGAGAGTCCAGTTCCATCCCCACAACATCACTGGCCTTATGAATGAGTTTGTTGATTCTGTTGGTGTCTGCTACCCTCAGTCTGCTGCCCCAGCACACAACAACAAACATGATGGCATTGGCCACCACAGACTCGTAGAACATCCTCAGCATCATCCGACAGATGTTAAAGGACCTCAGTCTCCTCAGGAAATAGAGACGGGTCTGACCCTTCTTGTAGACAGCCTCAGTGTTCTTTGACCAGTCCAGTTTATTGTCAATTCGTATCCCCAGGTATTTGTAACCCTCCACCATGTCCACACTGGAATCTCGCATATCAGGAATATTGAGGGTGGCCGAGTCAGGGAACCCAGGATATCAGGAATACTGAAGATGTTAGGGACAGGGAATCTCGCATATCAGGGATACTGGGGGTGGTAGGGGCAGGGAATCCCAGATATCAGGGATACTGAGGATAGCAGGGGTAGGGAATCCTGGCTGTCAGGAATAGGGAATCCTAGGTAACAGGAACAGTGATCCCTAGATATCAGAAATACTCAGGGAGGCAGGGGTGTGGATCCCTGGATAATTAGGGATAATAAAAGTGAATGTAAAAAGCTCTGGATGATGAGGGATCCTGAGGTTCTGGTGAGGAATAAGGGGGAGGCATGGGACAAGTACAAGCTGGGATGGATTGGAATCTCTGGAGGAGTATGAGATGCAGAGTGTAGTTTGGAACAGAAGGGCAAAAAAAAAAGTGTTAATGAAATTGCTTTGGCAGAGGAAATAAAGGAGAATCCAAAGAGATTTTATACGTTGAGGGAAAAAGAGTAACTTGAGAGAGAGAGCAGGGATCCTCAAAGACAAAACGGTACATCTTCATGATGGAGCTGTCGGAGGTTGGTGAGGTCCTTAATGACATTTCTTGTTTGCTCTTACTGTGGAGTAAGGCATGAAATTTTCAAGAACAGGGAAACTAAATGGAGAGGTCTTGGCGATTGTTGACATTACAATGGAGGAGGTAATGAATGGCTTAAAATATTTGAGAGTAGACATATCGCCAAGGCCCGACCAGACACATCGAAGAACCCTGTGGGAGGCTAGAGAAGAAACTGCAGTCATGCGGGCTGGGATCTTTGCATCATCGTTACCCATTGGTGGACTGAAGATTAGTGAATTTTGTGCCTTTATTTTAAAAATACAGCAAAACTTTTTTTGAACTATAGACCAGTAAGCCTAAACACAAAATAATCTGCAGATGCTAGGGTCAAAGCAACACTCACAGCACACTGGAGGAACTCAGCAGGTCAGGCAGCATCAGTGGAAAAGATCAGTCGACGTTTCGGGCCGGAAGCCTTCGTCAGGACTGAACGAAGGGTTCCGGCCCGAAATGTCGACCGATCTTTTCCACTGATGCTGCCCGACCTGCTGAGTTCCTCCAGCATGTTGTGAGTGTTGCTTAGACTAGTAAGCCTAACATCTGTGGTGATTAAGTGTCTAAAGAGAATTCTGAGGAATAAGATATACGCACATCTGGAAAGTTGGGAGGGGGTTGATTTGGGGCAGCTTGGCACAACTTGGCGTATGGACCATCATGACTTGTGAATTTAGCTGAATTTCGAAGGCCAAAGACGGCAGGGTGGTAGACATGCAGGGACTTCAGTAATTGTTCCCTAAAGGCAGTCAGCCAAGCAATGTTTTTACTCGATTTAATACAGGTTCCTCGGCACTTAGTGACCCCCCCCCCTTCCACCAGCAGAGCATGCCAGAGACTAGTTGTTACTACCTCTATCATTTTGTAACCCCTCTCCCCTGAATCCTGATGATCACCCATCTCATCACAGGCAACATAGACCAGTACACCTTTATCAAATCAACCCTCATCCTCTGAATCAGAATCCAGTTTAATATCATTGGCATTTTGTGAAATTTGTTGTTTTGCAATACATAATAAAAACTATAAATTACAGTAAATATCTATATCTACATATTAAGTAAGTAATGCAAAAAAAGAAAAAAAATTATGAGATAGTGTTCATGGCTTCAATATCCATTCAGAAATGTCCCAGCTCACTCAAGCTATCCTCAAAAGACATGGTCTCTAATCTAGGCAGCATCCTGGTAAATTTCCTCTGCACCCTCTGTAAAGCTTCCACATCCTTCCTCTAATGAGGAGACCAGAACTGAATACAAATCTCTGCAGATCCTGGAAATTGGAGGGGCACACACAAAGTGCTGGAGGAACTCGGCAGGTCAGGCAGCATCTATGGAAATGTTTTTGGCTGAGACCCTTCTTCAGGACAGTAGTTTTACGTGTTAATTACCAGAGCTGGTAATCTGAGACACCGGTTAACGTTAAGAGTATGAACTGGTTGAACTGACTGTCACAGCGTTGTTACCCAGCCCAAAGCTGAGTTCTGTAGTTGAAGCAAGTACATTATTTATTCACAGCTAAGAATTATCAAGCACTCATTTACATACATTTTTAGTTTGGCACACAGACCCATCAGCTTCCTCCAGAATCTACACTCTTTCATATGTGAGGGAGAATTTACATATCAATGTCTACGTCTTTGGGATGTGGGAGAAAGGAGAACATTTTGGAGAAATTTACAATGTCTCAGGGAGAATATGCAAATTTCACACAGTAGGCACTGTGTTCAGGGTAAGATCTGTGTCCTGTTGTCTGTGAGGGGCAGCACCTGTATCTGTGTCCTGTTACCTGTGAGGGGCAGCACTTGTATTGGTGTTTTATTGATCATCTTTGCTGATAACGCACTATTAGTGGAGATAATTGCAGCACCATTCAGTGACTCTGGTTTGCCGCTGCCTTGGTTTGTCACGTGTACATCGAAACATACAGTGAAGTGCATGTTTTGCATCAAATCAAATCAAATCAGTGAGGATTGTACCGGGCAGCCTACCTCTGACATCCCACCAATCACTTTCAAATTATACTCTCTTATATTCGCCGTTTCGGCCCTGGCCAAAGGACTCTGGCTGTTCCCTCTATAAAGTCACCTCACATCCTCCTTTGCTCCAGAGAGAAAACACTCACTCACTCAACCTCGAGAATTGAGGATGAGAGGTGACCTGATAGAGGTGTACAGGATAAAGGTCGCGGCCCAAAACATTGGCTGTTTATTCCTCTCCGTAGATGCTGCCCGGCCTCCTGAGTTCCTCCAGCATTTTGTGTGTGTTGCTCTGGAATTTCCAGCGTCTGTAGAATCTCCTGTGCGTAGACCAAGTGGACAGCCAGAGACCTTTCCCCAGGACAGAAATGGGTAATACCAGGGTGTATGATTTCAAGATGGTTAGAGCAAAGTATAGGGGGAGAATGTGTAAGATTTTTTACACAGTGAGTGATGGGTGTGTGGAATGCACTGTCGGGGGTGGTAAAGGCAGGTAAAGACTCTTAGATGGGCACATTGATGAGAAAATATTTGAGGACTATATGGGAGGGAAGCGTTAGATTGATTTTAGAGTAGTTTAAAAGGTCAGAATTACATTGTGGGCCGAAGGGCCTGTTGTATTCAATGAAAATTAGCTGGAGTTTTGTTCGTTGTGACTGACTTGATCTGGGAATTGGAGTCACCAGAGGTGGGTGAGGCTGAACACATTAACTACTTTACAGAGTTTAGGTAATATTCACAGAAATTTAGTAGTTTCTAATTAATTCTTTGTGATCCGGGTGTGAATGACAAACAAATCTTTTCTTGATTTTGTTCAGAGAGGTCCCGAGGAAAGCTCTCTGCAGCCTGTATCGCTGCGGTGGTGGTACTGGTCGGGCTGCCTCTCTGGTGGAAAACAACAGAGACCTATCGTGCTTCACTGCCTTACAGCCAGATCAGTGAGTTGGACCTGCTCTTGGTAAGACTCCCTTCTGTTGGCGATGTCTTGTATTTGTGGTTGTGCAGCCTGTTTGAAGCAGTATGTGGTTAATGCTAAGTATCTGAGGCTGTATAAAGCATTGGTCAGACGGCATGCTGGAGTTGCAGAGGGCCAAGAGGTGGCTTACAAAAATTGTCCCAGGAATGTTAGGGCAACATATGAGGAATGTTTGATGGCTCTGAACCTGTACTCACTGGAGTTTACAAAAATGAGGGGGGCGATTTCATTGAAACCTGCCAAATATTGAAAGACCTGGATAGAGTGGATGTGGAGAAGATATTTCCTATAGTGTGGGAGTCTAGGACCAGAGGACACAGATAGAGTGGATGTGGAGAGGATGTTTCCTATAGTGGGGGAGTCTAGGATCAGAGGACACAGATAGAGTGGATGTGGAGAGGATGTTTCCTATAGTGGGGGAGTCTAGGATCAGAGGGCACAGATAGAGTGGGTGTGGAGAGGATGTTTCCCATAGTGGGGGAGTCTAGGACCAGAGGACACAGATAGAGTGGATGTGGAGAGGATGTTTCCTATAGTGGGGGAGTCTAGGATCAGAGGACACAGATAGAGTGGGTGTGGAGAGGATACTTCCTACAGTGGGGGAGTCTAGGACCAGAGGACACAGATAGAGTGGATGTGGAGAAGATGTTTCCTATAGTGGGGGAGTCTAGGACCAGAGGGCACAGATAGAGTGGATGTGGAGAAGATGTTTCCTATGGTGGGGGAGTCTAGGACCAGAGGACACAGTCTCAGAATAAAGGGACAGCTATTTAGAACAGAGAAGAGGAGGAATTTCCTTAGCCAGAGGATGGTGAATCTGGGATTCATTGCCACAGACGGCTATAGAGGCTGCCACTCGGTATATTTAAAGTGGAGGCTGAAACGTTTTGCATTAGTCAGAACATCAAAGGTTATGGGGAGAAGGGAGGAGAATGGGATCGAGAGGGATAATAAATCAGCATGGTAGAATGGTAGAGCAGGCTCAATGGGCTGAATGGCCTATATCTGCTCCGCTGTCTCATGGACTGTGGAGTGACAGCATGAGCTTTACTGATAGGACACTGTGGGTGATTGCAGGTATCTCCACCAGACTAGTGTCTGGGTTAGGGATAGAAATCTGCTGCCAGTACAGAGAGACGCAAACACGAGGAATTCTGCAGATGCTGGAAATTCAAGCAACACACATCAAAGTTGCTGGTGAACGCAGAAGGCCAGGCAGCATCTCTAGGAAGAGGTACGGTCGACGTTTCAGGCAGAGACCCTTCGTCAGGACTAACTGAAGGAAGAGTTAGTAAGAGATTTGAAAGTGGGAGGGGGAGGGGGAGATCCAAAATGATAGGAGAAGACAGGTGGTTCCTCCAACCTGAGTGTAGCCACACATTTCAATTCCATGTCCCATTCTCATTCTGACATGTCTATCCACGGCCTCCTCTACTGTAAAGATGAAGCCACACTCAGGTTGGAGGAACAACACTTTATATTCCATCTGGGTAGCCTCCAACCTGATGGCATGAACATCGACTTCTCTAACTTCCGCTAATGCCCCACCTCCCCCTCGTACCCCATCTGTTACTTATTTTTATACACACATTCTTTCTCTCACTCTCCTTTTTCTCCCTCTGCCCATCTCACTATACCCCTTGCCAATCCTCTGGGCTCCCCCTCCCCTTTTCTTTCTCCCTAGGCCTCCTGTCCCATGATCCTCTTATATCCCTTTTGCCAATCACCTGTCCAGCTGTTGGCTCCATCCCTCCCTCTCCTGTCCTCTCCTTTCATTTTGGATCTCCCACTTTCAAATCTATTACTAACTCTTCCTTCAGTTAGTCCTGACGAAGGATCTTGACCGAAACGTCGACTGTACCTCTTCCTAGAGATGCTGCCTGGCCTGCTGCGTTCACCAGCAACTTTGATGTGTGTTGCCAGTACAGAGAGGTTTTGAACAGTGGGGGAGAATATTACTGGACTGCAGCTAGAATTAATTACTGAATGGTGGCAGCAGAGTAGCATAGTGGTTGGTGTAACACTATTACATTGCCACCGACCCAGGTTCAAATCTGTCTCTGTCTGTAAGGAGTTTGTACGTTTTCCCTGTCACCATATATGTTCACTCCGGGTGCTCCGGTTTCCTCCCACATTCCAGAGACGTACGACGCAGGGTTACTGAGTTGTGGGCTTACTATGTTGACACCAGAACCACGGCGACACCTGTGCCCCACCCCAGTACATCCTCGGACTGTGTGAGTTGTTGATGCAAACGATGCATTTCACAGGAAGTTTCACTGTACACGTGACAAATAAAACTCACTTTAAGAAATATGGAGGGGATCCGAGGAGGATTTTTCACAGGGCGGGTGGCTGGAGCCTGCAGCGTGCTGGTGAGGCAGAGACTCTCATGGTGTATCAGAAATAACTGAACAAATGATTAAATGGCCAAGAGAGAGAGAGAACACTGCTGAGTCAAGAGGGGACACAGGGAATGGGGGGAGTGTGGAAAGTACACTGTCCAGTCTGTTTACTGTGGGGATGGGGGAGTGTGGAAAGTACACTGTCCAGTCTGTTTACTGTGGGGATGGGGGAGTGTGGAAAGTACACTGTCCAGTCTGTTTACTGTGGGAAATGGGGGAGTGTGGAAAGTACACTGTCCAGTCTGTTTACTGTGGGGATGGGGGAGTGTGGAAAGTACACTGTCCAGTGTGTTTACTGTGGGAAATGGGGGAGTGTGGAAAGTACACTGTCCAGTCTGTTTACTGTGGGGATGGGGGAGTGTGGAAAGTACACTGTCCAGTCTGTTTACTGTGGGGATGGGGGAGTGTGGAAAGTACACTGTCCAGTGTGTTTACTGTGGGAAATGGGGGAGTGTGGAAAGTACACTGTCCAGTCTGTTTACTGTGGGAAATGGGGGAGTGTGGAAAGTACACTGTCCAGTCTGTTTAGTGTGGGGAATGGGGGAGTGTGGAAAGTACACTGTCCAGTCTGTTTACTGTGGGGATGGGGGAGTGTGGAAAGTACACTGTCCAGTGTGTTTACTGTGGGAAATGGGGGAGTGTGGAAAGTACACTGTCCAGTCTGTTTACTGTGGGGATGGGGGAGTGTGGAAAGTACACTGTCCAGTGTGTTTACTGTGGGAAATGGGGGAGTGTGGAAAGTACACTGTCCAGTCTGTTTAGTGTGGGGAATGGGGGAGTGTGGAAAGTACACTGTCCAGTCTGTTTACTGTGGGGATGGGGGAGTGTGGAAAGTACACTGTCCAGTGTGTTTACTGTGGGAAATGGGGGAGTGTGGAAAGTACACTGTCCGGTCTGTTTACTGTGGGGATGGGGGAGTGTGGAAAGTACACTGTCCAGTCTGTTTACTGTGGGGATGGGGGAGTGTGGAAAGTACACTGTCCGGTCTGTTTACTGTGGGGATGGGGGAGTGTGGAAAGTACACTGTCCAGTCTGTTTAGTGTGGGGAATGGGGGAGTGTGGAAAGTACACTGTCCAGTCTGTTTACTGT